>NC_141596.1:27823663-28171163 GCF_047967505.1 Dipteris shenzhenensis
CCCCTTCCCCCTCTACCCCCCCCTTCCCCCTGACGGCCCTCCCCCTCGCCCTCCCCTCCCCTCCCCTCCCTCCGCTGCCAAAACCCCTCCCCCCCTTTGCCCCCCTCGACCCCTCCCCCCGTCCCCTCCCGCCCCCCTTCCCTTGGAAGGGGGCACCAGGCCCCCCCCTTTCCCCCCCCCCCGCCAGCCCCTCGCCCCCCCTTCCCCCCTCCCGCCAGCCCCTCGCCCCCTTCCCACCCCCTTCCCCCTCCCCCCCTCCCACCCTTGTTAGCCCCTCACCCCTCTTCCCCCCCTTCCCCCCCCGCCCCCGTCCCACCCCCTTCCCCCTCCACCCCCCCTTCCCCCCTTCCCTAGTGCTGGTGGCCATGGCTGCCAGCCCCCCCTCCCCCCTTTCCCCCCCCGCCCCAGTCCCACCCCCTTTCCCCTCCACCCCCCTTCCCCCCTTCCGCCAGCCCCTGCCAGCCCCCGCCGTCCCACCCCCTTCCTCCCCCCTTCCCCCCGCCCCCCTCCCCCCTTCCCTCGGGCTGGCGGCTGCGGCCGCCAGCCCCCCCTCCCTCCTTTCCCCCCCCCACCCCCGTCCGACCCCCTTCCCCCTCCACCCCCCCTTCCCTAGGGGTGGCGGCCACAGCGGCTAGCCCCCCCCCAGCGCACCCCCTCCCCCCTTTTCCCCCCCCCGCCCCCGTCCCACCCCCTTCCCCCCTTCCCCAAGGTTGGCGGCCGCGGCCGCTAGCCCCCCTCCCCCCTTTCCCCCCCGTCCCCGTCCCACCCCCTTCCCCCTCCACCCCCCCTTCCCCCCTTCCCCAGGGCTGGCAGCCACGACCGCCAGCCCCCCCTCCCCCTTTCCCCCCCCCGCCCCCGTTCCACCCCCTCCCCCCCCTCACCAGCCCCCTGCCCCCCTCCCCCCTTCCCTCGGGCTGGCGGTCGTGGCCGCCAGCCCCCCCTTCCCCCCGCCCTCATCCCACCCCCTTCCTCCCCCCTTCCCCCTTGCCCCCCCTCCCCCCTTTCGCCCCCCGCCCTCGTCCCACCCTCTTCCCCCTCCACTCCCCCTTCCCCCCTTCCCCAGGGCTGGTGGTCGCGGCTGCTAGCCCCCCACTCCCCCCCTTTCCCCCCCCCCCCCTCGCCCCTGTCCCACCCCCTTCCCCCTGTACCCCCCCTTCCCCCCTTCCCCAGGGCTGGTGGTCGCGCCCCCTCCCCCCCCGCCCCCCTCCCCCCTTCCCTCGGGCTGGTGGCCGCGGCCGCCAACCCCCCCCACTCCCCCCTTTCTCCCTCTCCACCCCCCCATCCCCCTTCCCCCCCGCCCCCCTTCCCCTTGGAGGGGGGTGCCAGCCCCCCCCTCCCCCCTTCCCCCCCCGCTAGCCCCCCCCCTCTTCCTGCCCCGCCCCCCTTCCCACCCCACCCCCCTCCCCCCCCCCTTTCTCGACCCGCCCCCGTTCCCCTCCAGGGGGGGTGGTGACCGCTCCCCCCCCTTCCCCTTCCCCCCCTCTAGGGAGGCTGCCCCAGCCCCCCCCCTTCCCCCCCGCCCCCCTTCCCCCCTCCTTTCCCCCCTCCCCCCCTCGACCCCGCCCCCGCCTCTCCCTCCCCTCCTCCTCCCTTCCCTCCTGCCCCTCCATCCTCTCCTTCTCCTCCCCTCCCTTTCTCTCTCTAGTTCCTCTCTCTTCAAATTTAAAAAAAAAAATCTAGATAAAGAATTAATCAAAAAAATTTGCAAGTACCTGGAAAAAGTTTGTAAGTTTGCTCTTTCTTGTTTTCTTGCTCTTCCTTCCTTGCTTTCTTGATCGTCCTTGCTTTCTTGCTTCAATGAATGAAATGAGTGGAGAATGAATGAAGAAGGAAAACTATATATAAGAAAATTTAGGTTTTCCTCTCCTCTCCTATTGGCTTTCCATTCCTCCCCTCTCTCCTATTGGCTTTTCATTTATCCCCTCTCCCATTGGCTCCTATTACTCCCCCTCTCCCATTGGACCCCCATCCCTCATCCCAATCTTCCATTAGCCCTCCCCCCATCCATTTCTTCTCCCTCCCCCATTGCCACCACTCCCATCCCACATTTCCACCATGTCCCATACTCCTCCCATTTCCCAAAATCCCATATTTCCCCATCTCACCCTCCTCTTTTTCATCCCCTATTAACTCCCCTCACTCATTTCAATCCCTTATTATCCTACTTCCCTATTACCTTTCCCTCTCCCATTCCATTCTTCCCTCCCCACTCTCACTTCCACTTCCCATTACTCACTTGCCATTTGAAAACTATTAATATATTATTATACTATTTTTTATACTTATTACCATACACCCCTATTACTTCCCTCTCCCATTCCACTCCTCCCTCCTCACTCCCACTTCCACTTCCCATTACTCACTTGCTATACACATTTGCAAACTATTAATATATTATTATATGATTTTTAATACTACTTGCAAACTTACATGTGGGCAAAATCACAGGTGTCAAAGCGATCCTATTGTGGTCATACAACAACTGTGCTTTTATTCAAGGGCGTATTTATCCTCATCAACAAGCTTATTTACTCAAGGTATGACGTGCATAATTTGTGCACTAGGTGTTTACTTTGTTGTATCAAAATTGTTTGCCACACACACACACATATACACATACCAAGAATTTTCTAATATTATCGCATCTACATTTCTCTGATGGGCACAAAACTTTGTACACGCCTCAACCTAGGTCATATTGACTTGCATACAAAGTGGTGCACCCATACCATAAGTACTTGTTCGGATAGTACACCTCCAAACGTATTTTTATGACGATTGTGCATAACACTAAGAACAAAATGGTGTATAATGTGAGATCGACTATGCAAAGCATATCCAATGGACACAAGACTTTGCACGTTCCTCAACCTAGGCAGTATTGACTTATGTGCAAAGTGGCATCCCCATCCGATAAGTACTTGTTTGAAAAATACACCTATGATCGTGTTTTTTGACGGTTGTACATGACACCAAGGCCAAAAATGGTATTTAATACTCAATCTACCATGTAAAGCATATCCGATGCACACAATACTTTGCACGTGCCTCAAAAGCAGTGGTATGGTATTCCATGCAAAGTGGAACACCCATTCAATAAGTACTTTTTAGAATATCACACCTAGGACCATGTTTTTTATTGGTTGTTGTCCATGACACCAAGGCAAAAACGCTGATTTATGCTTAATCGATAATGCAACGCATATGCAATCATCACAATACTTTGCACACATCTCAACCTAGGTATTATTGACTTACATGCAAAGTGGTGTGCCCATCCCATAAGTACTTAGTCGAATAACACATCTAGGATCGCGTTTTTTGACGGTTGTGCATGACACACAGGCAAAAATAAAGTTTAATGCTTGTTCGGCAATGCAAAGCATATCCGATGGGCACAATACTTTGCACACACCTTCAACTAGGTGGAATTGACTTACATGCAAAGTGGCACGCCCATCCCATAAGTGCTTGATCGGCTAACATACCTAGCAGCGTGTTTTTTAACGAATGTGCATGACACTAGAGCAAAAATAGTATTTAATGCTCGATCGACCATGCAAAGGATATCTGATGGGCACAACACTTTTCATATGCCTCAACCTAGGTGGTATACAAATGTTCTCAAAGAGGCACACCCATCCGATAAGTACTTGGTCAGATAACACACCTAAGGGCGTGTTTTTTTACGGATGTCCATATCACTAGGGAAAAAATGGTGTATAATGCGTGATCGACCATGCAAAGCATATCCGATGGTTACAATAATTTGCACACACCTCAACGTAGTTGAAACAGACTTGTGTGCAAAGTGGAGCCCCCATCTGATAAGTACTTATTTGAATAACACGCCTACGGTTGTGTTTTTATATGGTTGTGCATGACACAAAGGCAAAAATGGTGTTTTATGCTTGATCGACAATGCAAAGCATATCCGATGGGCACAATACTTTGTACACACCTTCAACTAGGTGGAATTGACTTACATGCAAAGTGGCATTCCCATCGCATAAGTACTTGATCGGATAACACACCTAGCAGCGTGTTTTTTTACGGATGTGCATGACACTAAGGCAAAAATGGTATTTAATGCTCGATCAACCATGCAAAGCATATCCGATGGGCACAATACTTTTCCTATACCTTAACCTAGGTGGTATTGAAATGTTCTCAAAGAGGCACACCCATCCGATAAGTACTTGGTCAGATAACATACCTAAGGGCATGTTTTTTTGCAGATGTGCATATCACTACGAGAAAAATGTTGTATAATGCGTAATCGACCATGCAGAGGATATCCAATGGTGACAATACTTTGCATGCATCTCAACCTAGTTGAAACAGACTTGCGTGCAAATTGGAGCCCAGATCCGATAAGTACATGTTTGATTAACACACTTAGGACCGTGTTTTTTCATGGTTGTGCATGACATTAAGGCAACAACGGTGTTTTATGCTTGATCGACAATGCAAAGCATATCCGATGGGCACAATACTTTGCACACACCTTCAACTAGGTGGAATTGACTTACATGCAAAGTGGCACGCCCATCCCATAAGTGCTTGATCGGATAACATACCTAGCAGCATGTTTTTTTTACGGATGTGCATGACACGAGCAAAAATAGTATTTAATGCTCGATCGACCATGCAAAGGATATCCGATGGGCACAACACTTTTCCTACACTGCAAGCTAGGTGGTATTGAAGTGTTCTCAAAGAGGCACACCCATTCGATAAGTACTTGGTCAGATAACACACCTAAGGGCGTGTTTCTTCGCGGATGTGCATATCACTATGGAAAAAACGGTGTATAATGCGTGATCGACCATGCAAATCATATCGGATGGTGACAATACTTTGCATGCACCTCAACGTAGTTGAAACCGACTTGCGTGCAAAGTGGAGCCCCCATGCGATAAGTACTTGTTTGAATAACACACTAGGGACCGTGTTTTTTCATGGTTGTGCATGACACTAAGGTAAAAACGGTGTTTTCGGCTTGATTGACAATGCAAAGCATATCCGATGGGCACAATACTTTGCACACGCCTTCAACTAGGTGGAATTTACTTACATGCAAAGTGGCACTCCCATCCCATAAGTGCTTGATCGGATAACATACCTAGCAGTGTATTTTTTTACGGACGTGCATGACACGAGCAAAAATAGTATTTAATGCTCGATCGATCATGCAAAGGATATCCAATGGGCACAACACTTTTTGTACACCTCAACCTAGGTGGTATTAAGGCACACCCATCCGATAAGTACCTGGTCAGATAACACACCTAATGGCGTGTTTTTCTGCGGATGTGCATATCACTAGGGAAAAAATGGTGTATAATGCGTGATCGACCATGAAAAGCATATCCGATGGTGACAATACTTTGCATGCATCTCAACCTAATTGAAACAGGATTTCGTGCAAACTAGAGCCCCATCCGATAAGTACTTGTTTGAATTACACACCTAGGACCGTGTTTTTTCATGGTACACTAAGGCAAAAACAGTGTTTTATGCTTGATCGACAATGCAAAGCATATCCGATGGGCACAATACTTTGCATGCATCTCAAACTAGTTGAAACAGGATTTTGTGCAAACTGGAGCCCCATCCGATAAGTACTTGTTTGAATTACACACCTAGGACCGTGTTTTTTCATGGTACACTAAGGCAAAAACAGTGTTTTATGCTTGATCGACAATGCAAAGCATATCCGATGGGCACAATACTTTGCGCACACCTTCAACTAGGTGGAATTGACTTACATGCAAAGTGGCATGCCCATCCCATAAGTGCTTGATCGGATAACATACCTAGCAGCGTGTTTTTTTTACGGATCTGCATGACACTAGAGCAAAAATAGTATTTAATGCTCGATCGACCATGCAAAGGATATCCGATGGACACAACACTTTTCAACCTAGGTGGTATTGAAATGTTCTCAAAGAGGCACACCCATCCGATAAGTACTTGGTCAGATAACACACCTAAGGGCGTGTTTTTTTGCGGATGTGCATATCACTAGGGAAAAAACGGGGTTTAATGTGTGATCGACCATGCAAAGCATATCCGATGGTGACAATACTTTGCACGCACCTTAACCTAGTTGAAATGGACTTGCATGCAAACTGGAGCCCCCATCCGATAAGTACTTATTTGAATAACACACCTACGGCCGTGTTTTTATATGGTTGTGCATGACACTAAGGCAAAAACGGTATTTTATGCTTGATCGACAATGCAAAGCATATTCGATGGGCACAACCTTCAACTAGGTGGAATTGACTTACATGCAAAGCGGCACTCCCATCCCATAAGTGCTTGATCGGATAACATACCTAGCAGCGTGTTTTTTTGCAGATGTGCATGATACTAGAGCAAAAATAGCATTTATTGTTTGATCGATCATGCAAAGGATATCCGATGGGCACAACACTTTTTGTACACCTCAACCTAGGTGGTATTGAAATGTTCCCAGAAGTACTTGGTCAGATAACACACCTAAGGGCGTGTTTTTTTGCGGATGTGCATATCACTAGAGAAAAAATCTCGGGGGGGTCACTCATCATATGTAACCCTATCACGTGAGTTCAACAGAAGGATATTTTTTATTCCTAAAATTTACAGAAATAAATATACATAAGGGAATATTTAAAATAGTTTTGGAAAAAAATTACAAATTTGTATAGAAAAGGGGTACATTTTATAAATGAAAAAATTTACAGATAAGGGATTTTAAATATAGGCCTTGAACGCACGTGATATAGAGGGTTTATACATAGTGACCCCCCCGAGGAAAAAATGGTGTATAAGGCGTGATCGACCATGCAAAGCATATCTGATGGTGACAATACTTTGCACGCACCTCAACGTAGTTGAAACGGACTTGCGTGCAAAGTAGAGCCCCCATCCGATAAGTACTTGTTTGAATAACACACCTAGGATCGTGTTTTTTCATGGTTGTGCATGACACTAAGGCAAAAACGGTGTTTTATGCTTGATCAACAATGCAAAGCATATCCAATGGGCACAATACTTTGCACACACCTTAAACTAGGTGGAATTGACTTACATGCAAAGTGGCACACCCATCCCATAAGTGCTTGATCGGATAACATACCTAGCAGCGTGTTTTTTTACGGATGTGCATGACACTAGAGCAAAAATAGTATTTAATGCTCGATCGACCATGCAAAGGATATCCGATGGGCACAACACTTTTTGTAAACCTCAACCTAGGAGGTATTGAATTGTTCTCAATGAGGCACACCCATCGGATAAGTACTTAGTCAGATAACACACCTAATGGCGTGTTTTTTTACGGATGTCCATATCACTAGGGAAAAAATGGTGTATAATACGTGATTGACCATGCAAAGCATATCCGATGGTGACAATACTTTGCATGCAGCTCAATGTAGTTGAAACAGACTTGTGTGCAAAGTGGAGCCCCCATCCGATAAGTACTTATTTGAATAACACACCTACGGCCATGTTTTTATATGGTTGTGCATGATACAAAGGCAAAAACAGTGTTTTATGCTTGATCGACAATGCAAAGCATATCTGATGGGCACAATACTTTGCACACACCTTCAAATAGGTGGAATTGACTTACATGCAAAGTGGCATTCCCATCGCATCAGTACTTGATCGGATAACACACCTAGGAGCGTGTTTTTTTACGGATGTGCATGACATTAAGGTAAAAATGATATTTAATGCTCGATCGACCATGCAAAGCATATCCGATGGGCACAATACTTTTCCTACACCTTAACCTAGGTGGTATTGAAATGTTCTCAAAGAGGCACACCCATTCGATAAGTACTTGGTCAGATAACATACCTAAGGGCATGTTTTTTTGCAGATGTGCATATCACTACGGGAAAAACGTTGTATAATGCATAATCGACCATGCAGAGCATATCCGATGGTGACAATACTTTGCACACATCTAAACCTAGTTTTAACAGACTTGCGTGCAAACTAGAGTCCCCATCCGATAAGTACTTGTTTGATTAACACACTTAGGACCGTGTTTTTTCATGTTTGTGCATGACACTAAGGCAAAAACGGTGTTTTATGCTTGATCGACAATACAAAGCATATCCGATGGGCACAATACTTTGCACATACCTTCAACTAGGTGGAATTGACTTACATGCAAAGTGGCACATCCATCCCATAAGTGCTTGATTGGATAACATACCTAGCAGTGTGTTTTTTTACGGATGTGCATGACTCGAGTAAAAATAGTATTTATTGCTCGATCGATCATGCAAAGGATATCCTATGGGCACAACACTTTTTGTACGCCTCAAGCTAGGTGGTATTGAAACGTTCTCAAAGAGGCACACCCATCCGATAAGTACTTGGTCAGATAACAAGACTAAGGGCGTGTTTTTTTACGGATGTGCATATCACTAGAGAAAAAATGGTGTATAAGGCGTGATCGACCATGCAAAGCACATCCGATGGTGACAATACTTTGCATGCACCTTAACATAGTTGAAACGGACTTGCGTCCAAAGTGGAGCTCCCATCCGATAAGTACTTGTTTGAATAACACACCTAGGACCGTGTTTTTTCATGGTTGTGCATGGCACATACCTTCAACTAGGTGGAATTGACTTACATGCAAAGTGGCACTCCCATCCCATAAGTGCTTGATTGGATAACATACCTAGTAGCGTGTTTTTTTACGGATGTGCATGACACGAGCAAAAATAGTATTTATTGCTCGATCGATCATGCAAAGGATATCTGATGGGCACAACACTTTTTGTATGCCTCAACCTAGGTGGTATTGAAACGTTCTCAAAGAGGCACACCCATCCGATAAGTACTTGGTTAGATAACACACCTAAGGGTGTGTTTTTTTGCGGATGTGCATATCAGTAGAGAAAAAATGGTGTATAAGGCGTGATCGACCATGCAAAGCATATCCGATGGTGACAATACTTTGCATGCACCTTAACATAGTTGAAACGGACTTGCGTCCAAAGTGGAGCTCCCATCCGATAAGTACTTGTTTGAATAACACACCTAGGACCGTGTTTTTTCATGGTTGTGCATGACACTAAGGCAAAAACGGTGTTTTATGCTTGATCGACAATGCAAAGCATATCTGATGGGCACAATACTTTGCACACACCTTCAACTAGGGGGAATTGACTTACATGCAAAGTGGCACGCCCATCCCATAAGTGCTTGATCGGATAACATACCTAGCAGCGTGTTTTTTTATGGATGTGCATAACACTAGAGCAAAAATAGTATTTAATGCTCGATCGACCATGCAAAGGACATCCGATGGGCACAACACTTTTTGTAGTTGAAACGGACTTGCGTGCAAAGTGGAGCCCCCATCCGATAAGTACTTGTTTGATTAACACACCTAGGACCGTGTTTTTTCATGGTTGTGCATGACACTAAGGCAAAAAGGTTGTTTTATGCTTAATCGACAATGCAAAGAATATTCGATGGGCACAATACTTTGCACACACCTTGAACTAGGTGGAATCGACTTACATGCAAAGTGGCACTCCCATCCCATAAGTGCTTGATCGGATAACATACCTAGCAGCGTGTTTTTTTACGGATGTGCATGACACTAGAGCAAAAATAGTATTTATTGCTCGATCGATCATGCAAAGGATATCCGATGGGCACAACACTTTTCGTACATCTCAACCTAGGTGGTATTGGAATGTTCTCAAAGAGGCACATCCATCCGATAAGTACTTGGTCAGATAACACACCTAAGGGCGTGTTTTTTTGTGGATGTGCATATCACTCGAGAAAAAATGGTGTATAATGCGTGATCGACTATGCAAAGCATATCTGATGGTGACAATACTTTGCACGCACCTCAACGTAGTTGAAATGGACTTGTGTGCAAAGTGGAGCCCCCATCCGATAAGTACTTGTTTGAATAACACACATAGGGCTGTGTTTTTATATGGTTGTGCATGACACTAAGGCAAAAAGGGTGTTTTATGCTTGATCCACAATGCAAAGCATATCCGATGGGCACAATACTTTACACACACCTTCAACCAGGTGGAATTGACTTACATGAAAAGTGGCATTCCCATCGCATAAGTACTTGATCGGATAACACACCTAGCAGTGTGTTTTTTTTACAGACGTGCATGACACTAGAGCAAAAATAGTTTTTAATGCTCGATCGACCATGCAAAGCATATCCGATGGGAACAATACTTTTCCTATGCCTTAACCTAGGTGGTATTGAAATTTTGTCAAAGAGGCACACCCATCCGATAAGTAGGACTTGGTTAGATAACATACCTAAGGGTGTGTTTTTTTCCAGATGTGCATATCACTATGGGAAGAACGTTGTATAATGCGTAATCGACCATGCAGAGCATATCTGATGGTGACATTACTTTGTACGCATATCAAAATACTTGAAACGGACTTGCGTGAAAAGTGGAGCCCCCATCCAATAAGTACTTGTTTGATTAACACACTTAGGGCTGTGTTTTTTCATGGTTGTGCATGACACTAAGGCAAAAACAGTGTTTTATGCTTGATCGACAATGCAAAGCATATCCGATGGGCACAATACTTTGCACACACCTTCAACTAGGTGGAATTAAGTTACATGCAAAGTGGCACACCCATCCCATAAGTGCTTGATTGGATAACATACCTAGCAGGCTCGTGTTTTTTTACAGATGTGCATGACACTAGAGCAAAAATAGTATTTAATGCTCGATCGACCATGCAAAGGATAACTTGGCATGTCCATCTGATGAGTACTCGATCAGATAACTTCTCCCACCAATAAATTAAGTACTAATTAAAAATTATAATAAATGAGTAGATTATTAAAAAGAGACTAATATTTATGTAATTGTTGCTATTGCAACTTGCTTGCGAAGGACTCTCACAAAGGAGATGGCTATAGATTTTTTTCCAGGGATGGATGTGATTTTATGTAGCAAAAGAGAAGTAGTTGCATTTGCTACAATCCATGATAGTGATCCCAATTCAGTTTGCCACTTTCGAAGACTTGGCGAAGATAAGGTGGCAGTTACTGTATCAAAGATTCTTAGCGCACATGTTGAGCTAAAGTATAAATGTGGAGATATGGAAACACTTGGAGATGTTATGCCCTACAATACATCCAACAAATCATTTATAGCATGGGACAAAGATGAGACTTATGCAACAGACATTATCAAGAATACAAAGTGCACCACCTTGGATTTTACTATAGGGGACATTTTGCAAATGAGATCATTTGCAAATAAGACTGTAGCAGAAGGTGAAGTATTGGGATTTGAATAAGGGAGCAATGGTCATTTGCACAGATGAGGATTCTAAAAGTCACTGATGATGGTATGGTTGATAACATAACATCCTTATGTAATCCCTACTATGAGGTAGGCAAGAATATGAGATGGAGCATGCAATTTTCAAACATGAGAAAGAGGCACGTGGTTTTCAATGATAAAGACAAGGTATACTACAATATCAAAGGACCTAAAATGCGTGCCCATGTGCCAGGCTCTATCACTTCAAATGTGGATGATTTCAATATACTCAATTATAGAAGTGACATCTTATTTGGAGTGGATGAGTTCATTGGTTCTGAGAAACAAAATGATTTTAGAAGTGAAGCCTTATCTGGGGGTGGATGAGTTCTTGCACAGTGAGAAGGGCAAAGGTTTCAATAGCGATGTCTTGTCAAGTGTGGATGAGTTCATGCATATTAACAAACCTGGTGTCAATCAAGCTTGTGGATTTGTGAAAGCCATGCAAGATGTCCCAATGAGTGATGTTCTCTCAGGAGTGGAAGAGTTTCAAGGTTCTCAATACTCTCGTAGAATATTGAATTCATTGAATGGTCCTAAGAGTATGTCAAAAACAAGGATGAGATCAATAGAGGGTTATTCAATATTTAACTTTGATTGTGATATGGACAAGGATGCAACGACCAATCATGGATGCTTGGCTACAAACAAATGTGAGGAGAAGAAGTGCATAAATACAAATAACAACGTGCACGCGGAAAGAAAATGGTCATACATATGCATGAAGAGAAAGCGAATCCAGGCAGATCCATAAAAGCAACCAAAGAGGAAGAGAGTAATGAAGGAGGAGAACATGTTAAATGCATTGGGATATCTATGTTGCAAGCGAAGATGTATGCGCTTCATTGATCTTGCAGACATCAGGGAATGTAGAGGACACGTGTGGCAAAGAAGAGGAAGCGAAAGAAGTGAATGCCTTCTCACAAGTCTCTCTTGCTTTCTTCAGAATGGCAATAAAAGGCTAAGTTCAAGACAAAAGGTAAAACCTGTGGGGTTAAAGTTCACTGTGCCTTAACCCTAGTTATGTACAATACTCAAACACATATATAAATGAATGAAAAAGAAGATTAGGGTGGTTCTGCACCCACCAAAACTTGTGTGGCTCTCTGTCTCTCTCTCTCCTTCTTCCGTTCTTGCTTCCGTTGAGAGCACTCTCAACTGGTATCAGAGCCCGGGTGATCTAGATGAGCGTGCGTGAATGCTTGAAGCTCAGCAGCTCTGTGGGAGGAAGGAGAAGCTCTGTGGAAAGCTTTGTGGGTGACTTTACTTGCATCCGAGTGTGCAGAGACCTTGGAGGAACCTTTGGAAAAGTCACTTTGGCTTTACGAAGTGGTTTTGAGAGCCTGTTAAGAGCTTTCAAAGAAAAAGTCGTTTTTTGAGCTTTTCCCTGTTCCGTTCGATGACAGAGACTCCGTATTGACTTGTAGAGGCAACTATTGCTTGCTTTTGGTGTCCACATTACTTCAGGAGCTTGGAAACACCTTCATTCTTGAATCTAGGGTCATTTCATTGGATTTCTGACTCACTGTGTCAATTCCTGCGTTTTTTGCCCGGGTGTTGGAACTCAAGTTTGGAGCAACCATTTGCAGATCTGTCAGTTCCGGTGGACTTAGGAGGTCCTAAAACTTCTATGTTGCTCATCATTCGCACTCTGGTGGAGTTTATAAACAGCTCTGTTTCAAAAAACGTTTTTCAGCCCGTGTGTTGGACCCAATGATTGAGACCACGGTTTCCAAAACCGTCTGTCCCATTGCCTTCCGGACGCCCAAAAACCCCTACCTATCAGTTCTTGCATGATTCGGTGGAGGATTTTCAGAGTTATAAATCTCTGTGTATTCGATTTCGTCTCTTTCATACTAAGGTTTTGAAACCTTAGATTTATGCGACATGGCAGTGGATAAGTGTTGACTCCCATTTCTCGCTCATCGGTTGGGATTTTGGAGTTCTGGCAGAAGAGAGATATTTGTAGATTTTCTTGCTGAGTCTGATTATGCAATGGCACCCATGTTTTGAAGCATCTCAGGTTCTATTTTCAGTAGTGCTCATTACCGTGGGACTATGATTTCTTGAGCATACCTTATGCAGATCACTCTGGTTGCAGTTTGAGCAGTGTTGTGCACTCATTCGTGGTGTGCATTGGGTTGCAATGGATGATTTATAGGCCATTTGGATGCATTGCGGTCCTTATTGGATGCGCTGATAGGCCCAAATTGCCTTGTGGGATGCTATTTTTTATGGACGCTTTGCACATGGATGCTATTTTATGCTGAGGGACAGCTTTGACACATTGTTGGTGATGCACTGATAGTGGTATGCTCTCTTGGATGAGATATTATTGATGCATATGCCAGTGGATGGTGTTTATGCTTGAGTCATTTGGCACTTATTGGCATTTTCTTTTGGGCCAGATTTGCTCATATGGATGCATAGTATATGCACATGAGTCAGATGCATCTTTTGATGCTTTGAGCTTTGAGTTTTGGTGATATTTCAGTCTATTGTGGCATACACATTTAGGTGCACCTGGTATTTGGTGTGATTCTCTCTTGCAGGGACTAGCATTTGGGATTTTGTTTCATTTGCATCATGGCATCCTCTTCCACGTCTGAAAAGGAGTTTTTCAGCATTAAAAAGTTTGATGGGACAAACTTTTCTTTGTGGAAAGAACAAATAAGGGATGTGCTTATTCAAAAGAAGCAGATTAAACCCTTGGCAGGGATTGAAGCTAAGCCTGCAAATATGTCTGAGGATGATTGGAATGAGTTGGATGCATTAGCAAAGTCTACTATTAGACTTCATCTTGCAGAGTCAGTTTATTTCACAGTAGTAAATGAGCAGACTATGGAAGATTTGTGGAAGAAACTGTGTGCCACTTATGAGAAGGAAACTGCCTCTAATAAAGTTTACCTCATGAAGAGGTTGTTTGAGCTGCAGATGAAGGAAGGGGTCTCCATTGCTTCTCACTTGAATGAATTCAATATTATTTTCAGCCAGCTTCAGGCTCAGAAAATGAATTTGGATGCAGAGACTAAGGCAATATTTCTCATATGTTCATTGCCATCCTCATGGGATACCTTTCGTATAGCTGTCGGTAACTTTGCACCTGGTGGAGTGCTGAAATTTGATGATGTTGTGGGTAGCTTGTTGGCCGAGGAGATTAGACGGAAGTCTATGGATGGCAACAAGCAGGATGCAGCCTTAAATGTGCAAAGGGGTAGATCACAGTTCAGGGGGAAGTCCCAAGAAAGAGGGAAGTCACGTAGCAAATCCAGGGCACGGAACATTGAGTGTTACCACTGTGGCAAGAAGGGCCATATGAAAAAGGATTGCTACAAGCTAAAAAGAGAGCAAAGGGATAAGAAAAAGAATGCAAATTGGGGTGCAAATCAAAAGGAAGAGAGTCCAAGGGAGGACAAAGGAAAAGTGAAGATCGAGGAGATCAATGCAATCACACATGATAGTGACAATGACGTTCTCTTCATGTCTAGTTTATCTGCAGAGTTGCTTACCACTTCAGATGATGCATATTCCCAGGATTGGATTTTGGATTCTGGTGCTTCATTCCATGTTACTCCCCATAGGGAATGGTTCTCCACTTATGATAGTGGAAAGACAGGTTGTGTGCATCTTGGAAATGACTATGCATGTGACATAGTGGGAGCAGGTGACATAAAGTTTTCTTTTGCAAATGGGTCTGCATTTGTTTTGAAACATGTGAGACATGTGCCTAAGCTGACCAAGAGTCTTATTTCAGTGGGTCAGCTAGATGATGCTGGTTTTCACACCACTTTTGGCTTTCAGAGTTGGAAAATTCAAAAGGGCTCTATGCTTTTGGCTAGGGGTGCCAAGTGTGGGACTTTGTATCCCTTACATGTATCAGGGGTATTTGATCATGTTGTTGCAATAACCGAGCAACCAAGCACTTCTTTGTGGCATTGCAGGTTGGGGCACATGAGCCAGAATGGAATGAAACTCTTATGCCGTTTGGGTTATGTACCGCATTTGAGTTTCTCTGATTTTGAATTTTGTGAGCACTGTCTCTATGGGAAGCAGACTAAATCAGCCCATAAAAGAAGGGGAAAGAAAGAGTTTGAAATGCTTGATTTGGTGCATTCAGACGTATGTGGTCCCATGCCTACACGGTCATTAGGCGGGGCTGAATACTATGTGACATTCATTGATGATGCAACTAGGAAAGTGTGGGCTTATGGAGAGTATCTCTCTCATGACTTTCAACATTTCTGTGATACTCGTGGGATTAAGAGGGAGCTTACATCCCCTCGTACTCTAGAGCAAAATCCAGTTGCAGAAAAGATGAACCGTACCATTCAAGAAAGGTTGCAATGTATGCTTTCCAATGCAAGTCTTTCTGGTGGTTTTTGGGCTGAGGCAATGAAGACTGCAGTGCATGTGATCAATAGATCACCTAGTAAGAGTTTGGATGGTGGTATTCCTGAAGAGGCATGGAGTGGCAAGAAGCCCTCTTACTCTCATTTGCGTATATTTGGGTGTGAGGCATATGCACATGTGCCAAAAGAGCTTCGAAAGAAGCTAGATCCTAAGTCTAGGAAATGCATCTTTCTGGGTTATGGTGAAAGTGGAGAGATGGGCTATCGTCTCTGGGATCCAGAAGCAAAGAAGATCATACGCAGCCATGATGTGGTCTTCAATGAGAAGAAGATGCATAAGGCACCCATGAGGGATGTGGAAATGAGGAGAATCACTTTCCAGGATGTGAATCCACCTGCATATGTTGATAGACAGCAAGCTGTCCATGCACCAAATGTGCAAGAAATGGTACAACCAAGTACTCCCACAGGTATACAATCAAGGGTAGATTATGGATCATCTATTGGTGGAAATGATGAGCCAAATGTGGCTGATATGGAAGTGGGACAGCAAGCTGAAATGCCCTTGAGAAGATCATCTAGAGTCTAACCGCCTGATAGGTTTGTTCTAGGGGTAGACTATGTGATGCTCACTGATTGCGGGGAGCCTTCTTGCTATAGAGAGGCTATGATGCGTGAGGATCAATGCAAGTGGGAGTATGCTATATGCAATCAGAGATGAGTTCACTTATGAAGAATAAGACTTGGGACTTGGTTTCTTTGCCACATGGAAAGAAAGCATTGCCATGTAAATGGGTCTACAAAATGAAGGTCACAGGTGATGATGTGCCTAGGTACAATGCCCGTTTGGTTGCTAAAGGGTTCAAGCAAGAGAAGGGTGTGGACTTTGATGAGATATTCTCTCCGGTTGTGAAGATGACCACACTTAGATGCATGCTTGGACTAGTGGCATCAGAGGATATGGAGCTTATGCAAATGGATGTCAAGACAGCTTTCTTGCATGGGGATTTGCATGAGGAAATTTACATGGTGCAACCGGAAGGCTTTGAAGAAAAGGACAAAGAGCATTTAGTTTGCAAGCTAAAGAAGAGTCTCTATGGTCTTAAGCAAGCGCCTAGAGAATGGTATCAGAAGTTTGATGCTTTCATTCGGTCCCAGGGTTTTAGGAGGAGTGAAATTGATCACTGCCTCTACACTAAAAGGGCTAAGGATAATAGCCTGATAATCCTAGCACTATATGTGGATGATATGCTATTGGCTAGCAAGCATACTTATGAGCTAGATGCATTAAAGGCCAAGTTGCATGAGGCCTTTGATATGAAGGATTTGGGACTTGCAGGTCATATTCTTGGTATGCGCATCACGCGTGATCGGAGTAGGAAACTCCTTTGGCTTTCACAAAAAGAGTATGTTACAAAAGTATTGCAGCGTTTCAATATGGAGGGGGGGAAGGCAGTGAGTACTCCATTGCCTCCATATTTGAAGCTGAGTCATACAGATAGTCCCAAATCAGAAGATGAGAGGGCCATGATGGCTAAGGTTCCTTATGCATCAGCGGTTGGGAGTCTTATGTATGCTATGATAGCTACTAGACCAGACATTGCATTTGCAGTGGGAGTTGCTAGCCGGTATATGGCTAATCCAGGAAAGAGGCATTGGGAGGCAGTTAAGTGCCTCATGAGGTACATGAAGGGTACCAAGGAGATGTGCATCTGCTTTGGTAAAGGAGACATGCGTGTACTTGGGTACACAGATTCAGACTATGTAGGGCATGTGGATAGTAGGAGATCCACTTCTGGTTATGTGTTCACCTTTGCAGGTGGTGCAGTGTCGTGGATGTCTCGCGCACAGAAGTGCATTGCTTTGTCTACCACAGAGGCTGAGTATGTTGCAGCAACAGAGGGTTGCAAGGAGGCTATATGGCTTGATCGTCTAGTGGGAGATTTGGGGATTCATACAGGTGTACCGACATTGCATAGTGATTCCATGAGTGCTATTCAGCTAGCACGGAATCCGGTCTTTCATGCAAAGACCAAACACATTGAGGTCAGGTACCATTTCATCAGGGAGGTACTTGAGGACAAGCGCATAGAGCTTGTCAAGGTTCATACAGATGATAACCCTGTAGATATGCTGACGAAGAGTCTACCTAGTCATCAATGGTTTGAGTATTGTTGTGTATTGATGGGCGTTGGATAGTATGCTCACTGGTTGTTCTCCCTTAAAGGCACATTGTCCTTTAAGTGGGAGGTTGTGGGGTTAAAGTTCACTGTGCCTTAACCCCAGTTATGTACAATACTCAAACACATATATAAATGAATGAAAAAGAAGATTAGGGTGGTTCTGCACCCACCAAAACTTGTGTGGCTCTCTGTCTCTCTCTCTCCTTCTTCCGTTCTTGCTTCCGTTGAGAGCACTCTCAAAACCTCTCGTAAATGGAAAAAGAATTTGCAATAAGGCATATCACAATATTACTGGATTATCCCATGGTACATATTGCAATTTAGTCAACAAGGCAAAGGGCAACAACAAATTTAGCATTCATGGTAATAGAGGAAGGTCCAAATCAAGAATCTCAACTGTCAGGGCAACAGCCATTTTGTAAGACTTCATACATGAAAATGCTTTACCTCAAACCCATATATCTACCAAACTCCCTAACGGTGACACGATCACTGAAATGCACCTTCCAATGGACTTGACAAAGCTCAAAGTATTTGACTCTATTGCAGAAAAGCAAAGGCAAAGAGGGGATGCTGTAGCTTCTTCTCATATTTTGTATACTCTTTGGGAGAAGAACTTTGGATATGTTAAAATCCCAAGGAGGCAAAAAATGTCAAAGTGCAATGTCTGTGATGATTTAAAGTGAGCGATTGAGAGTGGAACATGTCCAAATCAAAGGGAATTATACAAAAAAAACCGAGAATCTCATCATGACCTTATTTGACATTCCAGACAAAAATATGCATTTTGGAAGGAGCAAGCTATTTTGCATCCCGATGACTACATGTGCCTTATTGTAGATGGCATGGATCAGAATACAACAACATTGCCTCGTTTTGTTGCCACTCCACCTAAATTACAAGGAAAGAACTTTCTAAAGACACATCTATGTGGAGTGTTAATGCATGGAATTAAGTTCTTTGCAAATATATGGATTGATTCATTGCATCTACATGATAGCAATCAAGTTGTAACATCTATTATGAAGGCAATTCACAATGTACATGTAGAAAAAGGTCGCCTATCACCGACTTTGAGAATACAAGCTGATAATTGCTGGCGAGAAAATAAGAATGTACTCATGTTTGCATTCTGCTCCGTGCTAGTTGCTCATCGAATCTTCAATGAGGTCGAATGTGGATTTTTGTATGTTGGGCATACACATGAGGATATCGATCAGGTTTTTAGCACAGTCTCAAGGGAGCTTAAGTGCAAAGATGTGGAGGCAATAGATGACTTGGTAAGAAGATGTGGCAGGCAAGTTGGTGGTTGTAAGGAAAGTACAGTATGTGAGAGGCTTGAAAGAATGTATGATTGGAAGAGCTTCATTCTACCTTTCATACAAAGGGGTGGTGATGCATTGACAGGTCATACCAATCCACACTACTTTCTTTTTTTTTTTTTTTTGATGAAAAACCTATAATGCAATGGCAACAGTATTCTCATGATACAAAATGGGAACCTAAAGAACCTTACAGTCTCTTAACTTCAATTCCCAGCAAGGAAAGGTATCCAACATGGGATCCTATACAAGAATTCAATGAGAGGTCTAATTGTGAAATAGAAGGATTAAAAGCATTTATTACATACAAAGATGAAATGCTCCGGAGATATCCTGATTCGAAGACTACTTGGAGAGAACACACTACCACTGTAATTAACAAGACACGAAATTTAATAAAGGACCTTAAGAGAATGCGAGGCTCAAAGGATGTCAAGGAAGAATGCAATATGTTTTGGCCAAATGTTCATAACGATTTGCGCCCAGCTGCAGTCTTTGAAAATGAATTTGTATCATTACTCCCACATCCATATTATGGATCGAAGAAGAGAGAGTTTATGCCACAAGTAGATATAGAGGTCGATTGTTTTGTTGTGGTTCGGCCATTAGATGATGAATATGAGAATGTGAAGTTTTGGGTTGCAAAAGTAGTTGATGTGCAAAGAGATGACCAAGGGAGAGCTACAACATTTACAGCGGTATGGTATGAGCCAAAGGGCAGGAAGGAGAATATGGATAACAACACATTGTATATACTAATTGTATAATGAAGGAGTGGGTCCCAAATGATGAAGCGGTCTCTCAAGTTTCGACGGAGACAATCATAGTGTCTTGGCATTCAAGGGCAAAGAAATCAAAGAAGCGCATGGGATATGAGGTAGAAGGAAAAATAAAAATACCACAGCAAACTATTTTGCATATACACGAATTTTTAAGGATGCTCGCCATGGAGGAAGTAGAAGGAGACAACGCAAATGAAGAATGTCCATGATTAAAGCTTTGTATTGAAGTCCATTGAAGGATTTTATTTGGGTACTAGGCAAGAAGCCAATCTAAGACAATTATAATCAGAGTCATCACCTCCTATGTCAAATGAGAGTCAAAATATGCACTAGATGTCACCCAAGGGTCAAGGCTTGCCAAGACAATAGGGAGTTAATGCAAATGGCACCTAGCAAGGGACTATCACATTGAGCAATAAGACAATGGGGAGTCAATGCACCCAAGGGGCAAAGCTTGGCAAGATAACTTGTGGGGGTTAATGCAGATGGCACCTGTATTTTGCACTGGATGTCACCCAAGGGTCAAGGCTTGGCAAGACAATAGGGAGTTAATGCAGATGGCACCTGGCAAGGGACTATCACATTGAGTAATAAGACAATAGGGAGTCAATGCACCCAAGGGGCAAGGCTTGGCAAGACAAGTGGGAGTCAAATTATGTAGATGGCACCTGGCGAGGGACTATCATGACATTGAGCAATAAGACAATGGGGAGTCAAATTATGCAGATGGCACGAATTGAGGCTCTTTAAGAGCAACAATTTAAATTGTAAACATATGTTCAATCTATATCATTTTGGATATAAAGACTCTAGCTGAGAGCAACATCTCTCAATGTAATCATATAATAATAGCTATAATTGCTATTATACCTCTTTGGTTCAATACAAAACTTGGGTCTTATGGCATCATGTCTTTTTTCTATTTATTAAAAGTTTTAAAAAATTTGTGCATATTGCGAGTGACAATGTTATTTTCATGAAATATTTAAGTCTCCTTTCATGGGTTTATAAATTTATCACATCAAGGAAAAACGTCAAGAAAAAATATTAAAAATAATTAAATTAACAAATAAGTTAGATATAGCTAGAATTTCTAATATAGGATTATTTCAAATTCTTGCATGTTGGTACAAAAGTATAGATTGAAAAAACAATATTTTTATGTGAATATGATAGTGCCACAAAGTGAAATTTTGATTTGGGAAGAATATTTTCAGAAAGTAAAATTTTGATTTGGGAAGGATATTTTCACAAAGTAAAGTTTTCATTTGGGAAGGATTTTTGGGCTTCGTCCAAAAACAACACAAAAAGTCCAAAATTAATGAAATAGGTGTTATGTGTAATTCGCCTTTGGATGAGGTATAGGCGTACACCAATTGGAATCATAGTATTGTTTAGGGTCATTATTTGCTTGTGTAGCCATTTTTAGTGAGGTTCAGGGACTTTTTTGTATATAGGTATCTTGCATGATCCATAACTTAATGCATTGCTCAACGAAATTCGACAAACTTTGTCTTCACCTTGTAGTACACATTCCAAACTTGAATATGAGAGCCAAAAAATTATAAAGCATTGAAAATGCTATGTTGCATGTGAAGCATGCATCCTGAAGATTATAGTATATAGCAATTTATTCAAAAACGTCAAAATTTTGTTCTATACATATAAGCAACCAAGTAATCATTCAAAAGTACACTATGTGAGCTTCTCCCCAACCCAAGGACACACCTATATGAGAACATTAGGCATGGGTTAACGGGCCTTCAATGTTGTGCTAAAGTGATGCATACCCATTTGAGGCGGCATGCTCCATAACTTTTTTTTGATTTGTTGAAAACCAAAATGGATTGAAAATTTGGAATCCAAACTAGTGGGACTACTGCATGGTGGTCTTAAAACATTGATAGCTGTTGGTAGATTCACCCTAAAATGGAAGAAGTTGGAAATGTGTAATTTGTGCATGTGAAAAGATATTTACAATTTTGAATTGTTTATTTTTCCATGCACTTGCTTGCTATATGTCTCATAAGCATGCCAAAGGTCATTGCATTTAATAATACACAGCATCAAACCCGATAGCATGCCCTTTAGTGTATTTGTGTTTTGAATCATTTTAGGCCACATTGCACTTGTTTGGGATACCCAATTCTATTGACGTGTATTGTCAGAGGGAGGAAAACCGACGGCTGAAATTTTGCTACTCCCACGAATTTTGAATTTTCACACCTCCCACCCATCAAATCTTGGAAGATTAAGTACTTGCAACCTGCCCCTACCTTGCAAATGCCTTGCAACCCGCATGCACCTTGACGTGACCTTGTGCAGACTTTGGTTTGCCCTTGTCTTCTTTCGGGTAAGTTATTTTCTATTCTTTGCTTGCCTCACAAGCTAGCTTCTCTCTGTTTTGTTTTGGCATTGTCATCTTTCACTAATCGTTGCCATGGTAACATGTAGCTCGCCATGGCTTGCAAGAGAAGCAAACAGAGGCTATGAGATAGAAAAGATAAAAAGCTTGGTCATGGCACAAGGAACAGAAGACTCCTTGCAAAGAAGCAGCAAGAAGCAGTTGCAAATGCATGCATTCGATCATTGCCATCAGAGCAAAGAAAACGAGTTGTGATGTCATGATTGGTGGTAGCATTCAAGCAAGCAACATCAGGACATTCAGGTAAATGCTAATCTCGAGTCTTCACTAGCTTTAGCCTACACCCTAAAGTTCCTAGAGTTGGCAATCCTACCAACACCTCGTATTTTCGTGCCAAAACATCTCCACTATTGCAATGACTTCTGCACTTAGATTGTCTCTTCTATTCTTGCATTCTATTGAAGCCCATAGACTACTCAGATCGAGATGATCATGCATTGCTTCCACTCTTCGTGCATCTCTCGAAAGTTTCTCCAAATAACAAGGACATCTATAGAAAGCAGATGGGATGCAAAGCTATTTGACAAGTGCATCATATACACATGCTTGATACAACGCAGGTCAGTGGTTACCTAAACCATCCCGATGGTTGTTTGTGATTGAGCTTTGGGATAGTTTACTTGTTTCATTTATTGATACAATGCAAGTCAGTGGTTGCCTAAACCAGCCCAGTGGTTGTTTGTGCTTGAGCTTTGGGATAGTTTACTAGATTGGCCTGGACTTCATGTGATTGTCCTAAACTAGCCTGGTGGTTGGAATATCATGAAACCATGTGGCTGGTTCAGCTCAAACACTAGAACCAAGGTGGCTTGGAGTTCATGTGATTGCCCTAAACTGGCTCGGTGGTTGGAACATCATGCAATCATGGTTGGGTCAGCTCAAACACCAGTTATGTGAGTGTTAGGAACTTAATGTGATTGTCCTAAACCAGCCTAGTGGTTGGAATATCATGCAACCATGTGGTTGGTTCAGTTGATCAAATACCAAAACCAAGTTAGCTTGGACTTAATGTGATTGTCCTAAACTAGCTCGGTGGTTGGAACATCATGCAATCATGATTGGGTCAGCTGAAACACCAGTTAAGGCTAGAGGAGGTAGGCACTAGCAATGAAATGCATTTTTGTTGGTTTAGGATTAACTGCAACCCCCACAAAATATAACCTTTAGTAATGTTAGATATCAATGCTTCGCTCTCGTGTAACTACGCGGGAACCGGCTAACTCTACTTGTAAGCCCCCCATATGAGGAGAAGGCATTTGAGTAGCTCGGTTATCCAGTAGGTCCTGGTTTGGACACTAGATGGGGGCCATGTGTGGCCTGATGGCTGGATGGCTTCAGATAGAGTTGGCACACTGCCAACTAGGCTACATGCAAGTGCAGGAAGGCATCCCATAACTGACCGCACTGAGGGTAGATGGAGCATTTCCCGAGGCAGCCCACTCTCGGGATGTGGGGCCCTTTTGGAGCCCTAGATGATCTCGGATGGCTCTGGGCCGAACGGCGATCGTAGGTCAGTTGCTCTATTCTGCGCCACGGTTCTAACATGTGGTCAGTGGTCTATTTTGGGACCGACCTCCAGTCGGCCGGTGTGGGTCGACTGGGTCGGTCTCTCAATTAGGTCTAATCGACTATGACTGGTGGCTATATAAGAGCAAGCCTGTGAAGCCCATCATCATCACTGGCTACAGCAACCCTGATTCCTTAGCATCCAGCCTCCGTCCTCTACTGTTTCTAGCATGCCATCGAAGCTTCACATAGGAGCGCATGGCGGGGAGGCAGTGCCATCTATTGTATCAGTTTTATAGTAATCAAATTTTTGATTCTCCATACTATCAGCTTTTCTCTCTTGCATACGAGATCCTGTTATTTGTTGAGCACATATGTTGTATTGTTTTCTTACATGGTATCAGAGCTTGGGCTCTAGCAAGAAGATGTGGTAGTGTGTTTTTGTTTACGAGCAGATTGTGAGAGATGGCCGAGCCTGCAAGACTGCGAATCCCACCGTCCAGCGAAAGCGAAAAGTTGGACAACACTAACTATTCACTTTGGAAGTTCAAGATGAAGACCATCCTAAGCGCATACGAGCTTTGGGATACTGCTACTGGGGTGGACGTGAAGCCGGTTGCGAGACCGAATCCAGCCAATGCAAGACAATAGATAGTACCAACTGCGATTCTCGTGTGGACAAGAAGAAATGCAGATGCGATGTGTTCTATTGTCTGCAGTAGCTCTAACACACTAAGATCATGCATCAGTGTGCTAGAGCTCACCACCATATTGAGTTCCCTGTCCACTGCTGTCGAATGTTGTGCTCGATTGAGCTCACCTCCAAGTTGAGTTTCCTCTTCTAATGCCTTGAAAGAAGTTGCTATGAAAAGGGTTATTTCAATTACGAGGTGCTCGTATTGTCCTTTGCATACGAGGAGTTCCGAGTCAAAATTGCAAGAAAATCCTGGAGTCCCTCCTCTCTCTCTCTCTCTCTCTCTCTACAGTCATTGCAAATCACAATATATGAATGCTTTTTTCCCCAAAGAAATACGCTTTGAAAATTTCGAAAGGAGCATCAACTCTCCACTAAAGCACTCCAGCAATGCTAACAAGGGTACCAACCAAATTTTCGGAGAATATGACCTCATGGACAGGCGGCAGTTTGTTGCAATGCAAATTAAAGACGCGAGGGTTGTGGAGGGGTTGTGCTGGTATTCGAAATCCAGATTTGACGAGAGTGTACGCTTTTGATAAGACGTACATCTATTCCTACGTTGAAGGGTCCATGTGAAATTCCTGAGAGCCATTGTGATATTCAAATATATTAGCCAAGGCTAAGTCGTGAAAACAAACCCGTTTTACAATTATTTCATGCTGTATAGCCTGAATCGCGGTTTTGATTTTTAACCGGTTCGATCGGACTAGAACCACTATCCTCATTAGACTACAACTTCTCTCAGTACCTAGTATATTGCCCTCATCCGGTGATTCTAGGCCACCACACATGTTAAATCACTCTAGGCCGACATAATAAATCTAGAGTCCAATTGAAATGTGTGCTTAGTACAAAATTCAAAGAAGAGACCGAACTATATTGACGGTGAAGCAGTTGCTAGCTCTACAATATCACTTCTCAATATGTAAAAGTGTCAGCTGCAACCGGAGAAGCAGGATTCAGTAGGCAGGAGATCAAGGGGAGGGGAATGGAGGTAAAGGAAGGTTATGTTGAGCATTGGAGGAATGGTCTGCCCATTCAATAGCAAACAAGAACCGTCTCCCAATATGGCGAGCACGTCACAACAAGACAAAGCACCCATAGACGCGCTTCATGAACTAAATAAAAAACTTATGGGCACATCTATTTGCGCGTCTGGAGACCCGCGTCTAATTGCACGTCTATATATCAGACTTACAAGCGTATAGACGTGCAGTTAGAGGCATAAATAGATGCGCTTATAAATGCTCTTATAGACGCACGTATAGATGCAAGTTGAACAGACAGACGCGAATATAAACATGTTTTTAAACGCACTGATAGATGCGCTTTTTTTTTTAATATAAATTTTACAGAATACTGTGTATGTTGTGTATGCTATATAGTTACAAAAATCCCATATCGACATTCTGTAATTCAATTCTTACAGCCAACCGCATTTTAATTACAATTCCAAATAAAATATTACAACTCCAAAACACAATAAAATTGAAAGCTCAAAAAGTGCTTGTATATACATATAGCACGAAGCTAAGCCACGTCATGTGGCTTCAAGTACAAAAAATAAGGAAGCTAAGCCACGTCATGTGGCTTCAAGTACAAAAAATAAGAGGAGTCTATATACAAGAGGCACGAAGCCAAGCCAGTAGCTTTAAGTACAAAAAAGAGTAGCTAGCACTACTTCTATGACTAATCCTCGCTGCCTTCCATGCTCCCTTCTGTGCTCCCTTCTATGCTCCCTTCTGTGCCTCCTTCCTCGTCTTCATCGTCATCCTGTGCATGGGCCTGTAAACAAGGGACAACATATATCAATGTATGAAAAATCAAATCTTTACTTTTAATTTTGGCATTATTTAATTACTTTCAAATACCTGGGGGGCCGCTCCAATAGCTCGGGTATACTGCTCCTCAGTAATCAACCCATCATCATAGAAGTGCCTCCATGTATCTCCTCTGCGATGGTGGTGGTGGTAGGCTATCTCCAATTTGGCCAATTGAACAATTCTAATTGGCCAAATCGTATTTTTGTACAAATCCCCCATTCTAGGCATTTTTGCCCTTTTCCTAGCCAACTAGAATTGTCCAGTTGGCCAAATCACATTTTTATGCAAATCCCCCATTTCAAGCATTTATTCCCTTTTTCGGGCCTCCGAGTGTTGGTTTTCGATGTCTCCAGGGTCGATTTGAGGGTTTTGGCCCACTCCGGATGCATTGGCGATGTCAGAATCATCAAGTACTGCACAAAAAATCATCTTTTAAAGATCACATATGTCAGATATAATAAAAGAAAAAGATTTTGAATATGAAGTATTTTATATGTTTACATGGTTTTTGGTATTTTCCAATGTTACGTTGGCCCTCATCTGATTGGTCGAGAGCCTATTTTTCTAAACCCTAAAAGGCCCCAAAATGAGCTCCCTTTTTTTTTAATGTATCTATGACAAGAAAGTAGATGCTGCTACTCAATTTGCCATTTGGGCAAAAAATGCAAAAGACAAGGAGCTCAAATTGAAAAAGGCCAAGCCCCAACCAGACTCTACGAGAAAAAGGAGCTTGAAGGGAGGAACCAACCCCCTTCAAGAAAGGAGCAAGAAGGGCCATGCTTGCAACCCAAAAATCAAGAAAAGAGGAAGCGACATGAAGGGAGGGGCCAGGCCCTTGAAGGAAGGAACCAGCCCCATTCTAGAAAGGAGCAAGGAGGGCCGAGCTTGCAATTAGGGAGCTCAAAAAGGCGACCTACTCAAAGCAATGTGGAACCAGCCCCCTAAAGAAAGGAGTCCTTAACATGTAATCTGAAGGAAAGGAGTCTTTAAGATGCAATCTATGTAATCTATGTGTAATCTATTGAATTGTTAATCTTCTCCAGAGTTTACTTGGGCAATGTTTTCTCAGCTATGTGACTAGATAGTGTCCTTCGACATGCTAAGGACCATAATGTGAGATGAAAGTTTTCGATTAGACAACTAATGTGAGACTGAAAGATTTCGATTGGTCAACTAATGTAAGAAAAAATCCTTCAATTAGACAACTCATGTGAGATGAATTAGACAACTAATGTGAGACTGGAGAATGAGAAGGTTGGGCTCAATGAAATCTCTCCCTATTTAAGTGCAATGCAGACACAACTAAGAGCCCATTATGAAATCTAGCCCGAAAACTCTATACACCAATCCACCTATTGTGAATCTATGGCATACCCAAAAGACTTTGGAGTGCTTTTGTTCTATCACAGAATGATGTTGGATGACCTTCTCACAGAAACAGACCCAGAGAAGAAGGATGAAAATAGCTACAAGGAAGACATGCTTCGATGGTGGGTGTATTACTTGGAGTCGGAAAGAATAGATAATATCAATTTCCTTGGCTATTGTTTTTTCTGCTCCTTTAAGGTACTTGTCAAGCTCATGATGTAGGTTTATTTTGGAAGGACATGATCAGGTGCAAAGTTTTCTAGAGCACAAATACTAGGATGAAGAGAATCCTAGCAAAAGGAGTTACTATGGGCGTACAAGTTGGCAAAGACAATTATGGCTAGACCTACTTCATGATCTACTGCACATCCTACCACTTCTCATGTTGTTGGACCTTCCACCTCTTGCTTAGGATGATTGGCTATAGGTTCTCATCCTGGACCTTCTTCTAAACTACAACCACGATTGTTAGCATGTCCTGTTCCAGTCATCTCCCATGGGGTACTAGTCAGAGTTGTTGAGGTAGTTCCTGTTAGATATCAATGCTCCACTCTCATGTAACTACTCAGGAACCAGCTAACTCTACTTGTAAGCCCCCCCATATGAGGAGAAGGCATTTGAGTAGCTCGATTATCCGGTAGGTCCTGGTTTGGACACCAGATGGGGGCCATGTGTGGCCTGATGGCTGGACGGCTTCAGATAGAGTTGGTACACTGCCAACTAGGCTACATGCAAGTGCGGGAAGGCATCCCATGACTAACCGCATTGAGGGCATATGGAGCATTTCCTGGGGTAGCCCACTCTCAGGTTGTGGGGCCTGTTTGGAGCCGCAGATGATCTCGGATGGCTCTGGGCCAAACAAAAACTATAGGTGAGTTGCTCTATTTTGTGCCACGATTCTATCCAGTGGTCGGTGGCCTATTTCGAGACCGATCCCCAGTCGGCCGTTTTGGGTAGATTGGGTCGGTCACCCAATTAGGTCTAACCAACTATGACTGGTGGCTATATAAGAGCAAGCCCGTGAAGCCCATCATCATCACTAGCTATAGCAACCCTGATTCCTTAGCATCCAACCTCCATCCTCTACTATTTCCAGCATGCCATCGAAGCTCCTCACATAGGAGTCCACGCTTGGGAGGCAGCGCCATCTATTGTATCAGTTTTACAGTAATCAAAATTTTGATTCTCCATACTATCTACTTTTCTCTCTTGCATACAAGATCTTGTTATCTATTGAGCACAGACGTATTGTTTTCTTACATGGTATCACAGCTTGGGCTCTAGCAAGAAGATTTGGTAGTGTGTTTCTGTTTGCAACCAGATTGTGAGAGATGGCCCAACCCACAAGACTGTGAATCCCATCATTCGGCGAAAGCGGAAAGTTGGACAGCACTAAGTATCCACTCTGGAAGTTCAAGATGAAGACCATCCTAAGCGCATACGAGCTTTAGGATACTGCCACTGGGATGGACCTGAAGCCGGTTGCAAGACTGAATCCAGCCAATGCAGCATAATAGATAGTACCAATTGCGGATGAGATTCTCGCATGGACAAGAAGAAATGTAGATGCACTGTGTTCTATTGTCTGCAATGTAAGTGATTCTGTCATGGCATTGATTCAACATGTCACCACAGCGGAGGAAGCATGGACGGTCTTGAAAAATCAATACAAGACTAGAATCAGATGCGGATTCAGAATCTGGAGACTCAACTCACAAACGAGAAACTGTCTGAGTCTGAAACGGCAGAGAAGTTCATCACCAGGGTGAAGAATCTGCGCGATCAAATGACTGCGATTGGCATCACCATCACCAGAGGGAATCTAGCACGAAGGTGCATACGGATTCTCCCACCAAAGTACGACGGTCTTGTTATGGCGCTGAATACACAAAACAGAAATCCGCCCCTCAACTTTGAGGATTTCAGCGCAATGCTTCTGGAGGAGGAGATGCATCAAAAGACGAGGACCGGAGAAGATTCGGCTTTCTCGGCTGGATCAAAGAAAGGGAAGGGTAAGGACTTTGGTAACCCATCTTCTTCTAATGATAAAAAGAGAAAGAAGAAGATCAAGTGCTTCTATTGCAACAAGGCAGGGCACAAGCAGAATGAGTGCCGGAAGAAGATTACAGATGAGAAGAATGGAGTAAAGAAAGAGTCCAGCAACAGTGCGCAGGCGATACAATAGAGTTGCTCGTAGCAATTGAGGAGATTTGCACAGAGGCAGTTCATGTACCTATGGATGAACCTTGGATTATTGACAATGGTGCATCACGCCACATGACCAGTCGGAAGGATTAGTATACCTCTCTACATACGGTAGGGAATGACATCCTGGTAGTGGTCGGCAATGATGCAAAATGTCCAGCAAAAGGAAAAGGTACGATTGCTCTCAAGTTAGATGGAGTTGCAAAACAGTTGTCCGGTGTTCTTTATGTGCCAGATATCAAGAGGAACTTGTTGTCCATTTCTATGATCATGGATTTTTGTCCCCGGTTGAGCCTTTTTCCTACCTTTAAAACAATTGATTTTGAAGAACCATTGCCTCCAATAAAAATAGAATACAGGAGCAGAATGTTTAACAAATAGTGAAGCAGCTAATACCTTACTGATGGCAAAAAAAGAGACCATGAAAGACAAGGATGTGGAAATTCATGATATTGAAGATGACAATATAGAGGTTAATCTCACTGTGGGAGAGGAGAGCACACACAACGGGATAAGGAGACACCAAAAGTGGTGGAGCAAAAGCTACTCCAGCTTATTCCTCTATCATATATATATATATGAGTATACATGGGCATTGTACAAGTGGGTGGGCACACTGCCCTTTACCCCAACAACCTCCCACTTAAAGGCAGTGTGCCTTTAAGGGAATATAGTACACATATAATACAATCAGCCATAGGCTGAAAAACAAGATGACCAGACCATCATCCTATGCCCATCGGCGGCACTTTACAATGTGCAAAGTGCATAGAGGATAAGCTGCTAGCAAACATCAGGTTTGCAGGATAGAAAATGACAAGCTGTAGATGCCTGTCAACAAAGATCTCATGCCAGATCTCACTGGGAGAGTGAACTCTCACCACCACGTGCTCCTGTGCTAAGTCCATAGCACCTGAACTATCACTGTGTAAAGAAAATGTCTCCGTACCACCTGTGACCATAAGCACATGCCCTACAATAGACCTCTGCTGGTCTACCCAACCTGCATCACCAGCATGCTGCTCCTGGAAGCATAAGGACCTGATGTCCACAACCGCTTCCCTACTGCCAAAATCTACAATAATCATGCTACCAACTCCCATTGCAACGGAAGCAAGAACTGGAAGTGTAGCCCCAATGGCAAACATGTGAGAACCAAGTCTCAACACAGTCATGGATGCATGAAGTACTATGGCTGCCATATCAACCATAACTTGCTGCTCAACTGATCTGTGATCGTCAAACCTACTGTGTTTCAAGTATGGAGCCAATACAGGCAATGGAGTACTCAGTAACTTCCCCCTCTCCATACTGAAACAACCAAGTATCTGAGAAACATCATCAAGACCATGCAGCTCCCACTGCAAAGCATCCCTGTCCATAAGGAACCATATGGCAAGTAACCTCAGAAGGATAGCGACCTCCTGAATACTGAGACCATAACCTGTCTCACTGCGCATCACATCCTGAGCTCTCATAACGGTATCAAACCTATGAAGCCAAGCTCGAGGGGATTGCTTCTGGCCATGGAGGCACTTACGAAGTAAACATATCAATGATTCCTGCCCATGCGCAATATGACCCAAGTCAATAACTGCAGAAACCACATCTGTCCTGGCATAACCAGCCAATGGATCATACCGGGCATCATTAGCCAAGGTATCCTCCTCCCCATGCATAGCCTCATCCTCATCTGCAAGAGGCACTCCGCATCCTGGGAGTAAACTGTAACTGTCCATAGAAGATGCATCAACAATCTCCATAGGAGTATAAACCTGTGGAATACTAGAGACATCTGACCGTCTCTGACCAAAATCAGGAAGTAATCGTGGCTGTCCCAACTTTATAACCTGCTCACCGTGGGAAAAACCTCCCACTCCAAGGGATATGGGCTGCCCCTGCAAAGAATTCGGAGGTATCAGTGCACTTACACCCTCCTGGAACACCACTCTCCTGCTATCCACAGTCTTGGGCTGTCTAAACATAGCATCCTCTCTGAAATAGACATTATGGCTGCGTATCAACTCTCTAGTTGAAGAATCCCATAACCTGTAGTCCTCACTGGACTCACTGTATCCAAGGAAGATACATCTCCTCGATCGGGAACCATGAGCATAAGCCTCGCAACCAAACACACGTAAATGCTCATAACATGGTGCCCTGCCTGTCAAGAAGTCAAATGGCACTCTACCATTCAGAGATCTCCTGGGTGACCTGTTAAGCAAGTATGCAGCTGTCTTACATGCCTCAGCCCAATAGCATTCGGTAAGACCTGCATATCGTAGCATGCTACCAATCCTGTCTAATAGAATCCGATTTATGCCTTCTGCCAAGGCATCATGAGCAGAAAGATGAGGACTGGTCAACACCCTCCTGATACCAAGTGTATCACATAGATGCTGAAATCTAGAAGAGGTAAACTCTGCATCACCATCAGTCATCAAGCTCAATAGCTTCTTTCCTGACTGATTTTCAGCATTACCCAAGAAGCGCTGAAATGTATCATATACATCATGCTTCTGCCGAATCGGATATACCCATATGTACTTTGTAGCAGCATCAATAAATGTCACAAAGTAAGAGGCGCCACCCAGTGAAACGGTAGGCATAGGCCCACAAACTGCACTATGAACCAACTGCAATGGCTCAAGATACCTCTCACTAACTGTCTTCCTCACAAAGGAGGATCCTGACTGCTGACCATCATCACAATCATGACATAAAATTTGAGAGACATCCATAAGAGGAATGTATCTCAATGTTGTAAGGGCTTCCATACCTGCAGTAGACATATGTCCAAGTCTGGCATACCATAAACTAGCTGATGGCTGCTTACTAATCATAAGCATCTTATCCTGGACACCTGATACATGCAATGCATAAGAGAATCCAACCCGTGATCCCCTAGCCATAACCAGATTGCCTCTAGCAATCTTCCATGCATGATCACCCAAAGAGACATGATAACCTGCCTCAACCAACTGTCTAGTACTGATCTTGCTCGTAGCAAGTCCTGGTATATGTCTAACCCTCTGTAGAACAAGAATAGAGCCACTAGGCATAACAAGGTGGATATCCCCATAACCATAGACATCCATAGAATGATCAATGCCCGTCAAACCACTCTCCACAATGCATTCCTGATATGCACTGAACCATGACCTATGAGGGGTCATATGACATGAAGCACATGGATCTAACATCCAATCACCGAGAATGGGTACATTAGTGGCCAAGAAGGAGGTGTCAGACATAGACAAAAGAATGCCTTCATCACTGCTACTATCAGTGGAAACCCTGGCATCCACGCCTTGAAGCTCAACATGCTTCTTCTCCTTCTTCATGTCATTCTTAACCTTGCTCTTCTTCTTGTATTTTCTCAGCCATTTCCAGCAATACTTTTTCATGTGGCCATACTTTCCACAATAGAAACATCCAACACAAGTCTGAGAGCTAGACTTGCTCCTGGAATTCCCCCTTGAACATGACCTGTTTCTACCAATTGATCTACCTTTGGAGTGCATATCAAGGCTGTATTTCAGCCCATCAGGACATTTCAGCCCATCATGCTGTAACATAACACTATCATGGTCATACATCTGGCATATACGAGTATAAAACTCATATGCATGGTAGTCTACACCCTGTACACCATCCTGTACCTGCAAGTAGACTGACTTCGAGAGTGATGACTGAATGATAGAGCATGCTTGCTCATCCATGTCATCCCAATCACTCTGTTTAATGCTATTAGGCTTGACACCTTTGCATTGAATGGGCTTATGCTACCTCCTCTGCACTAACACATCATAAATCTGCTCTTTCCAATACTGGAAGTTTGAACCATCCAACCTCTCAATATCAAAGAGGGCACTACCAGCTGTAGATGCCATATCTGTGGCACAATAGCTCACAACCAAAGAGCAGTATAGTGCAATAGGCAACCCAAATGACCAAAAAATATAGTGTTATCCAGACCAATCAGGTTTCCAAATAAACTGGCTGATCCAATGCTCAAAAGCACTCAGCCATAAAGAGGCATAAACAAGAAAATATGCAGCCCAGTAACCTGCCAATGCCTAGCAATCCAAGTAAGAAATGCACTGAACCAAATGAGCAATGCCTGCTCAACCAATGGCAATAGGAGCCCAGCTCAACTATCCATAAACATCAGTGCGGCATCCACCAATGCAAATCCATAATGCATCGAAATGGCATTTACTGCATCACCAATGCATCACCTCAAGCGTGCAATTGTTTGGCAACAAAATCAAGCATTCACCACTTGCCAAATGTGCCAAAGTGACTTGCCAAAATGCCAATAATGCCCTTGGACTGAAGTGAGATTCCAATCACTTTCTGTAATTTACTATGAGTTCCCAATTCACTGTTGTGCAAGAGAAATTCCTACAACAATACCTCACAGCCACTTTGGGCAAAATAACATGCTGTCCCTGTTTTTGAACAGCGATATCTTTTCACTGAAAGATCGGATGCCAAAGCTGTTAACAGCAAAGTTGTAGCTGGTAGAAAGATCTACAAATTGTCAGTTGACCTCAAGAGCCAAATCCTTCTGAATTCTCAGATATTCTCACCTGAAAAACAGCTTCCTGCACATTGGTTACAAATAGACAGCAGACTGCAACTTTTTGTGGTTTTGCAGAGGCTGTAACTCATGCAGCTTATACCGAATCAACTTGCGTCCAAAAGCAAAGTTGTAGTATTTTCTGTGAACTACAACTTTCCAGTTCAGCACAAAGTGCAATTCCGCACCAGGAAAGAGATATTCAGTCCTAAAAATGACTGTTTTGTCATAAAAACAGCAACAGCAGCTTCCTTGAATGTTTGCTGCCCTTTACAGCACTCATCTGCTCCGGCAAAAAACAGCCCCAAAAATGGTCAAAATACATCTAGCAGATCACCCAGTATGTCAACTGCAACACCAACAAAATGGCAAGTACAATGCCCAACCAAATCAGCCCCAAGAATGCTCATAGATCAGCAATTAAATAGCCCAAAAGCACTGGCAAAACAGCCCCGAAATGTGCTCCAAATGATGCTAATCTGACAGGATCTCAATACATCACCGTACCACTGTATGTATCCAACATAGGCAAATAACCATGCATCCAACAAACTGTCAATGCATCTCAACCAGGCATGTACCACTGTCAAAGCATGTGTCACTGCCATTGCCAAAGTGATGTATCTGCAAAAAAGATATGCAACCCACTGACTAAATGTAACGGAATGTTCACAAGGACTAAGATGCACCAGAGTATGTCCGTACAAGGACCCAAATGCACGGGAAAACACGAGCTAACAAAGCTCAACTGCAACCAAAAGAAGCTGCATAGTGCACAAGCACATATCCCACACAATGTCCACAAGGCGTACTTCTGCAAAATGTCCCACAAAGAGACCAAAATCAGCCGATGCTCAGCTCCAAGACCTCAAATGCAACACCGGCTATCCCCCAAGCATTCAACTGCATCAAACATGCAATCCAGAGGCTCCCCAACAACTCCCAGATGAGCTAGAGACAATGGCAAAGAACTATGCCAAGACTGGAACATCTCCAAAGACTGAGGCAGCTCCAGCTTCATCAATGTGAAGCCTCCACAGGAATACATGCTCCCTCAAGCCTCACAGCCCACTGTCAACGTTCTCTAATGGGAAGCCATCTCCAACTGCGAATGGCTGTCAACAACGACCACTCTACTCTCATGTAGAGCCAGCTACAACGCCACAACCATAGAGTTTTCTGTAGCGACGGGACTATAGCGACATACTCCCAGCAGCGACCACAAGAGGCCTTCATGATTTGCACCTTCAATTGACATCTTCACGGCTGGAATGACCTCAATGCACGATGCATCCAAAGCCACCATTGGTTAGCCAGCAACTAGCAAACAATATTCGAACAGCCTTGAACTTCTAGCCCACCAAAGCAATGCGCATTTGCAGTTGTCCTCTCCACAATGCCCAACGCAATTGCATATCCCAGGTGCCAGCTGATTAAGCACCAAGTCGAGCTACCTCCATCTTCATGCAACAAGCAACGCATACAATGCCACACCCATCTCCAAGCTCCCGGTAGATCTCTCGAAGCAGTTCCCGTTCTCCTCTCACCGAGCTCCTCGTAGATCGAACGCCATGGGCTCTGATACCAGTTGTGGGAGAGGAGAGCACACACAACGGGATAAGGAGACACCAAAAGTGGTGGAGCAAAAGCTACTCCAGCTTATTCCTCTATCATATATATATATATATGAGTATACATGGGCATTGTACAAGTGGGTGGGCACACTGCCCTTTACCCCAACACTCACAGGAGTGGATAACGCCCTTGACATCTTAATTCAAAAAATTTCATTTCTTACAAATGATAACCCGACTACATGGATGACAGGCATCCTAGTGACATAGGTCCAATGACACCAGCTTTCAAACTGGTGGACTATGCAGACTCCGATCTGAAAGGTGATGAGATTGAATAAGAAAATGAAATTACCTAGGATGATGATCCGAAGGTAGCACAGACTACAAAAACAAAAACTAGTCTTTCAGAGTGATTGTTTTGGCCACAATAAGTGCATGGATTTGTTGGGATATCTCAAGGTGTATGCCTCAGGCACACCTTATGTTTCTATGTGTGAGTGCTAGAGGCACAGTTAGGTGCCCACAAGCACAGTTAGGTGGTGGAAAAGCCACATAGGATGATTGAGTGAATCTAGGAGCAGATTGAGGAGATGATTGTGGAGCTTTGAGGTCATCAGTGATGTCAGTGACCATGTATGAGGTGCCTACTTAAGGACCTCTTTCTTCTTCATTCTATAAGCAAGTATTCTGAATTTGTGTCAACTCTACTCTTTCCTTTTAGTGTTCCAACATGGTATCAGAGCCATTTCATCCCCCTTGAGCCCATTTTTGCCACATCATCATCTTCCTCTTCTTCTTCTTCTTCACCATCTCTCCCTCTTCTCCAAAAAATTTTGCTTGAGCTTGTTCTCCTTCAATTCTCAACCATTTCCCACACCCTTTCTGCTGTAGATCCCTCTTGTTAGGGCGAACTTCGGGCTGTAAGCAATTGGAGAAAAACCCGCGCTGCTGGTCGCCATTGCAGAAAAGTCATCGATTTTCTCTTCTGCGTTTTCTCTGCACCTGCTCTGTCTTTTCTTAATTCCTTCCAGGGCAAGCTTCTACATACCTAGAGCTACCTTGTGCTGAAATCTGAGCAGCAATGGCTGCATATTGAAGGAGAAAACAGAGAAAAACCAGTCGACTTTGTTCAAAAAGGTGAAGGCGACCTGACGCGTTTTTTCGCCTCTTCTTCCCAGAGGATCTACTGTGGTATATCAGCTTTCTTTTGCCTCAGAAAGCCCCCTTTCTTTTGCTTTGAAGAGTGTGCTATGAGCCCTCCAAGTTCAGCTCTCTAGTTTTGACAGTTTTTACATGCTTTTGAAAAGATGCTACATAAAATGCTACTCTAGCATTTCTGGTCTTTTGAAGTTTTTAATAACTTCACTACAAGTGTTGCTTCAGTTTTGTTTTGACTTGCTAGACCTGGTTGTGATTGGAAAGTGGTTATTTCATCCACTTCTATGAAGCATATAAAAAGTAGCATCATTGTTTGAAAACTAGTCACTACTATTTGCTACAACAAGTGGCTATACTTTGGAAGTATTGCAGTTCTTTTTGCCTTGTAAGAGAGATAGACACTGCCCAATATCTGGGTTAGACCCTCTCATGGCTACTTTATATAATCTTGAGAAGTTCAATGGAAAGGGGTTCCATACATGGCAAATGAAGGTAAAATTTGCATTAATGCGGGAGAACTTATGGGGACTTGTCAAACCTTCTCCTACCGCTTCTTCTACGGCCTCAAATGCTGGGGAATCTTCAGCTCCGACACGACTGGCAAGGGATCCAGCAAGAGAAGAAAAAGCATATGGTATAATTGCTTTAGCTTTGGGTGATGATTACATACATCATATATCTGACTTGGAGTCTCCATCGGAAGCATGGCAGAAGCTAGATTTGATTTTTGGTGCAAGCTCTCATATTTCTAAACTATCACTTAAAATCTCTTTCTTTGAATTAAAGATGGCAAGTGATACTACTTTAGCTGCCCATGTCAACTATATACGGAGTCTTATGACTCAGTTAGCTTCTATCAACTCTCCTATCACCCCTGATGATGCTATGGCAGTACTACTTAAGAGTATGCCTGAAAGCTTTGATCACATTGTAAGCACTTTGAAGAATCTTCCAAATCCAAACCTTGAAGGCATTATCTCAGCTCTCCAAGAAGAAGAAAGACACATGGAGTTAAGGAAAGGCAATGACACTGCTTATGTTATGAAATTCCAGAAGGGCAAGTACTCTCCTTGCAATCACTGTGGAAAGACAAATCACCTTTCAAAGGACTGCTTCAAAGTTAATCCATGTAAGCACTGTGGCGAAAACAACCATAGTGAGAAGTTCTGCAGAGATAAAGCAAAGACAGAAAATGCAAATCTACTTACAGTGAATTTGCCTCCACAAGATGAGGCATCCCATGAAGATTATGCATTTTAAATCATCTCTATGTATGCTCCAGATCACTCTTTTTATGTCAAGGTACTCAGCCTGGATAGTCCTCCAAAATGAATGAAAATAAATTATTGTGTGTTGTGTGTTTTGTAAACACCTCTGGTCACCTTATGATGTAGGCCATGTGTATGTTTGTTCCATGGTACCTCCTACAGACATTGTGTGCATGTACATGTAGGAGAGATAACCATTGGAAGGTCTGTTTGTATCCCTTTCTGTTTACCTTACACCCAAGGGAACCCTTGCTAGCATGAGAACCTAGCCATAGATTTATCCTTGACCACCATGAGATGGCATGAGAAACTATGAGACTAGATGTATCCTTGACATAGCCTGAGGCATCTCCTTGAGGGGGGGCTTGTTGGGATATCTCAAGGTGTATGCCTCAGGCACACCTTATGTTTCTATGTGTGAGTGCTAGAGGCACAGTTAGGTGCCCACAAGCACAGTTAGGTGGTGGAAAAGCCACATAGGATGATTGAGTGAATCTAGGAGCAGATTGAGGAGATGATTGTGGAGCTTTGAGGTCATCAGTGATGTCAGTGACCATGTATGAGGTGCCTACTTAAGGACCTCTTTCTTCTTCATTCTATAAGCAAGTATTCTGAATTTGTGTCAACTCTACTCTTTCCTTTCAGTGTTCCAACAGGATTGATCCAGCCATAATAACTGCATGGATTGATCCTATAGCAATCTTTTTGCATATAATTGATCTTTCCACAATGCTTGCATGCTTTGTACTTGCCCTTTGATGAGAACTTCACTATAAGTGCTTGAGTTTGATCTTCTATCGTCCTTGAATTCTTCTTTCTCTCTGCTTCTTGTAAAGCACTGATGATGCTCTTTACTGTTGGTTGAGGAAGATTCTTTAAAGTAGTCACAACATAGTCAAAATCCTGAGGCATGCTCTTCAAGAGCACAGCCATTGCATCATCTTCAGTAACTAAAGAATTGACTGAGGCCGATTGTGGGATCATAAGACTCCTCATAGCATTGACATGAGCTACAACAGAGTCTCCATCCATCCTAAATTCAAAAACTTAATCTTAAAAGTCAAAAGGCATCTAAAGGTGCGTCTACTCTGTGTATTTAGACGTGGCTATAGACGTGCTATTAGACGCGATTATAGACGCGAATTTTAAACCTGCTTTTAGCACGCTCGCTTTGCTTTTCTTCACATTACTTATACTTCACATGGCTCGCTTCCTTCCTCATTAGCAGATCCATAGTTTCGATGCTTAAGAGGAAGGGTCCCATACTTACTTCCAAGCTTACACTTAAGAGGAGGGCACCCACACTTACTTCTAAGCTTAAAGGAGAGGAGGAAGAACAAGGAGAAGAAGCAACTTTGAAAAAGAAGAAGAACCTTCCATACCTCTATCCAAGTAAGTCCTTTTGCAGTTGATCTTGTTTGGAAGTTTGCTCTCTTTAGATTTGTACTTTCTCGTATCCAAGAAGCACATGATCTGGGTATCAGTGTCACGTTTCTGTGTCGGGCGCAATGTCCTTTTCTACTTTTTAGAAATCTCATCTGTCGGAGCACGTGTATAGGTGCATCTCAGAGCACGTTTAAAAGCACGTCTACAGGCGCGTCTAAACGTGCATCTAGCCTATTTGCAGACACTATTAGATGCTCTGTTAGACACTCTATTAGACGCTCTGTTAGATGCTCTGTTAGACGCTCTATTAGACGTGTCTATAGACGCGTTAGTCAGACACGTCTATAGATGCGATCTGACAGTAAGCCTCTCTTCCGTTCCCCTTTCTTCTCAGCTCATCAGTAATAGATTTTTTTCCTTTTTTCCAGTTCAACATGTGGCCAGGAAGCGCTTCCAGCTCACCTGATCCCCGAGAATCTATTTGGAAGGACTTATATAACCTTTTAGGGTACCCTCCTACTCTTACGGAGTTATACGAGTATATGATGGGTACTCCAAACACTCCCCAGGAGTCGGCACTATAGACTCCAAACCACCCCACACCACTTGAGATCACCCCAGCGGAGTTAGCATATCCGTCTTATGCCCCTTCTTATGCCCCTTCCCCCATACCGTCTTATGCCCCTTCCCCCATGCCGTCTTATGTCCCTTCTGCCATCCCATCTTGTGCCCCTTCCCCCATGCCGTCAGGAGGTCCTTTTGTCTCATAGAGCCGTCGATGTACTCATGTGCCATCGAGACTCGGTTCTCCAGCTACGAGTGGTCAACGTAGTCCCGTGCAGTCTCCAGCTATGAGTGGCTAGGGTACAAGCTCAACACGACACGGTAGCAGGCGTAGTAGCAGGGAGAGCGGTGGGGGATACATGGCACAGTGCTTTGGGAGGGGTGGCAGTGGGGACGATGATGATTCAGATGATTTAGATGTGCCTCCAGGTGATGGTACGATTTATTATGACATCACTCACATAGGAGGCATCTTGATGGATGCGTGGGGGAAGGACATCATGGCCTTCATGCACTCTGTAATTGCTAACAATTACATAGATTGCTTTATCCACTACAAAGACCACCCAAAGAGGTTGGCTGATGAGACCCTCGCTGCTGTTCGCTCTAGGTATCCTAACCCCCCCAATCGCCAGTTCACAGATAAATGGGCCAAGTCAAAGATTGTTACGATACTTGGCAATAAAAGATCTTCGCTTAAGAGGCAGGCACTAGCAGAGCTTGCCAGGCTTGAGGTAGGTCAACCACCAAGGGGCCCGCCCCAAACTGCTAACAAGCGTGAGTGGAAGAAGGCAATGAAGTCAGCGAGGGAGGACCCCAATCTGCAGCACGTGGAGGCACGAAGGATTCAGATGGAGGCATATAAAAGCGTGCATTTTGGAGCAGAGGGTGTTGAATCATGGGAGGCCCAATTTGTAAGTATCGATCTCAAATTATATTGCTTATGTAGTTTATTAGAAGGTTGTTTCTTTGTACTAATCCCTTCGCAAAGTGTGTCGTCATGCAGCTTGAGATCGTGGGCAGATACCCTACTCCTGTGGAGACAACCTACCACCGCCACCATCGCAGAGGAGATACATGGAGGCACTTCTATGATGACGGGTTGATTACTGAGGAGCAGTATACCCAGGCTACTGGAGCGGCCCCCCAGGTATTTGAAAGTAATTAAATAATGCCAAATTTATAAGTAAAGATTTGATTGTTCATACATTGATATATGTTGTCCCTTGTTTACAGCCCCGTGCACAAGACGATGAGGAAGACGAGGAAGGAGGCACAGAAGGGAGCGCAGAAGGGAGTGTGGAAGGGAGCGAGGACATGGAGAACATAGATTAGTTGTAGAAGTAGTGCTAGCTACTCTTTTTTGTACTTAAAGCCACTGGCTTGGCTTCATGCCTCTTGTATATACACTCCTCTTATTTTCTGTACTTGAAGCCACATGACGTGGCTTAGATTCCTTATTTTTTGTACTTGAAGCCACATGATGTGGCTTAGCTTCGTGCTATATGTATATATAAGCACTTTTTGAGCTTTTAATTTTATTGCGTTTTGGAGTTGTAATGTTTTATTTGGAATTGTAATTAAAATGCGGTTGGCTGTAAGAATTCAATTACACAATGTGGATATGGGATTCTTGTAACTATATAGCATACACAACATACACAGCATTCTGCAAATTTTTTTTTAAAAAAAAAGTGCGTCTATCAGTGCGTTTATAAACGCATCTATTTACGCGTCTGTCTGTTCAACAAGCATTTATATTTGCATCTATAAATGCATTTACAAGCGCATCTATTTAAGTATCTAAGTGCGCGTCTATACGTGCGTGTGTCTAATATATAGATGTGCTGATAGACGCGGGTCTCTAGACACAAAAATAGACGCGCCCGTAAGTTTTTTATTTAGTTCAAAAAACGCGTCTGTGTGCATGTCTATGGGTGCTTTGTCTTGTTGTGAGGTAATGTTGCTTTGAATTGTAGAGTATTAAATACACCACCTCCAAGTTTGTTGTGTAGAGAGGTGAACCTTTTAGATGCAAACTTGTTCCTTTTCCTTCATTTGTATCCAAAGTAATTACAAATTTATGACCCCCTCAACTTGTGACTAATTTTTGAAGGTCTTCTACATTGAATTTGAACATTCGGGGAGACCCTATTTTTCCAGTCAAATATCATAGAGCTACTCATGCTCTCGATTTTGAACTAAAAAAATTTGCCTACTAAGGTTCCCTTAGTTGTTCTTTCAGGACCTTCATGAAGGATGATATGAGAATGGTGGGCATGGATGAGATATGGACTCTTCATATCAAAAGACACAAAGTCATGCATGAGCAAGTTGTTTTGGAGGTGATGCAGGACTTGAGGGGAATGGTGATGCAAATGAGATGCCTGGAGCTTGTGATGCTACTGATGTAAGTCTTGAAGCTCAAAAGTTTATTGAAGAAGAAGAATTCACATGATGCATTACATCTATTTAAATTTAAATTTCTAAAGTAATGTTTCTTCATGTGCAGGAATCGAGAATCCATTCATTTGGAATAAGAAGGCATGGAGAATTCACAGTATTGACCCAAGGCAACCTACGTGATCTATTCCAATGTGTTGTACATGAGATTATAAGAACTTACGAGTTGAATGTGAGATTTCAAACAGCATAGCGATCTTTCTAAGACTTAGTTGAGGATTCAAAGACCCCATTATTGGTGTATTAGAGTTGAAGAAGAAGAGAAATAGGCTATGAAGCCTCTTTGTAATACAATTTCAAATACAAACACCTATTTCTATTAATATTCTTCTATCTTGAGCAAAAAAATTTCATGTATCTATGGCCAAATGGTGAATCTTTTGTTATGTCTATTTTAATTATTTGTTGTTTTTAATATTGCATCTTTTTTTATATCAGCTTGCACACAAAAGTTATATCACATTTTGATGTAACCTACAAGTCAATAAAATGTTGTTTGCCAAGTTTGGCCATTCCAATACCTATGTAGAAGGGATTTGACCATGGCACCACATTGATAAGATGGAGTGTTTAAAAACAAAAATTTGAGATTTTCCTACATCACCTTGTAAACGATTAATGCATTTCATGATTTTCTACGAAGAAATATAGATTTTGAAGGGGTAGATGAAGAAATTTGACAACTTTGGCCATTTCAATGTCAATTTTTGCAAATGTAGGAGGAATTTGATGGCGATGGAGAAGGCAAAGCTGGTCGAGACATCATGGGGTGTCCAAAAATGCCAAAACCCACCATGGCGCGAATTTGGCCATTTGGACACCCTCCAAATGGCCAAATTCGCGCTGTGGTGGGTTTTGGCTTTTTTTAACAGCCCATGACATCTCGACCAATTTGTCTTTAGTGCCGTGGTCGAATTTCTTCAACATTTTCCAAAAATGGACATTGGAATGGCCCAAATGGTCAAATTCCTTCATCTACCTAATTGAAATCCATGTGTCTTTATAGATGCATCAACTTCAACATAGATAAACATGGAAAAGAAAATATTTACAAAGTAACTTAGCAAATGACGGTTGGTCAATATGACAACTTATGTGCCTTGTAGCACAGCTCTCATAAGACCCTTAGGCAATATATTCTCTATATAATTTCTTGCGCTTTGGAGGAACCTTGTAGGTTGACTATGTCAATGTAATTTTTAATTTAATCCAAAAGAATTTGATCTTCCACTACATCACCTTGTAAATTATCATTTTCTTTGTTTATCTTGCCTTCGAAGCAACCTTTTAGGTTGGTTGTCAATGAAATATTTGATTTCATATCACTAAATCGCCTTGAAATAATTTGATGCATTACATGAGAAAATATATATTTTGAAGAGGAATCTAAAATTTTCATTTTCTATGTTTTCTTAGTCGTGGGGGTTGGCTATGTCCATGTATCTTTTATTTTAATTTTTAAGCTTGCTACTATATCACCTTGTAAAGGTCCATTTTTGGCAAATGTAGGACGAATTTGAGCACGGTGCAGAAGGCAAAGTTGGTTAGGACATCATGGGGTGTCCAAAAATGGACAAACCTACCACGGTGCGAATTTGGCCATCTAGAGGGGTCTCCAGATGGCCAAATTCGTGCCGTGGCAGGTTTGTGCATTTTTTGACACCCCATGATGTGGTGTTCCAGATGGGTAAATTCATGCCGTGGCGGGTTTGTGCATTTTTGGACACCCCATGATATCCTGACCAACTTTCCAAAAATGCACAAACCTGCCACAGCGCGAATTTGGCCATCTCCACGGCACGAATTTGGCCATCTGGAGCACCAAATTCACGCCGTGGTGGGTTAGTGTATTTTTGGACACCCCATGATGTCCTAACCAACTTTGCCTTCTGCGCCGTGGTCAAATTCTCCTACATTTGCCAAAAATGGTCACCAAAATTACCAAACTTGGTAGAGAGTATTATTTTGACTTAGAATATTCATAATATTTTCCTAAATCAATGCACCACTGTGGATAATCCAAAGTAAGAAATTACATTGAAACACTATGAAATTAACATTTTATCTCATATTCTCCTCTTTAGAGCACCTACTGAGGTTCAAGATGCTTCTTTTCTTGAAAAAGACAATCATGGATCACATATTGATCCTGCAACGTCTGTACGATCACATGGTAACATGGGAGATCTCCACAAATGGTGCCATCAATAGTCACAGAGTTTATAGAGACTATGATAGGCCATGATAGAAGTGTAAGAAAATAATACGTCTGTGCTCAATAGATAACAAGATCTCGTACGCAAGAGAGAAAAGTTGATAGTATGGAGAATCAAAAATTTGATTACTGTAAAACTGATACAATAGATGGTGCTGCCTCCCAACCGTGTGCTCTTGTGTGAGAAGCTTCGATGGCATGCTGGAAATAGTAGGAGAATAGTAGAGGACGGAGGCTGGATGCTAAGGAATCATGGTTGTTGTAGCCAATGATGAATATGGGCTTCACGGGCTTGCTCTTATATAGCCACCAGTTGTAGTCGGTTAGACCCAATTGGGAGACTGACCCAGTCCACCCAAAATAGCTGACTGGAGGTCGGTCCCAAAATAGGCCACCGACCACACGTTAGAACCGTGGCATAGAATAGAGCAACTAACCTATGGTCACCGTTTTGCCCAGAGCCATCCGGGATCATCTAGGGCTCCAAATGGGCCCCGCAACCCAAGAGTGGGCTCCCTCAGAAAATGCTCCATCTACCCTTAGTGTGGTCAGTCATGGGATGCCTTCCCACACTTGCATGTAGCCTAGTTAGCAGTGTGCCAACTCTATCTGAAGCCGTTCAGCCATCAGGCCACACATGGCTCCCATCTGGTGTCCAAACAAGGACCTACCAGATAATTGAGCTACTCAAATGCCTTCTCCTCATATGGGGGTCTTACAAGTAGAGTTAGCTGGTTCCCACGTAGTTACATGAGTGGAGCATTAATATCTAATAAGAAGGTAGGTGATGTTTGAGGACGGATGAGAAGGACCATGAATGATTACGAGGGAGGAGAAGTAAGCGGAGGACTAGGTGTGAGAATGAAGGCAAACGAATATGCATGAGTAGGAGGAGTAGAAGTCCCACGAGCAGGCGTGGGCATGGCAAGAGAAGCTTACATGAGTAGGAGGAAGGAGGAGTAGGCATGAGCATGAGGGAAGATGAGAATGGATGAGCATGAGGGAAGATGAGAATGGATGAGCAAGAAAAAGCAATAGGGAGGGGAGAGGAGGACGCATTTGGGAGGAGCGAGGAGGAGGAAAAAGCAGCAGGAGAAGGAGGAGGATGCATATGGGAGGAGGGAGAAGGCGGCGTGTGGACAAAGGGAGGAGGAGGGGGGGAGGGAGGAGGGAGGCAGTGGGAGGGAGGAGGAGGAGGAGGAGGAGGAGGAGGAATGGGACATGTGGAAGAGGAGGAAGGAGGAGGGAGACAAGGAGGAGGATGGGGGGAGGAGGGAATTCAAATTCAGAATTCAAAATTAAAAAGTTTGACTTTGGAGAATGGGGGAAGGAGGGAGAGAAAGGGAATCCGAATTCAAAATTCAAAATTTTGACTTTGGGAAAAGTGCCCCCTCCTTGGAGTAAGAGGTGTAAGAGGTGGCCCCCTCCTAGGTGTAAGAGGTGGGATCAACTGGGCTTAACCCACCTAGGTAGGGGGGTTAGGACTCCCTTTGACCCCACAAGAGGACTTGCATTAGGCCTAATCCATTTCTTAACCCATTCCTTATGAGGCCCTTTTGAGACCCCAATTCCCCCCTAATAGCATGCGAGATGACACCTTATGATAGAGGAAGCACATGATGTGAATGACAACACTAAGCAAAATGATTAAGATGTGACTGAAGAGGTAGATGACATTGATATTGATAATGAATATGTAGATGACCCCCGTGAGACTAAGGAGAGAGATGACACTGGTGAAAGTGAAGAGGAGGAGACCATTAACTGACAAGGGAGTCAAATGAGTCTAGTGATAATAGTGGATGCAGTGTGTGCCAAGGGTTCGAAAGGGTGGATGACACCAATGATAAAGGACTTCAAAACATTAAGGAGGCTAGACATCCAAGACGAGGAGTACATATTCGAACAAGTGCTAAAGACTATGAGCACGTATGGAGTGGATGGTGTGGATTTACTAAAGTTTTATATGTATGACTAAAGATCTTCCAAGGTGGAGGATTTACAAGGCTAATTGAACAAGTTCAAAAGGGAAAGAAAATTCAATTGTAGCTTACACAAGAGGGGGGCTTTTCCATTATCATTTTTTAACAAGCTAAGAGTAGTGTGGTATGCCAATGGCACGTGGCCAAGTCCACACATGCATATCTAACATGTGGTGCATGTAACTACATGTAACAAGTTGTAACTTCCTAACTGATAGGAGGAGTTAATAAAAGAGCTGTTCTCAAGCTCCTCAAGCCAAGAGAAGGGGACACGTTTGCAGAAGTTAATTGTTGTAGCATTTCACATATTGGTGGAGACGCCAAATGGAGGAACAGCACATGGAAGAGGCTCACGCCACTGACCCTCACCCTCAGGACCTAATCTTTACTCTCATGTCCCAGCTTTCGCAGATGAACTAGGAGTTAATGTCATTGCTGGCCTCTCATCATGCATCAAATTCATCCACACCATCGAAGGACAACAAGGTTCTCGGTCGAAGTCTTTTCGCAGTCTTCCCATAGAAGATGTCATGGTATGGATCGACCATTTCGAAAACATCACCGGCTACCATTCTTGGTCAGAGGAACGAAAGGCACTAGAGCTCCGCATAGTTTTGGAGGGCATTGCAGCAACCTAGCTCATACAACAGCACGATTCCATCAAGCATCATTGGCCTAGTTTACGACATCAATTTTTACAAAACTTCGCACATGCAAATGTGATGCAAACTACACTTTAGCAACTGCAAGATCTGTTTCAAAATGAACCTGAACCTGTGGCACAATTTGTGGTAAAATTGAATCAACTTCTTATGGGGGCGGATTCTTCCATGTCAAAGGACATGAAGCTATTCTTTCTCTGGCCAAGACGACATTTCTCATTGCACAAGAGATCAGGGTCCTAAAACATTTTATGACGCTGTCCAAATAGCTCAAAGAATTTAGTTGTGCATTTCGAGGGAACATAAGCAAAGCATGCATTCATCCTGTCCTTAGAGAAGCACAGAGTTCTAATAGACACAGTTGTTCCTATGGGCATTGATGTGCAAAACTCACAGAGTACTAATCGGAATTCATTCAAGAAATGATTACCTGAGTGAGATGAAAAAGGACACCCGAGATGTTTCAATTGTAACCGATACGAGCATGTGGCTAAATATTGCAGGTCTCCACTGAGCGGTTGGCTATGTGAGGCCAGCCAACCGCACTTGCAAGCCTCTACTGCACATAGTCACCAAGTCTGCATTGTTACAACTATTCACAAGGAGTTTTGTTTTAATGTGTTAATCAACACCAATAGTTCCATCTCTTTAATTAGTCCCAAACTTCAACAACAGCTAACTTTCCATTCTTTCAATGGTCCACAGGTGTAGGTCCTTTTTGGGATCACCAAACCTTGTATCAATCCAATACTTTGGTGGATGCTACGTTCTCAATGCAACATCAATCCTTCTCTCATTTAGTGTATCTGCTCCCTAAACAATTATTTCTACTTACCTTAGATTGTGATTGGTTATCTCAAAATAAAGCATTGCTAGATTTTCATCGACATACTCTAATAGTGTTATGAGGCATATCGATACCTTGGATACATTGGGGTTCGTATTCAAGCATTTCTTGTTCATAGTCAACCACTATAGTTCCAATTTCCAAGCGAGTTTAAGGGGTATGCACATTGCTCAACAAGTTTAAGTCCATCATTTATCATCCTCAGCGTCCAACTCGAACAACAACACTGTTTTTCACAACATTTGCAATCAACACACCCCATAAAGATGGCAATTCAAAGACATTTGCCCAAACAAATACAATGCATAAATCAAGCAATTCAAGAGATGCCACAAAAAAAGGTAATTCATCCATCATCAAGCCCATGGGCTGCTGACTAAGAAAGCAAATGGGGACCCCAGATTCTGTATTGATTATAGATCACTGGATGAAGTCATAGTACACGATGTCTATCCATTGCCTCATTTGACCAACTTATTGGATCAATTAGGATCTTCAGCCTATTTTACCTCACTGGATCTAGCTGCAGGTTACTGGTGGTAGATCCCGATCGACCTTGGAGATGCAGAAAAGACTGCATTCAAAACTCCAATAGTTCTTTACCAATTTGAAGTCATGCCATTTGGGCTTTCTGATGCTCCGAGTACTTTTCAGCGATTAGTGAACATCATTTTTCATGATCTCACCACTAAGAAAGTCCTCATCATCTAAGGCTTGATGACATCTTGATTCATACGGCTTTGTGGGAGCAACATCCTTTTATTTCTAGTTTCTAGAAGTCACGATCCACGACTTTTTGTCCCTCGATCACTTCATTATCATTTCATAGACTATTTCCACTCACACCCCCTTTTTGGTCATTTAGGTGTCTACCGTATCCTCCAAATAATCCGCAATCAATATTATTGTCTGAAAATGAGAACTTTCATCACCGACCATCTAAGCGCCTATCTAATTTGCCAAGCCACTAAGCCCTCCCACAATAAACCACCAGGATTTCTACAAAACATTCAAGTTTCAAAACCTTTCGAACTAGTCTCTTGGGATATAATTGGTCCTTTCCTAGAATCAATTACAAGAAATAAGTATATAATTGTGCTTATCGAGTATTTAACGCGTTGGTGTGAAGCTGCAGTAGTCAAGGAGATTTCTGCTAGTACAGTCACAAAATTCCTAATCGACAATGTGATTTCATGACATGCATGTCCAAAGACGGTCCTTTCTTATCAAGGCACAAACTTTAAGTCTCAGGTGATGGCAGTTCTTGCACAATGCCTTGGAATCACTCTTTCATTTGCCAGCACGCACCATCACCAAATCGTGGGAGTCACCGAACACCTCAACAAGACATTCAGACAAGTCTACATCAGCCCAGCTCATGACAATTGGGACCAGATATTACCATATGTGCTTCATGCACATCGAACAACGGTATAGGCATCAACATGAATCAGTCCGTTCTGAGCTCTTTATGATAGAGACCCGCCGTTCCCTCCTTAGCTCCCAAACATCATAGTCCCAACACGATTCAAAGATGCTGCAGAATGATACCTTTACCTTCAGCAGGTTCAACCTCTACTCCAATCTTCCTTGTTGCACAACCTTCAGATAGCACAACAGTGACAAAAGAGACAATATGATGATGGCAAAGTCGACATCCACTACAACAATGGAGATCTGGTCTCTGTCTATTTCCCAGTCTGAAGGAAAGATCTTTCCAAGAGCTTCATGCACAACTGGATCGGCCCATATAAAGTAATCGACAAGATGCGAACAATACACATACAAGGTCCAGAATGGTTAAGTAATCAACAAGATGCGAACATACACATACAAGCTCCAGCGTCTAGGGTTTCCTCTTAGGGAGGGAGGTGTGGTATGCCAATGGCACGTGGCCAAGTCCACACGTGCATGTCTAATGCGTGGCGCATGTAACTACATGTAACTAGTTGTAACTTCCTAACTGATAGGTGGAGTTAAATATAAAAGAGCTGGTCGAGCCAAGAGAAGGGGAGGCGTTTGCAGAAGTTAACTCTTGCAGCATTTCACAGTGGAAATGGAAAAAGTTGTAATTATGATGACTTTGCAATTAAGTGTGCGCTGGCTAGAGGAAGTTGAGGATGAGAACTTTTGTCATTGTTATTGACAAGCCGCAAATACCTAAGAGGACAGAAAGTTCCACAACCTTCATGATACACTTTCTAAAGAACCGGCACACTTGGTAAGATCCGGCACCAGCTCACCTCCAACCTTTTTTATGCCTTGTAATATACCTGCAGCACACTTTGTAAGATCCGCCACCCCAAACGATGCAGCTACATATTATGCCTCGTATACCCACAGCTTTGATATACATCCATCTCTGATTATCATACCTCTACGCTTCTGTTGTTTCCAATATCTTGCCATGTTACGTCCTTTGCTCCTGCTGCTCTTTGTCGCAGCTTCACCTCGCTCTTGCTTTGCTTTCTGGGTTTACAATGGCTCCCAGGGCTTATTCTATCAGCCTACTCCCAATGAAGACCGGATCATGGACTTCTCTTCGGTGGGCTACAAAGAAGGGAACCAACCCTTCCCCTCGCCCCCGGTAAAAATCGCATTGCGCCCCTCCGGAGGCCCTGATGCTCCCCAAATCCAACGCGCTATCGACTATGTATCTTCTCTTCCACTCGACAACTCTACCGGCTTGCGCGGTGCTATTCAACTTACGAGCGGGCATTTCGACGTTCGTAATTCTTCTTTCCGGATAAATGCCAGCGGCATTGTCATACTTGGAAACGGCACCGATAACAATACGGGAACCGTTCTCCATGCGCAGCAGCAAGTTCGTGTGCCGCTGTTTAATGTGAGTGGAGAGGGGGAGTGGGTTGAAGTAGGATCACGGGCGATTGTGACTAGAACTGCTCCTTCTGGTACTAAGGAAGTCTTTGTGGATGCAATAAAGGACTTTTCTGTTGGCGATGAGGTGCTCGTCGGCTGGCCACAGACCGAAGCGTGGTTAGAGATGATGAATATGTCAACAGTCTGGGCAAACCGCAAAAACTTTGTGACCAAAGTGGAGCGCAAGATTGCTGCAATCGATAGAGCCAGCATGAAATTCACGCTCGACATCCCCCTCCCGTTTCGAATCGATACACAATACCTAGGAGGAGTAAACGTAGCTTACATCACCAAGTTCTCCTATGAAGGCAGAATACGAGAGGTGGGTCTGGCAAATTTCCTGGCCGAGCAACAGGCAGTCCTGCCGTACGGCAACGGCACCTTCATCGACTTTTTCGCCGTGGAGGATTCATGGATGAGCAACGTTGTTATTCGTGATTTCGGAGGAGACACCATGACCATAGCTGGAAAACGCATCACCGTCCAAGACTTGCAGCTGATAAGAACGATACCTGCCCCACGCCACGGACCCAAACCTGCAGATATCGCTCTTCAATACACAGGATCTCAGATCCTTGTGAGCAACACCATCAGCGTGGGAGACCACGAATTCAACTTCCTGACAAGGAACGGGGTCAATGGACCCAACGTCTTCTACAACTGCACCGGCATTGGCACAGCCAAAGCGCAACCGCATAGCCAATGGGCTACAGGGCTGCTTTACGACAATGTGAACCTCACAGCCGGAACCATAGATATCTTTAACAGAAATCAGATCGCGGGCTGGCTAGATCACGGGTATGCAGCTGGATACGCAGTTGCCTGGCATTGTACCAGCAAAACGATCACGGTGGTGAATCCCCCAGGAGCTGCAAACTGGGCGATTGGATGCAACGTTACCGCGATCGTCAAGCCCAATCTCGGTGTACAAGGCTACATTGACCCCAATGGTATTCCTTCTCCTGATCTTGTCTCCTTATACAGAGCGCAAAAAGGTCTCACCCTTTGAATTTGGAGGTGACAAGTAGAAATACCTACGTAGTTGCTGTTAACACATGCCATAGAGAGTTAATAATTCCCTTTCAAAATTTTGAAATATTGAAGCTTCACATTTCAAATTATGTAGGATATTTCACATGATATTCAAGTGTGGTTTTCATTGGGTTACAACTCTTATGTCTAGTTTGATGCATATGGAGCCTCTCTCTCTCTCTCTCTCTCTCTTAAAACTATGGGTGCCTAAACATCATGCAATTTGTTATGCTCCATTAAATATGACTCTTAATAAGAATTTGTTTTATGCTACTTGCATGCTTTGAAATGGAAGAAATATTAATATGAGACTTTCATTGCACATTAGCTTAATCTTGAGCAATACTAGCTTAGTGTGCTTGTGGAGGCATTTGTTATATTATGGTATGTCCAATGTGATATTCGAAAAAATGTTAATCTAAGAAAGCGGATGTTAGACCCAAATGCTTTAATAAATACATGAGAAAATTTAATAGATAAATGAGCAATTACAAAATATACAAGTCTTATAGGTTTAAACTTTTTAATTAAGACAACGTTATGTCATGTTAATTGAGCAAATTTATAGAACTTTATTGAACATCAAACATGTCTTTTGCATCAATTTGTTTTGGCTTTTGGATCATAATCTTCACATATGGAAGAGAACTTGGTGTTACTCATTAGCAAAAATGACATCTTCCACAACAAGACAAAGCAACTATAGACGTGCTTGATAGACGCGCAAAATAGCGGGCACGTCTATAGGCACTACTAGAATAGTGAAAACACTAGTGTGTCTAATAGCGCGTCTATTTGTGCGTCTAATAGCGCATCTATTCACTACGAATTAGACGCAGATTTAGATGCAAAACAGAGAATACAGAATGTGATATTTACGTGCAGGCTGATAAATGTACATCACTGCTTTCCAAAACATTGCCCATGATTACCAAAGCACATAATTTTAATAAAAATATCAATGCTTTTTGGGAAAGTACCCACATATACAAAAATTAAGTGAGGTGAGGAGAATGAGACAATATGTAAAATAGTTTTGCCAATATCAATGATGGGCTATGGTTCAACCTCATCCTCAATGAGATTAACCCTTGCCAAACTATCTACTTCAAAATCCAAACCAATGTTGAGATCTACAAATACATTCAGCCCACTACTACTACTTACGCTACTCATGTGCTCATCGAAATCAGCATCACCAATGGTAGGCTCGTCCTCATAGGTAATGGCCTCAATATCTGTATCTCCTATCTCATGATCATCCTCCTCTCTCGTATCACAGTCATCATCACCTCCATGGCCATGATCATCCTCCATACGCTCCATATTAGTAAATGTACTATACATCACTTTGGAACGTGGCATAATAGGTATGACATGGGCCACCACCTATTATAATCCACCATTGGTTGATAGACAACCTAATTCAAACACAAATACAATCATGTTATTTTCCTTGCATCGAAGGTATCAAATATTTAGAAGTGAGTATTTTTATATGTGTGTATAATACATGTTCACATTGTTGCGGTAGTACTAGTGTATCCTTCTTACATTGACAAAACTTTGTGGAGTCAATAGTTACAAAGCCACTTGCATGGCATTTGATTGTTGCATTAGGGCCTCTTTCCACTACGTCCTTAAACCACTTTACATCCAAAACATACACAAAGAAGCATCAAAAGTCAAGCTTAATAATATCTTGGATTATGCCACAATAATCATCCATGGCTCCATTGGCTCCCTCAAAGCTAGTAATGACATTGCAATCTTGTGTGTTTCTCTTATCATCAATCCATTGTGTTTGAAAATGCTTGCCCTGACCATATAGCATTGAACATAGTACACTACACCAAGACAAAATCAATTAAATAAGCAATCTAAATTGTCAAAAGCTCCTAACTTATACATAGCATTCTATATACCGACCTTGCTCATGCATCCCCTAGCGTACTCCCGTTCTTCCATTGTGATATGCATCCCCTCGTCTCTCTCTGCTCTCTCCATTTCATCAAGTAGCCAATCCACATGAATATCCTTTGGAAGTCCTCTTAGACGCTGAGGGTATGGCACACGAGATCCATGGTGTGTACGAAAGAGGGCCCTTTCTTTTTTTCTTCTTGCCTTTGCATCCTTGTATCTTGTCACCCATCTTTTCATCACATCACTATTAAGCATGCAATAAAGGTTGATATTATTAAGCAACTTCGTGTCTATTACTTTGCTCCGTCCTTTCCCTTGAGGCACAATAGAGGTCATCCTTAGGTCTTCATCATCTCTCCAAAGTCATGGGAGAGAGCTATCCACATCAACAAGAAACTCAAAAATATATACAAGTGACTCTTTTACCAACCAACCCTCAGCCATGCTACCTTTTGTCCTTGCATTTTGTCTCACGAAACCCTTCAAGGTCTTCATGAAGCACTTGAGGAAGAACAACCATCATGCATGTACAGTACCACATATAGCAATCTCATCCACCAAATGCACTATGAGATGTAGTTGGCTTATGAGAATAGAACGTGAAAATGTCTCCTCCACTAAACAAACCACCTCCATTGACATAACTTGAGCATTCTCAAGCGTGGTGGGATCTATTTCCTTTGAGCTCACATACCTAGAACGGAAAAAGTATGCCATATTAGCAATATGAACACGTTCCATGGAGCATTGATATGCTTCATATTTTGTATCTTGTAAAGTACCTCACAAGCTCTCCCATCTTGTAAATACAATCCTTCACATCCTTCGATGCACTACGAGAAATACTAGTAGGTAGTATGAACTGAACACATGAGGAATGGTTGATTAGTTGCTTCTAATTCACTCACAAATTTGAAAGGAAAAAGATATTATGCACATTAAATACTTACTTGGAGCATCTTGTGCCAATCATGAGATTTCAAGCCATATAATTTCTCTACACCTCTTTTCTTGCTCTTTGTGAAGGCCCTCTTCAATTACCTCATGCATCCAGTGGGAGTATGAATTGTAGTGATAGCTTATTTCACTGCCACCATATTCTCTAGCTTTGATAACCTCCACAGTGCATGAGGTAAAAAGACACGCCCATTTGGCCTCTCTTGTGGCCAAGCTTCACGCATCCTCCCTGTGGTGCGTAGATCCTCCCTTATGCCTACAGAATTTTATGTCCCATTCAAATGTTCCCAAATGGTAGATGCCACATTCTTGAAGATATGCATGGCATCAAGCAAGTGATTGATCTTGAGGTGGAACCAATATGGTAAATGATAAAAAATGGAGTATCTAAACAAAAGCTAGTGTTAGCGTGCAATCTTTATTTCCATTCAATATAGCACATAATAGTTACAAACCCTTATCGGCTCATGTCAAGTGGTGGAGGAGTCATGGGACAGCATCCCAAATTCTCATCCAATCTCCTGCAGTGAGTGACTGTGGGGGGATTTCATTCGAAGGGGTGACATATCTAGGATGATCAGGTGGAAGAAATTGATGGTGATTCTCATAGATGACCTTATTCAATGTGTCTGCTCGTGAGGCAACTAGCGAAGGAGCACAAACAGGACATGCATGGTAACCTAATGTAGTGGGACCTGAACAATAGATGCAATTAAGAGTTCAAGGTGGGTTTAGGATGCCACATCGATTGTTTATGAGAGTGCTCTCAACAAAAGCAAGAACGGAAGAAGGAGAGAGAGAGAAACAGAGAGCCACACAAGTTTTGGTGGGTGCAGAACCACCCTAATCTTCTTTTTCATTCATTTATATATGTGTTTGAGTATTGTACATAACCGGGGTAAAGGCACAGTGACCTTTAACCCCCACAACCTCCCACTTAAAGGACAATGTGCCTTTAAGGGAGAACAACCAGTGAGCATACTATCCAATGCCCATCAATACACGACAATACTCAAACCGTTGACTAGGTAGACTCTTCGTCAGCATATCTGCAGGGTTATCATCTATATGAACCTTGACAAGCTCTATGCGCTTGTCCTCAAGTACCTCCCTGATGAAATGGTACCTGACCTCAATGTGTTTCGTCTTTGCATGAAAGACCGGATTCCGTGCTAGCTGAATAGCACTCATGGAATCACTATGCAATGTCGGTACACCTGTATGAATCCCCAAATCTCCCACTAGCCGATCAAGCCATATAGCCTCCTTGCAACCCTCTGTGGCTGCAACATACTCAGCCTCTGTGGTAGAAAAAGCAACGCACTTTTGTGCACGAGACATCCACGACATTGCACCACCTGCAAAGTGAACACATAACCAGAAGTGGATCTCCTACTATCCACATGCCCTGCATAGTCTGAATCTATGTACCCAAGTACACGCATGTCTCCTCTACCAAAGCAGATGCACATCTCCTTTGTACCCTTCATGTACCTCATGATGCACTTAACTGCCTCCCAATGCCTCTTTCCTGGATTAGCCATATACCAGCTAACAACTCCCACTGCAAATGCAATGTCTAGTCTAGTAGCTATCATAGCATACATAAGACTCCCAACTACTGATGCATAAGGAACCTTGGCCATCATGGCCCTTTCCTCGTCTGATTTGGGACTATCTGTATGACTCAGTTTCACATATGGAGGCAATGGAGTACTCACTACCTTCCCCCCCTCCATATTGAAACGCTGCAATACTTTTGTAACATACTCTTTTTGTGAAAGCCAAAGGAGTTTCCTACTCCGATCACGCGTGATGCGCATACCAAGAATATGACCTGCAAGTCCCAAATCCTTCATATCAAAGGCCTTATGCAACTTGGCCTTTAATGCAACTAGCTCATAAGTATTCTTGCTAGCCAATAGCATATCATCCACATATAGTGCCAGGATTATCAGGCTATTATCCTTAGCCCTTTTAGTGTAGAGGCAGTGATCAATTTCATTCCTTCTAAAACCCTGGGACCGAATGAAAGCATCAAACTTCTGATACCATTCTCTAGGTGCTTGCTTAAGACCATAGAGACTCTTCTTTAGCTTGCAAACTAAATGCTGTTTGCCCTTTTCTTCAAAGCCTTCCGGCTGCACCATGTAAATTTCCTCATGCAAATGCCCATGCAAGAAAGCTGTCTTGACATCCATTTGCATAAGCTCCATATCCTCTGATGCCACTAGTCCAAGCATGCATCTAAGTGTGGTCATCTTCACAACCGGAGAAAATATCTCATCAAAGTTCACACCCTTCTCTTGCTTGAACCCTTTAGCAACCAAACGGGCCTTGTACCTAGGCACATCATCACCTGTGACCTTCATTTTGTAGACCCATTTACATGGCAATGCTTTCTTTCCATGTGGCAAAGAAACCAAGTCCCAAGTCTTATTCTTCATAAGTGAACTCATCTCTGATTGCATAGCATACTCCCACTTGTGTTGATCCTCACGCATCATAGCCTCTCTGTAGTAAGAAGGCTCCTCGCAATCAGTAAGCATCACATAGTCTACCCCTGGAACGAACCTATCAGGCGGTCTAGACACTCTAGATGATCTTCTCAAGGGCATTTCAGCTTGCTGTCCCACTTGCATATCAGCCACATTTGGCTCATCATTTCCACCAATAGATGATCCATCATCTACCCTTGATTGTATACTTGTGGGAGTACTTGGTTGTACCATTTCTTGCACATTTGGTGCATGGACAGCTTGCTGTCTATCAACATATGCAGGTGGATTCACATCCTGGAAAGTGATTCTCCTCATTTCCACATCCCTCATGGGTGCCTTATGCATCTTCTTCTCATTGAAGACCACATCATGGCTGCATATGATCTTCTTTGCTTCTGGATCCCAGAGACGATAGCCCATCTCTTCACTTTCACCATAACCCAGAAAGATGCATTTCCTAGACTTAGGATCTAGCTTCTTTCGAAGCTCTTTTGGCACATGTGCATATGCCTCACACCCAAATATATGCAAATGAGACTCAAAAGGGCTTCTTGCCACTCCATGCCTCTTCAGGAATACCACCATCCAAACTCTTACTAGGTGATCTGTTGATCACATGCACTGCAGTCTTCATTGCCTCAGCCCAAAAACCACCAGAAAGACTTGCATTGGAAAGCATACATTGCAACCTTTCTTGAATGGTACGGTTCATCTTTTCTGCAACTGGATTTTGCTCTGGAGTACAAGGGGATGTGAGCTCCCTCTTAATCCCACGTGTATCACAGAAATGCTGAAAGTCATGAGAGAGATACTCTCCACCATTGTCAGTCCGTAGGCATTTAAGCATTCTACCTGACTGATTCTCAACCAAGGCCAGCCATTTCTGAAATACCTGGAACACATCACTCTTCCGAGCTATAGCATAAGCCCACACTTTCCTAGTTGCATCATCAATGAATATCACATAGTATTCAGCCTCGCCTAATGACCGTGTAGGCATGGGACCACATATGTCTGAATGCACCAAATCAAGCATTTCAAACTCTTTCTTTTCCCTTCTTTTATGGGCTGATTTAGTTTGCTTCCCATAGAGACAGTGCTCACAAAATTCAAAATCAGAGAAACTCAAATGCGGTACATAAACCAAACGGCATAAGAGTTTCATTCCATTACGGCTCATGTGCCCCAACCTGCAATGCCACAAAGAAGTGCTTGGCTGCTCAGTTATTGCAGCAACATGATCAAATACCCCTGATACATGTAAGGGATACAAAGTCCCACAGTTGGCACCCCTGGCCAAAAGCATAGAGCCCTTCTAAATTTTCCAACTCTGAAAGCCAAAAGTGGTGTGAAAACCAGCATCATCTAGCTGACCCACTAAAATAAGACTCTTGGTCAGCTTAGGCACATGTCTCACATGTTTCAAAACAAATGCAAACCCATTTGCAAAAGAAAACTTTATGTCACCTCCTCCCACTATGTCACATGTATAGTCATTTCCAAGATGCACACAACCTGTCTTTCCACTGTCATAAGTGGAGAACCATTCCCTATGGGGAGTAACATGGAATGAAGCACCAGAATCCAAAATCCAATCCTGGGAATATGCATCATTTGAAGTGGTAAGCAACTCTGCAGATAAACTAGACATGAAGAGAACGTCATTGTCACTATCATGTGTGACTGCATTGATCTCCTCGATCTTCACTTTTCCTTTGTCCTCCCTTGGACTCTCTTCCTTTTGATTTGCACCCCAATTTGCATTCTTTTTCTTATCCTTTTGCTCTCTTTTTAGCTTGTAGCAATCCTTTTTCATATGGCCCTTCTTGCCACAGTGGTAACACTCAATGTTCCGTGCCCTGGATTTACTACGAGACTTCCCTCTTTCTTGGGACTTCCCCCTAAACTGTGATCTGCTCCTTTGCACATTTAAGGCTGCATCCTGCTTGTTGCCATCCATAGACTTCCGTCTAATCTCCTCGGCCAACAAGCTACCCACAACATCATCAAATTTCAGTACTCCACCAGGTGCAGAGTTACTGACAGCTATACGGAAGGTATCCCACGAGGATGTCAATGAACATAAGAGAAATATTGCCTTAGTCTCCGCATCAAAATTTATCTTCTGAGCCTGAAGTTGGCTGAAAATAATATTGAATTCATTCAAGTGAGAAGCAATGGAGACCCCTTCCTTCATCTGCAGCTCAAACAACCTCTTCATGAGGTAAACTTTATTAGAGGCAGTTTCCTTCTCATAAGTGGCACACAGTTTCTTCCACAAATCTTCCGTAGTCTGCTCATTTACTACTGTGAAATAAACTGACTCTGCAAGATTAAGTCTAATAGTAGACTTTGCTAATGCATCCAACTCATTTCAATCATCCTCATACATATTTGCAGGCTTAGCTTCAATCCCTGCCAAGGGTTTAATCTGCTTCTTTTGAATAAGCACATCCCTTATTTGTTCTTTCCATAAAGAAAAGTTTGTCCCATCAAACTTTTTAATGTTGAAAAACTCCTTTTCAGACATGGAAGAGGATGCCATGATAAAATAAAGCAAAATCCCAAATGCTAGTGCCTCAAGAGAGAATCACACCAAATACCAGGTGCACCCAAATGTGTATGACACAATAGAGTGAAATATCACCAAAGCTCAAAGCTCAAAGCATCAAAAGATGCATCTGACTCATGTGCATATACTATGCATCCATATGAGCAAATCTGGCCCAAAAGAAAATGCCAATAAGTGCCAAATGACTCAAGCATAAACACTGTCCACTGGCATATGCATTAATAATATCTCATCCAAGAGAGCATAGCACTATCAGTGCATCACCTGCAATGTGTCAAAGCTGTCCCTCAGCATAAAATAGCATCCATGTGCAAAGCGTCCATAAAAATAGCATCCCATAAGGCAATTTGGGCCTATCAGCACATCCAATAAGGACCGCAATGCATCCAAATGGCCTACAAATCATCCACTGCAACCAAATGCACACCACGAATGAGCACACACTACTCAAACTGCAACCAGAGTGATCTGCATAAGGTATGCTCAGGAAATCATGGTCCCACGGTAATGACCGCTACTGAAAATAGAACCTGAGATGCCTCAAAACATGGGCGCCATTGCATAATCGGACTCGGAAGAAAATTTGCAAATATCTCTCTTCTGCCAGAACTCCAAAATCCCAACCGATGAGTGAGAAATGGGAGTCAATACTTATCCACTGCCATGTGGCATAAATCTAAGGTTTCAAAACCTTAGAATGAAAAATGCATAACAGAGAGACGAAATCAAATACACAAAGATCTATAACTCTGAAAATCCTCCACCGAATTGCGCAAGAACTGACAGGTAAGGGTTTTTGGGTGTCCGGAACGCAATGGGATAGACGGTTTTGGAAACCGTGGTCTCAATCACTGGGTCCAACACACGGACTGAAAAACGTTTTTGGAAACATAGCTGTTTGTAAACTCCACTGGAGTGCGAATGATGAGCAACATAGAAGTTTTAGGACCTCCTGAGTCCACTGGAACTGATAGATCTGCAAATGGTTGCTCCAAACTTGAGTTCCAACACCCAGGTAAAAAACGCAGGAACTGACACAGTGAGTCAGAAATCCAATGAAATGATCCCAGATTCAAGAATGAAAGTTTCCAAGCTCCTGAAGTGAAGTGGACACCAAAAGCAAGCAATAGTTGCCTCTACAAGTCAATATGGAGTCTTTGTCATCGAACAGAACAGGGAAAAGCTCAAAAAACAACTTTTTCTTTGAAACCACTTAACAGGCTCTCAAAACCACTTCGCAAAGCCAAAGTGACTTTTCCAAAGGTACCTCCAAGGTCTCTGCACACTCGGATGCAAGTAAAGTCACCCACAAAGCTTCCCACAAAGCTTCTCCTTCCTCCCACAGAGCTACTGAGCTTCCAAGCATTCACGCACGCTCAGCTAGATCACCTGGGCTCTGATACCAGTTGAGAGTGCTCTCAACGGAAGCAAGAACGGAAGGAGAGAGAGAGAAACAGAGAGCCACACAAGTTTTGGTGGGTGCAAAACCACCCTAATCTTCTTTTTCATTCATTTATATATGTGTTTGAGTATTGTACATAACCAGGGTAAAGGCACAGTGACCTTTAACCCCCACAGTCTACTCATAATTAAAAGTTCAATACTTACCTGAACACTCGCCATAGCCTAGGAAGGCATGCATCGTCCACATCAAGACTTCTTTGTGCAATTGAAGTCTCGTGACGAGGGAGGCTTGCTCACATCATGCAACTCGATACCTCTCCAAAGTATCTCTAGCTCATCAATCAAAGGCTCCAAATAAACATCAGGATTTTTTACTTTATGTTTCCCTAGAATTAGAAGGGATAACATAACATGTCCTTTCTTAATCGCCATAGAGGGTGGAAGATTATAATTCACCAATATCACTGGCCATACACTGTAAGAGGTGCTTTTGAGACCAAATGGGTTCACACCATCCATACCCAATCTAAGTCTCAAGTTCCAAAGGTTCTTCCTTGAAGCTTGGCCATGTGTCTTGAATATGCTTCCATGCAAGAGTGTTTGCGGGACTTGTCCACTTGCCATCATTTGATCAATGGGAGGAATGCCATGACATGAGCTCTGCAATGGATTTGCACTTGAACATATGTTGAATGCGAGGGATTATGGAAAAATGTTGCAGAACCCTACGAGGCACATCCAAAGTTTTGAGATCTTCTGTATATCTTGCCTCTCCACAAGTAGGACACTCTCTTGCATCCTTATGTGGTCCACGAAATAGAATGCAATCATTGACGCATGCATGGATGTGCTTGTAATCTAATCCTCCAAGAGAGGTCACATGTTGCCTTGCCATATCTCTTGAGGTCGGTAATTTATTCTCCCTTGGAAGCATTTTACACAATAGCTTGCATGTGAAGACCATAAATGAGAAAAAGCATTCGAGTAATTGACCCACTAGCATAATTCACCATGTTTGCAAAATAGACTTTAAAGCTTACTTGAGTAATGCATTCAAACTTGCATTGCTCCATCCATAGATGGTCTGCAAGTTTAGTAACTCAAGGGAGGCACGTAGAACAGAGAATGTGTACCCCTCAGATAGTGGAGTTGATGCTGCAGTAAAAAGATCATCTTGCTCCATGCCATCATCCCTACTTGAGGATTGATGGACATATAAATCCTACACCATATCATCAAACACCTCCTTCTCCATGGCCTTATGAGGTAATGGTAGAGGGCTACTATCACCATCACTCCATGCATCCGTAACGGTCCCTCCTGAAGATCCCACCTCATATCGCCGATGCTTCACCTCCTCATGACGAGCATAGGCCAACATATGTGGGTGTGGCACTGCATCCTGTATCAAATTAAAAAGGGATCATAACTCAAATACATGAACACCCATAGGTATCTCAATCAACCTTAACTCTTTAACACTTACCATGTTTATGGTCGCATCCCATTCTCGATACTTTGAGACATGATTGAGTGCAATTTTGCGTGCACGATACATGTTTTTTCAATGTCGATCACACATACATTTGATTTTTTGCTCCAACCACATTTTGCAATGGTGGATACAGAGGGATTCATCCTCATTGGAGCTACTTGTTGAAGATGAAGACATCCTACAGATAAACAACCCAAAAAATGTGTTCTTGCATGAGTTGTAAATGTCAAAACTATGTGTAGCATCTAAAAGTGCGTCTAACACCACATCTATACTGTGGAATGCATCTATAGGCACGTCTAAAACATAGTGTAGCCGTGCTGATAGATGTGCATTTAGATGCGTGTTTAGATGTGCTTTTAGACACGCAGATTGCGAGCTGATTTTCGAACCTACTTTTAGTGTGCTTGCTTTCCTTCACATACTTTTAGCGTTGCATGACTTGCTTTTCTATTAACAAACATAGCTCTAGGCATCCACACTTATCTCCAAGCACCCACACTCATCTCTAGGCTTACACAATCATCCCCAAGCATACAAGAGAAGAGGGTTTACAAGGAAGATAAGAAAGAGAAGTAGCTTTGAAGAATGACAAGAAGCTTCCATACCTCTATCTAAGGTAAGTCTCTTGGCAGTTGGTCTTCTTTGGAAGTTGCTCTCTTTGGATTCGTCCTTTGTTGTATGCAGGGAAGAGATGTTTTTGGTACTAGTGTTGTTCTTTTTGGGGTCGGGCACATGTCCTTTTGAGTTTCTTTCAAAAAAGCATCTGTCGGAGTGCATCTATAGGTGTGTCAGACAGCGCATCTAACTTTTGGAAAAATAGACATCCGCGCTTGTAGACGTGTCTATAGATACACTACGATAGTTTTTCTTGTGTGTTCTTCCCTTTCCCCTTTCCCTTCCCCTTCCTTTTCCTTCTCTTTCCCTTTCCTTTCCCTTTCCCCTTCCCCTTCCAAGAAAGGGATTGCATGAATGATGGAAATAAGTGATTGCATGAATGATGGAAAGGGATTGCATGAATGAAGAAAAGGATTGCATGAATGATGGAAAGGGATTGCATTAGTGAGGAAATAAGGGATTGCATTCTCTTTTTCTCTCTTTTCTCCTCTCTTTCCTTCTCTTTTCTCCTCTCTTTTTCTCTCTTACCTCGTCTCTTTTTTCTCCTCTCTTTTCCTCTCTTTTCTCATCTCTTTCCTTCTCTCTTTTTCTCTCTTTTATCCTCATTTTTTCTCTCTTTTTCCTTCTCTCTTTTATCCTCTCTTTCCTTCTCTCTTTTCCTCTCTTTTCTCCTCTCTTTTTCTCCTCTTATCTCCTCTCTTTTTCTCTCTTATCTCGTCACTTTTTCTCTCTTTTTCCTTCTCTCTTTTATCCTCTCTTTTCGTCTCTTTTTTCCTCTCTTTTTCTCTCTTATCTCCTCTCTTTTTCTCTCTTTTTTCTCCTCTCTTTTCCTCTATTTTCCTCTTTCTCCTCTCTTTCCTTCTCTCTTTTTCTCTCTTTTATCCCCACTTTTTCTCTTTTCACTTTCTCTCTTATCTCCTCTCTTTTTCTCTCTTTTTTCTCCTCTCTCTCTCCTATTTCTCCTCTCTTTTTCTCTCTTTTTTCTCCTCTCTTTTCCTCTATTTTCTCGTCTCTTTCCTTCTCTCTTTTTCCCCATGTGAAGCTTCAAAGCCTAACATTGAGCAAGCAGATACAGACTTTTGTCACTCTAATTCAAAGAATGCAAGAGTTTGTAAATGCTTGCTCAATGTCAGGTTGTCACTCTATTTTTTCTTTTACGTCTCGTGACGAGGGCATGTATGATGGAAAGAGGGCATGCTCGATGGTAATCTTCTTCTTTTCTTTTCTTCAATTCATCATGTGGCCAGGAAGCTCTTCAGCCTCACCTAATCTTTGGGATGCCATCTTTCGGGAGTTATATAACATTTTGGGGCACCCTCCCACTCCTAGGGAGTTATACACATACATGACAGGTACTCTAAACACCCACCAGGAGTTGGCAGTATAGACTCCAAACCACCCCAACCCCACACCAGTTGAGATTACCCCAGTGGATTCGAGATAGCCTAGCAGGCTAGAGAGCTGAGCCCCTTCTCCCCCCTACAGTCAAGAGACCCTTCTGTGTCGTAGAGTCATCGGTGTACTCCCATGCAGTCAAGAGTAGCTTCTCCGGCTACGAGTGGCTAGCATACTCCCATGCAGTTGAGAGTCGCTTCTCTAGCTATGAGTGGCCAGCATACTAGCTCAACATTACAGGGCAACAGGCGTAGTAGCAGGGAGAGCGGTGGGGGATGCATGGCACAGTGCTTTGGGGGGGTAATGGTGGTGGGGGCAGGGATGATTCAGATGATGCAGACATGCTAGAGGGTGATGGTACGATCTTCTATGACATCACTCAAATAGGAGGCATCTTGATGGATGCATGGGAGAAGGACATCATGGCCTTCATGTGTTCTATAATTGCTAGCAACTATAGAGATTGCTTTATTCACTACAAAGACCAGCTAGAAAAGTTGGCTGATGAGACCCTCGCTACTGTTTGCTCTAGGTATCCCAACCCCCCCAATGTTCAGTTCATAGATAAATGGGCCAAGTCAAAGATTATTATGATACTTGCCAATAAAAGATCTTCCCTTAAGAGGCAGGCACTAGCCGAGATTGCCAGGAGAGAGGGAGGTCAACCACTAAGCTCACAAGCATGAGTGGAAGAAAGCAATGAAGGCAGACCCTAGTGCAAACCCCAGTCTGTAGCACGTGGAGGCACAAAGGATCCAAATGGAGCAATATGGAAACGTGCATTTTAGAGCAGGGGGTGTTGAATCATGGGAGGCCCAATTTGTAAGTATCGATCTCAAATTATATTGTGTTTATGTGGTTTATTTGGAGGTTGTTTCTTTGTACTAACCCCTCCGCAAATTGTGTCATCTTGCAACTTGATATTGGGTAGGTACCCTACTCCTGTCGAGACAGCCTACCATTGCCACCATCGCATAGGAGATACATGGAGGCACTTCTATGATGATGGGTTGATTACTGAGGAGCAGTATATCCGGGCTACTGGAGTGCCCCCCCAGGTATTTAAAATTAATTAAATATTGTCAATATTGTAAGTAAATATTTGATTTTTCATACATTGATACATGTTGTCCCTCGTTTACAGGGCCCTACGGCAAGAGGAAGAAGGTGAGGAAGACAGGATCAAAGAAGGGAGCAAAGAAGGGAGTAAAGAAGGGAGCGAAGAAGGGAGCGAGGATGCGGAGAACTTAGATTAGTCATAGAAGTAGTGCTAGCTACTCTTTTTTATACTTGAAGCCATTGGCTTGGCTTCATGCCTCTCTTGTATATACACTCCTCTTATTTTTTGTACTTGAAGCAATAGGACGTGGCGTGGCTTAGCTTCATGCTATATGTACATACAAGCACTTTTTGGGCTATGAATTAATATACACTCCTTTTATTTTTTTGGCTTTCAATTTCCTTGTGCAACGTTCTATCAATGAATGCCTTGTAAACTAAACGTTTTGGAGTTGTAATGTTTTATTCAGAATTGTAATCATCGGTTATAGACCTGCTTGAATCGTGCTAATTAAAATGCAGTTGGTTGTAAGAATTGAATTGCACAATGTGGAAATGGGATTCTTGTAACTACATAGCATACACAACATACACAGCATTCTGTTCAACCACACAAAATTCTGCTTTTATTTTAAAAAAAGATTCTATAGAGCATCTATAAGCACATCTATGTTCGCATCTTTCTATTTTTTTCAATTTCTATAGAGCATCTAAAAGTGTGTCTATAGGCATGTCTGTCTGTTATATAGATGCGCCTATAGACATGGTCTATAGACGTGCAAATAGATGCACCCGTAAGTTTTTTTTAAGTTAAGGAAATGTGTCTGTGTGTGCATCTGTGGGTGCTTTGTCTTGTTGTATTCATGATGCCAAATTTAGAATCAAATTTTGATCTTAGTTGTCAATTTCAAATAGGAATAAAAAGGGTGGTGTTAGACTCATGTATGATTTTCCTTCTAGGTGTTGGGGAGTGGGAGAGAAAATATGCATCATGGCAAGAGGGGGTGAGAATACAAATGAGCCAAAGAGTGTGTGTTCTATTGACTTGAGAGGCAAGCCTCTCTTTTATAAAATGAGAGAGAGGGTGGCCTAAATCATAGGCACATCTCCTAGACCAAAGGAGATAACTCCTACATCATAGGCAGCTCCCCAAGTGGGGACCTTGTACTGCATCACCACCTGTGTCATGGTCCATAGCACTAAGCATGCTTTACTACACACACACAAACACACACACAATCACATTGGATTGCTACTAGAGCAAGCCCTTGATAATACATATCCCAATATACCACCCCTCAAGGGTTTGCCACATGCTATGTCAAGGATACATCTTGTCACATAGCTTCACATGCCATCTCATGGTAGTCAAGGATAAATCTATGGCTAGGATCTCATGCCAGCAAAGGTGCCCAAGGGTCAAGATTTACAAAATGGGATAAACTCTCCCCAAATGGCTATCTCCCTTACATGTACAAGGATTAATCTTAGGCCTTTGTGTGTCCACCTAGTTTCTCATGTCTGCGAGAGGTACCATGGAGGCAAAGACATATCACATAGCCTACATCATATGGTGACCAGAGATGATTTACAAACACTATAAGGACTAAAACACATAACCATAACATTCTTTTTGGAGTACTACTAGAGGCAGAGAGCCTCAAAATTGACTACATGAACAAGTGATGATAAAAGTTCAAAGATGTTGGACTTTAGGAGGTCCAATCTTCATGTGTTTCTTCATTTGTTGATCAATGCGGCCACAAAATTTGTTACTTCATTTGCTAATGGAGTTCTTTCTTCAACCATATTTTCCTTTAATTTCTTCTTCTCATTGCAACACTTCTCAAAGTGATTGTTTTGGCCACAATAAGTGCATGGATTGATCCGGCCATAATAAGTACATGGATTGATCCTATAGCAATCTTTTTGCATATAATTGGTCTTTCCACAATGCTTGCAGGCTTTGTACTTGCCCTTTGATGAGAACTTCACTATAAGTGCTTGAGTTTGATCTTCTACCTTCCTTGAATTCTTCTTTCTCTCTGCTTCTTGTAAAGCACTGATGATGCTCTGTACTATTGGTTGAGGAAGATTCTTCAAAGTAGTCACAACATAGTCAAAATCCTGAGGCATACTCTTCAAGAGCACAGCCATTGCATCATCTTTAGTAACTAAAGAATTGACTGAGGCCAATTGTGTGATCATAAGACTCCTCATAGCATTGACATGAGCTGCAACAGAGTCTCCATCCATCCTAAATTCAAATAACTTAATCTTTAAACTCAATTTAGAGTTATGAGAACTAGTATCAAATAGTACATCTAACTTATGCCAAGCCTCAGAAGGAGATTCCAAACCTAAAATATGACGCACATAATTATCTCCCAATCCTAATGCAATAATTGCATAGGCTTTCTCTCAGGCCTTTTAGAATCTGTTGGTGTTGTTGAAGTAGAGTCACTTTTCTTCCCTTTTCCTTTGGTTGTGGTGGATTCTCCCTCTTGTGATGACTCGTTCCTGGCTTGAATAAATCCCATAAATTCATAGGCACAAATTTAATTTTCATTTGCCAAGTATGGAATTCTTGGCCATTGAATTTGTCTATCTTAAATGTAGCCATGAGAGGGCCCTTACCTTTACATTTAGGCAGTGTCTGAGCTCTCTTACAAATGGCTATAAATCTCAACCATACAAGTGCATATTGCAAGCCATAAAATCAGAGAATCCTAGTCTTTTTGCATCAAAATACTATATATGACCTATATGGCTTTTTCTTCACAAGCTCAGTCACCTTTCTATTGACATATCTAGGTGCTTATTTCTTCTCTTTTGCTTTCACATATGAAGCATTGGAAGAGGAACAAGAGCTAGGAATTTTGAATAAGCATTAATAACTGAAAGTTTTACTAATAACAAATCATCCTCAACACCCACATGAACTGAATTTTAACATCAAATGTCAAAAACTGCCAAACTGACTTATAGAATACTAGAGCAAATCGGAGGGCTGAATTCACACAACTAGAAGAGCTATTTAAGGGGATTTTTATGCAAAATCAAAGAATATATACCAAAGAAGATCCGGCAGAGAACATTGGTAAAACTGTGCACTATGACATCTAGGAGAAGAGAGCCAACTCTGACTGTTGTTTTTGTGAATTCTCCTCATTCCAGCAAGCATTTGAGCTCATATTTGAACACAATATTTGAACACAATGTAGCTTATGGTCTCACCCACCTGTGGCTAGAAGTAAGACGAATGGTTGAGGCTACAAGCAGAATTATATGATAAGTTGTCAGGCTGTTAGCACAGGCAAAAGGGGTGAGGACTTTCTAATTCCATTAGCCTAAAGAGTCACCCCAAGGTGAAGATTATTTAGCTTAGAGGGCTTGGAAAATGGTGCAATAGAAAAGGATAATTGAGCTCTACAAGCTTTGGAGAGAAAGGGGGCAATATGAGGAAGAAGGTGGAGGGTGGCTCAAAGAAGGTGACAAGGTGGCATTTTGGAGCTAGAATGGGCTAGAGGCTTGAGGTGGCTCTAATACCACATGTTGGGTCATGGCAAGAGGGAGTGAGAACACAAATTATCCAAAGAGTGTGTGTTCTATTAATTTGAGAGGGAAGCCTCTCTTTTATAGAATGAGAGAGAGGGTGGCCTAAATCATAGGCACCTCTCCTACGTCAAAGGAGATAACTCCTACATCATAGGGACTCCTAAGCTACATTATAGGCACCTCCCCAAGTGGGGGACCTTGTATTGCATCACCACCTATGTCATGGTCCATAGTAGTAAGTGTACATCACTACACACACACACACAATCATATGATGACTACTAGAGCAAGCCCTTGATCACACATATCGCAACACCAGGGCCAATAAAATTGCCATGATATGTTCATTTCATAGTCAAGGAAATTGTCAAATGTTCCTAAAAGAATGATTTATTTTTTGAACATTCTTTTCTATGAGTGGTCATTGTACTAAGCCCTAATGAGCTTGGAATTTCTCCTAAGCAGTATAATTGACAAGTTCATGATGCCCAATTCAATGCCAAATTTAGAATTGAATTTTAATATTGGTTGTTGATTCTGAATACAGATAAAAAGGATGGTGTATGACTATGATGTATGATTTTTCCTTCCAAGGCCAATAATTTTCCTTGATGTGTTAATTCTATGGATTAGTTATAGTCAAGGAATTATCAAATGTTCCTAGGGTATGATTTATTTTCCAAACACTATTTTCTATGACTCCTTATTGTAGTAAGCTCCAATATTAAAGAGAAGTTAGGATTTATCTTGGGCACAATTGATAGCTTCACGATGCCCAATTCAATGCCAAATTTAGAATGGAACTTTGATCTTGGTTGTCTATTCCAAAAGGATAAAAGGCTAGTGTGACTTTGATGTATGATTTTTCCTTCCACAACCAATAATTTTCACATGATGCCACTCATTTGGAGAACTAATTATAGTCAATAAAACTATCAATGCTCTTAAGAGAACCAAACATTCTTTTGTATGAGTCCTCTTTGCACCAAGCTCTATTTAGCATGGTATAACCAATCCTATAGGATTCTCTTTCCATACCAATAATTTGCCATAATATCATGATAATGTAGATTGAGCATGCCTAAGAATATTATTGCACATTTTTTTCTTTTTAGAGAGATGGAGAAGTCTGAGAAGCTCAAAGAAACTTTTTAGTGCAAGCACACATTTGTAATGGAAAAATTGTGATAAGTGCCTCATCCACCCATGGCCAATTGGGGGCCAATTTATATCCTGCTATACCTTCCCAACTTTGAATGATTGAGTACTCTACTAACTTGGAAGACAATGTTAGTTCTTATCTACTATGTATGGGTGTGACCTTAGTAGTGTTCAATTGTATTGTGTGGGGTGAATATGAGCTGATTGTGGAGAAGACTGTTGCTCCCTCCTGGTTGCTTCCTATATCTCTCTTCTTGTTTTTCTTAATATGGTATCAGAGCTACCGTTCCTTGCCTTCTAGTTGCCCACTACTTGTGGAAGCTTGCGAGAGTGCTTCTCCTACTCTGAAGCTTCGAAATGATGAGAAGAGATCTCGTTTTTTGGACTGAAATAGCAATTTCTAGCTTCTGTTTGGCTTGGGAGCTGTCCAATTGATGCCTTCTTGCTAAGGGGAGATCACTATTACCCATAGGTTGCTCGTGGGAGATGTATTTTGATAAAATACAACTCGTTTTTATTGTTTAGGTGTGATAGAATGGAGCTGATCTCTTTTTTTGGCTAACTACTACTTGGTTTGAGCAAAGCAAGAGGTATATACAGCAGTAAGAAGCAAAAACGTCTCTCCAAACCTCATTGCCCAGCTCTTTGGAGGTTGTTTGTGAAATGTCTCTCCAAACCTCATCGCCCAGTTCTCTGGAGGTTGTTTGTGGCTGAAAAAAACTCTCCTACATCTCCTATCAAGTGAGGAGAACCTTCAGCTTGTAGATCTCGTTTTTTTTGGCTCTTGGACAGCTTTTGGAGACTTCAAAAGTGATATACGACTTGCTTTCTTCCTTTTTCCAGCACCCCAAAGGTTTGCTACATCCTTATACATCATCTTTGTGGAGTCTTAGTCTCTCTGTGAGATACCAAGACACCCGTGTTCCTCTAAACACAAAAAGTGTTGCTACCGTTTTTTGATCAAAAGTGATCAATTTGTCATTTTTCGGACTATTTATTTTTCAAACTGTATGGATTTAGATGCTAGTTTGAACTGACAAGTTAGAGGCAAGTATACAAGTTCTGACTTTGCTTTTGGAAGCAAGTTCATTTGGATTTACTGTCAAAAGTTATGAGCTTGGAAAAATTAAAAAAAGTCACAATTTACAACTTACTATCAAATTGTCAGATGTAGTTGCAAGCATGATATTGCAATGTTCATGGATATATGTGATGGTATTTAAATGCCCAGTGGTTGGATGTTAATGTCAAGTAGCTTGAAAGATGCTATGCCTTGCCAATGATAGTAGCAAAGTGGCATTTTGAGTTCGGTTAATCCATTGAAATAGTAACTAGAAGTTTCCGGACTGCTGTCAAAAGTGTGTAGGTACCTGTTTTTAGCAGCAAATAACAGTGAAACCTTACAGAATTCGGACCTGCACTAACATGAAAAGTTGTAGACCTATGGATTGGCTACAATTTGTTAGTTGATAGTTTTTGTATTTGAGGTAACGTGCGGAAGTTATTGACTGTGCAAAACAACAAAAAGTTGCAGAAATCTGCTATTGGAAACCATGGCTCTGTTGGAGAGAAGGATCAAAATAATTATGCCATTTGGAAGGTTCGGATGGAAAATTTCCTGACTGGAAAAGGATATTGGGATTTGGTTACAGGTGATGAGAAAGAGCCTAATTTGCCAGAAAGAAATGCTACTGTAGAACAAGTTAAGAATCATAAAGCTTGGCTGGAAAGAGCACGGAGGGTACTTCATTGGTTTTCAATATCTATTTCAGATGCCATGGTTATGCAAATTCTGAACTACAAGTGCCAGGAAAATTCAACTGAAGCAAAAGTTCAACCATATGTGAAGGCGGGGTAGAACAATACAGGAGTACGTGACTGAAATCAAAACCATAGCTGATCAATTAGCTTCTATTGTTGCTTCTATGGATGATGATGACATGGTTGTAGTCACTTTGAATGGACTTGGTCCTGAATATAAGTCTTTTGACACTTCCATTTCGGTGAGACTAGATATGCCGGATTTCAATGAACTGGTTGCTCTTTTGATACATGAAGAAGTGAAGCTTGGGCTGAATACTGGTACTAGTATCTCTAGAAATAGAGATGTTTTTTACTCTAATCAGAGAGGTAGAGGTGGTAGAGGCAAGAGTGACTCCCATGGTAGAGGTGATGTTAGATATACATCGTAAGCTCAAGCCCATAATTAGAGCAATCAAAATCAGCCTCATAGAGGAGGAGGATCTCTCTGAGGCAGGGGAAGATCTGGATCATGAGGTAGAGGGGCTTGGCAGTCACCTCACCATGTGGATCAGCCCAATAAGGATAAGGTATGCCATTACTGTGGGAAGATTGGCCATATTGCCAGGGATTGCTTCAAGAAACAAGCGAATCAGAGAGGAAGGGCAAATTAGCAAGGTCATTTCGCTTCTTCAAGTCATACACATGACACACTCACAGACCAGTTGTTTGCTATGACGTATGTACAAGATCATAAGCCTACTGATGGTGGCTTTGAGGATGCGTGGTACATAGATTCAAGAGCATCTAACCATATGACACCACATGGTGAGTGGTTTATACAGATGACTCCTAGACTGCATGGATCTGTTTGCACCAGTGATGATACTCAGTATGACATTACTCATATGGGTGTGGTACCTTTGGCTATGCATGATGGCCAGACTAAGAAATTGTTTGATGTGTTGCATGTGCCTTCTATCATGAAGAATTTGTTGTCTGTTGGGCAAATGGCTGAGCAAAACTTGCAGGTGCGGTTTAATAAGCATGGCTGTTTCATTGAAGTATTTGATAATGGCTGTAAACTTATTGCAAAAGGGAAAAGACAAGGAAGAATGTTCATTTTAGATGCAGGCATACCGAAATTAAAGGCTGCCATGTTCACCCATGGTACGGGTGTTGTTCACGACTTGGAAATTTGGCACAAACGCATTGGTCATATTAATATTCAGAAGCTAAAAAATATGCAGCAAAGAGGCATTGTCGATGGCTTGCCAAAGTTCAACTATACTGCTTTAGAGCATGTTTGTTCTGCATGCCAGTTTGGAAAACAATCAAGGTTGCCATTCAGTAAGCATCTACAGGAGAGTAGTAGACCTTTGCAGTTGATTCATTTTGATGTCTGGGGTTCCGCACACACTACCTCAATGGGAGGCTCGTCATATTATGTTACATTTATTGATGATTTTAGCCGGTATACATGGCTGTATTTTTTGAAACATAAGGATGAGGTTCTGCCTGGCTTCAAGCATTTCAAGCAACATGTTGAGTTGAAAAGGAGTTTGGGTCATATATTACATGCTTGAGATCAGATAATGAGGTGAATATCTGTCAAATGAATTTGATGACTTCTTGGCCTATCATGGGATTAGAGGGGAGCTTACATGCCCATATACACCAAAGCAGAATGGAGTGGTTGAACATAAGAATGGGGTGATTGGTTCGTCTGGTAGAGCCATGTTGAACGAAAAGAACTTACCTAATTATTATTGGGCAGAAGCACTTGCAACTACAGTGTATGTGTTGAATCGCACTCCTACTGTTGGCATTCATATGCTCACACCATATGAGAAATTGTATCGACAGAAGCCCGATGTCAGTCATTTAAAAGTGTTTGGCAGCTTGGCATATGTGCATATACCAGATGAAAAGAGACGGAAGTTGGATCCCAAATCTGAAAGATGTGTGTTTATTGGCTATGCATAGAATCAAAAGGGTTACAAATGCTACAACCCATCGACCAAGAAGACTATGGTGAGTTGGGATGTTGTTTTTGATGAGCTGGAATCTTGGTATGGCAAGCCAAAAGTGGCTGTTCCAAATGATGCATCTGCAGGTCATGCATATGATAAAAATCAACAAATTAGTGCATCCATATCTGGGCCTACATCTACTGGTTCTACTATAGTGAATCCTTGGTCTAGCAGGTTACGCAATTCCACTGACACTGCTATGTTAGTGAGGGGGAGAGATAAAGGGAAAGCCAAGGTTGTTGAGGTGCTTTTGCAAGCTAAAAATGATGTCCCTGGGCCATCAAATTGTGGCTATGATTCATCATGTAGTGACAGTTTGGATACTAAGCTGGGTATACCATCTATGTCTACACTTGGAGTCAAGGTAAGTAGGTACATACCTCCTCATGAACGAGGAGAGTCAGGCACTCCAGTGAGAAGGTCACAGAGAGTTAACTTATAGGGGTTATGCTACTCGGCATTATGCAAATATGACAAAAGTTATCAGACATACTGAGCCAACTGTCTTTGGTGAGGCTGTGCAACATGGTCATTGGCAAAATGCCATGGATGAGGAGATGGATGCTCTTGCCACTAATCAGACTTGGGATTTGGTGGAGTTGCTTGAAGGCAATAATCCTATTGGTTGAAAATGGGTCTACAAAGTAAAATGCAAGTCTGATGGAACAATGGAAAGGTATAAAGCAAGGCTAGTTGCCAAATGGTATGCATAGTAGTATGGGCTAGATTATGAGGAAACTCTCAACTCTATTGCCAAGATGGCAACTGTGAGAACTGTCATAGCATTGGCTGTTGCAAATGGCTAGAAATTGCAGCAAATGGATGTCAAGGATGCTTTCCTAAATGGTGACTTGTTGGAGGAAGTCTATATGGTTCAGCCTGAGGGTTATGTGCACCCTGACTATCCCAACTATGTTTACAGGTTGAAGAAAGCTCTCTATGGGCTGGAAGCATGGAAGGACCTAGAGCATGGAATGAAAGGATAAGTAGATACCTGCAGGAGCTTGGTTTTGTAGTTGGGAAGGCTGATCATTCACTGGTCACAAAGAAGACAATTGCTGGATATGTTGTGATTGTGATTTATGTTGATGATCTATTCTGGCTGGTAGTGATGATGATGGCATTGCTGAAATTAAGAGCAAGCTGAAAATGGAGTTTGATATGAAGGATCTAGGGGACTTGAAGTTCTTTCTTGGCATAGAGGTGTTGAGAACACCTGATGGCATTTGGCTTATGCAAAGGCAATATGCCTTGAATATGCTAGAGAGGTTTGGCATGAAGGATTGCAAACTAATGGATATTCCCTTGGATCAAAACTTGAAGATGATGGCTGATTCTGGAGCTGAGATTGATGACATTACCATGTATAGGTAGATGGTTGGAAGCTTGATTTATCTGACTATTACCAGGCCTGATTTAATATATGTTGTGGGACTCATTAGTCAATTTATGCAAAAGCCACGGAAGCCTCGCTTGGATGCAGTGAGAAGGATTATGCACTATGTCAAGGCAACATATCAGTATGGACTCTTTTATGAGTATGGAAAGGATATAGAACTGGTTGGATACACAGATGCAGATTGGGCAAGATGTGCTTATGACAGGAGATCCACCAGTGGTTATGCATTCAGCCTTAGAAGTGCTATGGTTAGCTGGAGTAGCAAAAAGCAATCCACAGTGGCATTGTCTAGTACAGAGGTGTAGCATTGGCTGCATGTGAGATTGCTTGGCTTCAGAAGCTTTTGCAGGATTTGGGACTGCATGTGGAAAAACTAGTTAGACTTTATTGTTATAACATGAGTAGTGTGCAGTTGGCAAGTAATCCGGTTTATCATGCTAGAACTAAGCATATTGAGGTACACTACCATTTCATCAGAGAGATGATGTTATCAAAGAAGATTGATCTCATACATGTGAAGACTGAAGTTGAGGTTGCAAATATCTTTACCAAGTCATTGGGTAGAGATAAGTTTACATACTTTAGAGAGCTACTTGGTGTTATGCTCCCTACTTGAGCTTGAGGGGGAGTGTTGGGAATCAAGCTCTCGGTTATTGTTCTTGTTGTGTGAGTAGGTGAATAAGGTGAGTCACACTGACTCAACCATAGGTAGTTCTTATCTACTATTAATGGGTGTGACCTTAGTAGTGTTCAATTGTATTATGTGGGGTGAATATGAGCTGATTGTGTAGGAGACTGTTGCTCCCTCTTGGTTGCTTCCTATATCTCTCTTCTTGTTTTTCTTAATACATCCAAACTCTTACTAGGTGATCTATTGATCACATGCACTACAGTCTTCATTGCCTTAGCCCAAAACCCACCAGAAAGACTTGCATTGGAAAGCATACATTGCAACTTTTCCTAAATGGTGTAGTTCATCTATTCTATAATTGGATTCTGCTCTAGAGTATAAGGAGATGTGAGCTCGCTCTTGATCCCATGTGTATCGCAAAAATGTTGAAAATCATGAGAGATAGGTTCTCCATTATTATCAGGACCCCAACGGCATAAGAGTTTCATTCCATTTTGGCTCATGTGCCCCAATTGGCAATGCCACAAAGAAGTACTTGGTTGCTCGATTATTGAAACAACATGATTAGACACCCTTGATACATGTAAGGGATACAATGTCCCACACTTGGAACCTCTCGCCAAACCATAGAACCCTTCTGAATTTTCCAACTCTGAAAACCAAAGGTGGTCTGAAAACCAACATCATCTAGACGACTCAATGAAATAAGACTCTTGGTTAGCTTGCACATTTTTTAAAAAAAATGCAGACCCATTTGCAAAAGAAACCTTTATGTCACCTGTTGCCGCTATGTCACATGCAGAGTTATTTCCAAGATGCACACAACCTATCTTTCCACTGTCATAAGTGGAGAACCGTTTCCTATGGAAAGTAACATGGAATGAAGCACCAAAATTCAAAATCCAATCCTAGGAATATGCATCATTAGAAGTGGTAAGCAAGTCTGCAGGTAGGTTAGTCATGAAGAGAATGTCATTGTCACTATTATCAATGATTGCATTTATCTCCTCGATCTTCATTTTTCCTTTGTCCTCCCTTGGACTCTCTTTCTTCTTATTTGCACCCCAATTTGCATTCTTTCTTTTATCCTTTTGCTCTCTTTTCAGCTTTATCAATCCTTCTTCATGTGGCCCTTCTTGCCACAATGATAACACTCAATGTTCTGTGCCTTGGATTTGCTACAAGACTTCCCTCTTTCTTGGGACTTCCCCTTGAACTGTGATCTACCCCTTTGCACATTTAAGGTTGCATCCTACTTGTTGCCATCCATAGACTTTTGTCTAATCTCCTCGGCCAATAAGCTACCCACAACATCATCAAAATTCAGTACTCCACTAGGTGCAAAGTTACTGACAGCTGTACGGAAGGTATCCCATGAGGATAGCAATGAACACAAGAGGAATATTGCCTTAGTTTCTGCATCAAAATTCATATTCTGAGCTTGAAGCTGGCTGAAAATAATATTAAATTCATTCAAGTGAGAAGAAATGGAGACCCCTTCTTTCATTTGTAGCTCAAACAACCTCTTCATGAGGTAAACTTTATTAGAGGCAGTTTCCTTCTCATAAGTGGCACATAATTTCTTACACAAATCTTCCATAGTCTGCTCATGATGAAGTCTAAACTTTGCTAATCCATCCAACTCATTCCAATCATCCTCAGACATATCTGCGGGCTTAGCTCCAATCTCTGCCAAGGGTTTGATCTACTTCTTTTGAATAAGAACATCCCTTATCTATTATTTCCATAAAGAAAATTTTGTCCCATCAAACTTTTTAATGCTAACAACTCCTTTTTAGACATGGAAGAGGATGCCATGATGCAAATAAAGCAAATCTCAAATGCTAGTGCCTGCAAGAAAGAATCACACCAAATACCAGGTACCAAATACCAGGTGCACCCAAATACATCTACCTTAATTAAGGATAGTGTCACCAAAACTCAAGGCTCAAAGCATCAAAATGCATGTGACTCATGTGCATATACTATGCATCCATATGAGCAAAGCTGGCACAAAAGAAAATGTGAACCTACAATGACAAAACAATGGCAAGCCCAATGCCAATAAGAGCCAAATTCGTCAAGCATAAACACAAGCCAATCTGGGCCTATCAGCGTCAAGCATAAACACAAGCCAATCTGGGCCTATCAACGTATCCAACAAGGATCGCAATGGATCCAAATGGCTTGTAAAGCATCCAAGGTAACCCAATGCAAACCACAAATGAGCACACATGGCTCAGACTGTAACCAGAGTGATCTGCATAAGGTATATCCAAAAAATCATAGCTCTATGGTAATGACTGCTAGTGAAAATAGAACATCATGTATACCTCAAAACATGGGCATCACTGCATAATCGGAATCAGCAGACAATATGCAAATATCTCTCTTCTACTGGAACTCCAAAATCCCAACCGATGAATCAGAAATGGAGTCAACCTTTGTAATTGACTTGTAGTCAAGATATCAAAGGTTTGAACCTTTGAATGGATTTTTGACCGAGAAACAAAAAATCCGGCATCTCAGATAGACAAAACTTCTCTAAATCTCCATGAAATCATGCAAGAGCTGATAGGTAGGGTTTTTTGGGTCTTTGAAATGCAATGGAAGAGACCGTTTTGGAAACCGTGGTCCCAATCACTGAGTCCAACACACAGACCAAAAAATATTTTTGCAAACAAACCTATTTGCAAGTGCCACCAAAGTGTATTGTACATAATTGGGGTTAAGGTACAGTGGCCATGAACCCCCACAAACATCTTGTATGTTAAAATGTATAACAACTATTGATCTTTATAGTTATGAGCGAGTCACTTGCTTTTAATGCACATATTCACTTTGCAGGAAAAATTATTATTGTGCAATTGTTGAAGTAAATGACGTGGAGTTTAAAATAATACAATGCTATTATCATGCAAAACATGTTTAGCACATTATGTGAAATTATTAATGTGTAATTGTTGAAGTAATTGATGTGGATATGTTGAAATAATGCAGTTGTATGATTATCATGCTATCAAGTAAAATTTTAAAATAATGCAATGCTATTATCACATGATTTATGAAACGTGTTTAGCAACTTTACGAACTAGGGAGTGCAAAAATTAGTTTCACCATATTAAAATAAGAAGGGCAACATAAACTTTGAAGACTATCCTTAATTAAAAATAAGATTTACAATGCCAATTGAGCACTACTTTTGGTTAGCATACCGTAAAATGGAAGCAACAATGGTCTCAGCTCTTGGTGCCTTGCATTTTGCAATGGCTCTATGCACATCACCCAAGAAATGCAACCATATTCTCAAGAGATATCCACAATATGCTTGATGCTAGACTTCATATCTCCACCATTTTTCACCTAGCATCATAACATTTTTCACGTTTGAAACAGCTTCAACCAGATCCATAGGTTGTCACTTGTCCAATGATGGGAGGATCATGCAATGGACCTGGGAGATAACAATTTACCCACTTTGCTAGATCTCCATCATTATTCTCTTCCTTAACATCATACAACACTCTACCATTTGCACAACACTCTACCATTTGCATAAACATATACTAATTTCTATGCTCTTTCCGTCTTCAAACGATTTCTTGTGATGGAATGTACAAACTTGTAATTACTCCAATTTTGTTTGCTGGAAAAATTGTTGCAAGGCTGGGATTTCAAGGTTTGCAAATGGCGTGTCGATGCTCCACACTCTTCCCACCATCTCCATGTAGGCATCTCCTTTGCAAGGTCTCGTATTCTTATATATGCAAACAACCCTTCCCTATTTTAAAAGGTTGACAATTCCTTGACAGCAGTAGCATATTCAGATTTGTCTTTAGAAAATCATCCTAAGAGATTATGCCAAGGATTCATTATGTGTTCCAATATACTCCCACCATTGGGGATCTAAAATATGACCAAAATAGTGAAGTTAATTATGAGCATGATTCCATTACTTTGAAAACATCTTCTGCAAAGTGACATGATGACTGGCATTGTAGCCAATACCATGACTTGTGGATCTTCTATTTTTCTTCAATAGGTCTCACTCAACAGTCCACCTCAAGGGATTCACCTCCAAAAATTTTAGTATATCATGTGTGTTCAAAGGAGGGGTAATTTAATCTCACTTTTCTAAAAAATATAATAGGATTACAATAACAAGAGGGATTTTAAATCTAAATTTAGAAAAAAGCAATTACTTCATAAGTAAAGAGGGGTGGTTTTATTAGGGGGGGAATTTTAGTGGGGTTTTTAAAATAACCCTTAAACGCACATGATACCTAGGATTTGTTAGTAGTGCACCCCCCAAGCAGTCCAACAAGCCATGTAAGCATTGTGAAAACTTGGACCTTTCACGTCTAGTTTTTGGATGACAAACCATACCGGCCATATTGCATCAGTCGCATTAGCTATTTTCTTCCAAAAACTATCATTTTGACTGAATTACTTCATCTCTGTGAATTCGGCATGGGTGTTTTGTGAAGTTGACTCAATTATCCACACGTGAGGTTCTACACTAAATAATGTCTTCGTTCCAACTCCTTGTAGCTTGAGCAAATGGTCCAACATTATATAGTTTGTTCCAAAACATGTTTTTCCAGGTTTCAAAAACTCCAGTGGATGCTCAGCAAGTGGTGCTTTTTGGATATGCCCAACAATCTCTCATGGTTAAGGAAGTACAATATTATTCCTTATCCTTCATCCACTGAGGCTTTGAACCACCCGGTCTCCACTGACTTATACGAATCCTCAAGCACAAGGTCAAGGCAATGGCAAGAGCACAATGATGCCCAAATGGTTGGATAGTTTTTATATATAATTCTTCTAGCTTTCCTACAGTTCTTCGCATTGTCAGTGATTATTTAAACAACATTATAATGCCCAACATTTAGAATTACTGCCTCCAATTGCTCAGTAATGTATTCACTTGTCTTGGCATGGCCACTTGTGTCAATAGATTGATGAAAGGCCTCTCCCTTAAATGTCACAACCATGATATTGATCAAAGGCATCTTGGTGACATTTTTCCATCCATCACTAACAATGGCATAGTCTATTCTCTCAATACCATCGTATACTACTTGCTACATCTCCTGTTTTATCCTATCATAGGATTCATCCAAGTAGTTGTTGTGGACAACATTGTAACTCGGCATCGTAAAACTAGACCCGCCCTTGCTATGAACAGCATGTCTCTTTTCTAATGAGGATTTTGAACCACACTTAACATATACTCGATGTAAAAAAATAGCCTCAAAAACATCTTGTTGCACTTTCTTTATATGTTGTTGTTTGAATGACGCTTCCAATGATCTTTGTTGTTGTGGACGCATACACAATTGTGAACGAGCCATGTTGCTACCTTGTCCACTCTTCATATACATCATAAAGCAACTTGTCGTCTGTGTCATCGAGGCCACACCACTACTTTGGGGTGGCATGAATTGCAAAGAACCATCTACATCTATAGATAGACTAGCTTGAGGTGTGAGTATATCATCAGGCATGGATTCAGAGGCTGTGATTGGTGGCATGCAACTATATCATCCACCTAGCTATCTTTACTTTTAGGCATTTGTCCACCTAGAGTGGCTATAACTCTCTCAAATCCTGGACCCTTGCATTTTCCCATTTGTTTGTGAGCATCACCCATGAATTGTTTTTGCATTCTTGTGCTAGAGCTTGCGTACTCATCATGACAAAAGTTGCATTTCCACTTCTTATTAAGCAACATCGTAACATAATCTCGAGCCTTTGTTGGGTTTCTTCCTCGTTACTTTGGAACCATTTGTGCAGTCAAGGCTGTAAGAGAAACATACATAATTTTATATAAGTAATATGTACGTTCATATAAATTTTCATGTTTTTGTTTCGACCATCTCATTTAGCCTTTAGGACACATAACAATGTTTGGATTGTTTGCAGTTCTACATCCAAAAATCAATGTGGCTATTTGGCACACTAACTTAGAGTACTTCATGTAAGCTTGCTAGACCTCAAGAGAGAGAAATCATCCAATTGTCTTGCCCCCTCCGGACGTAATTGGATGAGTGTGAACGTGCTAATCTACCTATTAAAATAGTCATGGGATGGCAAATTGCCTTTTCCCACATTCCTCTCTCTCCCGAGTAAGCATCTATATGCACCATGATCATCCACAACATTATGCTCGATTGATGGATGTCGGTATTTCACACACTCTAGTACAATAGCTAGCATTACTTACACAACCACTTATAAGCACTTTTACTTCTAATTTCTAAGCTAGGAGACTTTGTTAACCTAATAACCTCAATATATTTTTTCTACGTACGTATGGAGTCTAACATGGGCTACAAATTGCAACATATGCAACATGATTATATCTAGTTTTTTTCACCCAATATTATATAAAAAGCAAGGATCATAAACCTATCTATACTACAATCTCTCCACACATGTACGCCATAATTTTACGAGTTGTGACGAGCTGGCAATTGCAAGATCCACAATCGACGAGACTTCAAATGAGATGCAAACGGCTGGCACAACCGAGCCTAGAACTGGCAAAAAGTCAAATATTCTCTCACCACTCTTGAATCCTACTTTATAGAGTCTTATTAGTATATAGTATAAATATGTATCCGCATGCGTTATGTTCCAGGTTGGCCTAAGAAAACCTCCAATGGGAACATGGTATGATATTCTTCATCAATGAACAAATTGTTCTAGGTAGGCTTATGCAAAATCCAACTGGCTCATTGAATTTTTTTAAAATATAGTTATAGGCTATAGCTACATACATATAAATAAATACATATGCTAAAATTAGAAAAAACATACACACAATAACTCATGCAACTACAATTAAAATCCTAATCTTTTACAAAAGTCAATCACTTCATGCAACTTATAATTTCAACTTTTACATTTTTCCAAAGCTTCCTATGATATTTCATGCAACTAAATTGAAATCCTAGATCATGTAACTAACACATTTATCACCTTTCCAAAGACAAGTTACAACTCAAATACTTCATGCAATAATTAAAATCCTCTATTTTTCCAAAGACACCTAAAATGTTAAATACAACTAACAAACTCATTACATAATAGTATGTAAATGCTAATTATCCAATTAGTATCTAAGTGTGAGTGGATTCCAACAAGCAAAAGTGAGCCCACCACTTGCACCACTAGATACTTTTTTGAACTTAGAAGGACTAACAAAACTTACAAAGTTCTTTATAGCTTTTTTATCCTTCTTTATTATGCTTCTTGTTCTTTCCAAGACTCCATGGAATACTAGGAATCTCGATAATGTGAATAGTGCCAATGTGGCGCAGGTTTGTATAATATTAACAACTTCGTGTAGTGTAACTAAACACTGCATGGTGTAATCAATTATAATGTGGTGTATGGACATACCATGTAGTGTAATAACATTGCACGATATAGATCCTTACCGCAAGGTGTTTTTTGGGTATACCACATGGTATATTGATTTACCGTGTGATAGCCTGCTGTAGCCGATCTCGGAAATTTACATGGTACAGCCGAAAGGATTTGAAGAAAAGGGCAAAGAGAATTTGGTTTGCAAGCTGAAAAAGAGTCTCTATGGCCTTAAGCAAGCTCCTAGATAATGGTATCAGAAGTTTGATGCTTTCATTCGGTCTCAAGGTTTCAAAATAAGTGAGATTGATCACTGCCTCTACACTAAAAAGGCTAAGGATAATAGCCTGATACTCTTGGCACTTTATGTGGATGATATGCTATTGGATAGCGAGAACATTTATGAGCTGCATGCATTGAAGCCAAGTTACATGAGGCCTTTGAGATGAAGGATTTGGGACCTGCAGGTCATATTCTTGGTATGCACATCATGTGTGACCAGAGTAGGAAACTCCTTTGGCTTTCATAGAAGGAGTATGTTACAAAAGTGCTGCATCATTTCAATATGGAGGGGGGGAAGGTAGTAAGTACTCCATTTCCTCCATATGTGATATTGAGTCAAGCAGATAGTCCCAAATACGATGAGGAGAGGGCCATGATGGCCAAGGTTCCTTATGCATCAACGGTTGGGAGTCTTATGTATGCTATGATAGCTATATTAGACCGGATATTGCATCTGTAGTGGGAGTTGTTAGCCAGTATATGGATAATCCAGGAAAGAGGCATTGGGAGGCAGTTCATTGCATTATGAGGTACATGAAGGGTGATGTGTATCTGCTTTGGTAGAGGAGAGATGCATGTACTTGGAGACACAGGTTCACACTATGCAGGGCATGTGGATAGTAGGAGATCTGCTTCTAGTTATGTGTTCACCTTTGTAGGTGGTGCAGAGTCGTGGATGTATCATGCACAGAAGTGCATTGCTTTGTCTACGATAGAGGCTGAGTATGTTGCAGCCACTGAGGGTTCCAAGGAGGCCATATGGCTTGATCAACTAGTGGGATATTTGAGGATTCATATAGGTGTACCAACATTGCATAGTGATATTCAGCTAGCACAGAATCTGGTCTTTCATGCAAAGACCAAACACATTGAGGTTAGTACCATTTCATCAAGGAGGTACTTGAGGACAAGCGCATAGAGCTTGTTAGTCAGTGATTTGAGTATTGTCATGTATTGATGGGCATTGGATAGTATGTCTATTGATTGTTCTCCCTAAAAGGCACGTTGGCCTTTAAGTGGGAGGTTGTGGGGTTTGAAGGCCACTGTACCTTAACCCTAGTTATGTATAATACTCAAACACATATATATATGGATGATGTAGAAGATTAGGGTATTGCGGACCCACCAAAACTTGTGTGGCTCTCTCTCCTGGCTCTCCCTATCTCTCACCTTCTTCTATTATGCTTCCATTGTTGGGATCTCTCAATGTTCACATCCCACGTTGTAGAGTTTACATCTTTGGAAACATTATTATTACAAAAAAATGGGCTGGGCAAAAAATGAAGCCAACAAATGGCAATCATGTAAAATGAGAAGGGCAAAAACTGAAGCCAATGGATGCCAAAATGGTTATCTAGAAGCTTTTTATATGCCAGGTCATCCAGTAACAGTAGGAGTATTGTGGGTGCCTTCAGCCCCTAGGAAGATATGTAGGCCATGTCATCGGTAGAGAATGACCAAGCATCCACACACAATGGTCACTGCCAAGAGCATGCTGGTGATTGTCAATAAGATGGCGACGAGCAAGATCAACATTGTTTGCGGGCAAAAAATGAAGCCAACAAATGGCAATATCCATGTAAAATGGGAAGGTCAAAAACTGAAGCCAATGGATGCCAAAATGGTTATCTAGAAGCTTTTTATATGCTAGGTCGTCCAATAACGGTAGGAGTATTGTGGGTGCCTTGAGCCCCTAGGAAGATATGTAGGCCATGTCGTCAATAGAGAATGACCAAGCATCTGCACACAATGGTCACCGCCAAGAGCATGCTAGTGATTGTCAATAAGATGGCGATGAGTAAGATCAAAATTGTTTGCAAGCTACTAAAACAAAGTGTTACAATTTATGAGAATTGATTCCATAATCCATTTTTAAAAAAAAGAATGAGAATTTATTCAATATACCATCAAAAACAAACTTAGTGAGAACTAAAAACAAAACGAATATTGATTCAATACACCATTCAAACATACTTTTAACACAATTCTTGCAAATCAATTAGATATGTAAGTTGAATACAATATTTCTCTCTCCTAATCATTTAAATTCTACATGGCCTCAGATCAAGAGAGTAGGTTGCTCCGATGCCAAGAATGTCATACAATTCATGTGCCACAGGAGTGTTGCATGCCGCACATGCACTTCTTACCTTTAGAGTATTCACAAGGCAAGCAAGGTGAAATTGATGGTCAAAAGGGAGAGCATAGTATCATGTGGCCCTGTCAAAGTGATCTTGGCAGATTGGACAACATGGCCAGTCCATGATGAGCTATAATTGCATAGGTATTGTGGATGGTTTGTGCATGGCGAGGCCAAAAAAATTGTGGTTGGTTGTTGAGTCACTTGTCGTTGCTCATGTACTCGAGCACCTGAGGCAAAGTCCACCTCAGGGCTAAGCACAAACTTTGCACATAGAATATTTGCAAAGTATAGGGGAATCTCTCTAAGAGATTTCTTTGCGAACATCATCTCCCAGATGATGGGTGCATTCTCTTTGATGGCTTGGTTAAGACAATGTACAATGGGCCATCATCCGTGGTTAATGCAAGTTGAGCCTCCTCCCATATAGCTATAACATTGTCCTTTGAGACGAGGGTCTTTATTTTTGCATACTTCAAGCCCTCAACATTATGGAAAGGACAGGAAATGGCAATTGCCTTTGCCTAGAAGAGAGGTTGCATGGTGGCATCATAGCCACGTCATCATGAAATTCATGTCTTGACTAGCATGCATGCGTGTGTGCATCTTGTGCTTGGTACTTGGCTTATGTGGATGGTTGAGAGGGTGTTCTTAATGATGATGCCATTGTTGTGAATCGTGATTCTAGAGATGCTTAACCTGGTAACAAAGATATGAGTTCATAACATGAACATTCCAACATTTTGTTCTCATACAATTGTAAAATATCGTCTCGTGAGATTGTAGTCATACAACCAATGGTCGAAATATCAAACCCTAAACATCCAATCATGTTATCCAACATCAATTCAAAAATAGTGTAGAATATGATTTAAGAATATTTGAAAATTACACAACTTATAAAGCAACAAGTTCACAAAACCAACATCATTCTCTAAATACAAAACTATCCACATTGTAAATTAAGACATGATGAGATGCCAAATTGCACATTTTATATACAGGTTTTCATATCATCAATTGGTCACATTGCAGCATTTTCATCAACATTGTGTGTGTGTAGTTTGGTTAGCAACAAGTCCATTGTCATCCTTTTCCGAGGCTCATTTTGGCACAAGTGTGTTTTGCGATCCCATAATAGCTTGATTACATGCCCTTGGTACATTTGATTAGTTGACAGTGCAGACCTGTAGTTTGCAAGAAAGTTGGTTATTTTTCTAAGTAACCAATTGACAGCATAGCAATCTGACATGTCTAACCATGTGCCACTTGGTTGAGGGTATGCATCATTTCTCGCATATAGATCTGGTGCAAACCAAGGAAAATCGTGACTTTGGAGCAAGCGCTTGAACCTATGCAAGCTTTGCTCTCAGTCCTATGAATACATCTTCCCCAGTCAATAATGCCCACATGCACAGATTTTCCATCTGGTGTGAAATACAACACACAGTTTCTAGCATTCAAGTTAGTGTGTTTTGACTCCACATACCATGCCACCCATTCTGAGGTTTTGCTCGCGGGGTTGCCTCACCTTGCCCAATTCGGATAATCATGATATATGGAAGGTATACTCACGATCATGTCATGAATACTACCTCCATTGAAGTATGGATTGATTAACCAAAGTTTGCTAATGTGCATGTAACCAATGGCTCAACACATAGCCCTATGCATTACGGTCATTGCCAGATCAATCTTCAACGATTTATGTGCCTGTGCAATATCATGCCTCAACTTCAGCATAAGATAGGATGGGCTGGAAACCTATTGGCACTCCCTCTATCTTAATCCAATACACTCTTCCTTCCACTCCCCCACCCAATTCTTGTAGAATTCTCAATGCAACTAGTGGGAAGTGTACCATTGTAGAGCACATGTCGGAAAACTTTGTGCATAGATCTATTTGTGCCTTGTTGTCTTGGCTTCTCGAGTCAATCCTTTCTTAGGAACCCCTGGCAATCTCGGTATAATATTGGATGGTGACATTTGATAGTCTACGTGTTGCCCCTTTCTCCTTTTGGTTTTTTCTATGAATGGTAGCGTGGGATTCTTTCCATTCTCTGACACCTATCCAACTTTGTCTATCAAGAGCTCTGATTGATTTAACATTTCCCATTGCACAAATATATCACCCAACACTTTAGGTAGGAAGTTCTATAAAGCCTCTTTCTCCTCTGCCTGCTCCACCTCTCCATTCCTCATCTAGCTGCATTCAAATTGAGCAAATATGCACTCTTTCATTTCATCCAACATAGACTTGTTATGAGGAATCTCTCTAATTTTCTTTTCACTCAGTCTAATAATATTGCATGCACACCCTATGGACAAGGTATTGCAACTCGATTCTCCAAGTGTCTCTCTCTCTCTCTTTAATGAGGTGGCTACCATGAGCAAAGCAAAAGTATAGATCTAATCCACACAATAATCATTACGTAAGCCCTACGTAAGCACTTGGCCAGTTGTGTTACACTAATGAGGTATACATATGAAAACCAAAGGAGAAGCAGTCCCTACAGTTTATAGACCCCGCCTAATTATACTGCCCAGTGTAAACCTACACCGGCCAATGTGATTGGGCTAATGCCACGTGGTGTGCTTTCTAACACTACGTGGAATGCAATTGCACGGTATGACCACATGATACCACATGGTGTGTGCCTCAACCATCCAGTGTAAGTTTATCGCATGGTTTTACATGATACTGCATGGTATTATTGGGTAATATCATGGGGTGTGGTGTTACACTGCACGGTATACTGTCAGTCAACTGATACACTTTTGTCAGTTTTAAAAATTGCATTTTTTGTGTTTGGAACATTCCCAAACATTTTAAAAGAGAAAAGAACGTTCTTTTCTTTTTTTTAATGTACTAAAAAAATCCCAGTTCTCATCCATTCAAATGCTAAGAAGTTGGCGTAGCAATGGACTAAAGACTATAATGGACATCTAGAGCAAGAGCATGTTAATATTGACTTGCTCCATCCCTAGCTACCTACATTGACTTCCAAGCACCTAGAGCATGTGGGTATATTAGTTCTACCCCAAAAATCAGAGATCCCATCCTCCATGACCCTAGCCACCTACATTGACTTCCAAGCACCTAGAGCCTATGGGTGCATTAGTTCTACCCCCAAAATCAGATATCCCATGTCCCTCCATGACCCCCTAATCCTTCTCAAAGACCCACCATTGTTCTTCAAGCACCTAAATCCTAAGATTACAATAGTTCTACACCAAAAATCAGAGATTTCACATCCCTTCATGGCCTAAACCATCATTAAGAACCCATTATTGTTTCTAGAGTGCCAGTGCATAGCCCCGGTCCCTAAAAGATAAAGAACAAGTTTTGGGACTTGCCAATGGAAGCCTACCATCTAGAATTTGAGTTTTGAGCAACTACTTGTCCACAAGCAAAGGGCAGCCCAAAATGTGATAATGGCCAAATGGCGAGAACACTAGGGAAAAGGGCTAGATACTTCTTACAGAGTGCAAACATCATTGTGCACTGGGTTCCTCCCCAAGCTCTCATTCACCAGAGGCATGAGCATGTCAAATCTATCAGGGGGCCAATGCATTTTATGATGAAGAGATCGATTGCTACTATGAGGAAGAGCATAAGAAGATGCAATCTCAACTTGATAGCTTGTGGGAAGACCATACCAAACTGCAAGCTCAGTACGAGGCTATGAGGACTACCCAACTTATAGTAGATTTGTAGTGCGACATGTGATGATTCAATAGAGAGAAAGGCTCACATCGCTTGCCACCCTTGCTTCTAAGATTGGCTAGGTGCATGAGGAGCATGTTGCCCTTCGCAGCAAATTGGCTACATTAGAACAGAGCTAGGCCTTGTTGTGATAGCTCAATAGTCCCCAAGAGCACTTGAGCACAATCTCTTAGCACCAAGACCATAAGGAGGATGAGGACAATGCATCCAAGAAAGGTGTCCCACTCATAGTCTCAAGTATCTCCTCAAGACACAAACCCCATCTGCTATACAGAGAAGATGACTGGTATAGAGACCACAGCCAAAGGACAGACCACCCCAACCATACAGTCCATTCAATAGGGCTTAGAAGATAGAACTACAAGTACACAAGCCTTATTAACCCTTTAATCCTAAACCTCTTATTGTGTCCTTTGTTCATGCAAAATCGTTTTTCTTGGGATGCTGGATGAGTAGAATCACACAGACTTGTCCTCTCTATCTCATATAGAAATAGTTAACCAAACATCTCTGAAGCATGCATTTTTATTTGAGACCTTGGCCATTTCTTATGAAATTTTGCCTATCACCTTTGCACACTTCAGGTGATATGTTGCATTCTATACCCAGCCAAGTGGGTTTTCCATTTTCCTACAAAGGTTTGGACTTACCATTTAGCAAATGTTGAACTTGGCTCTAGCACCCTCTAGCTCACCATTTTTAGTTCTTCATGGCCCTTGCACCTAGCTGGGTCGCCTGCCACCCGGAATTTCAACGTATGATTGGGCCTACCATGATTTCAACTTGGAAATGAAGGAGAAAGCCAAAAAGTAGAGAGAGCACTTCCACTCTGAGAGCAAAGCCATAGTCTAGAGGTACAAGGATGTGTCTTGGACAACCATGGCCAATCTACCTAGATATTAGACATGGCAATTAAATCTAATCAAGAAGTTGATGTCCCCGTTATCTCTAAAGCGACGACTATGGGGCAGCATGTGTTGACACTTTCCAGGAGTCCCATAAAAAATCCCCACTCTTTGTTCACACACTACAAATCCCATTTCAAGGACATAGGCATCGTCCATTCAGCTGCTTGATATGTGGCATGACAACGGACTAAATATTGAAGCCAACATATGGAGTGAGAGTCTGTCAACATCGAGTATTTCCATCCTTGGCCACTAGTGCCACTCTGAAGCATGTAGACCTTGTGCACACAATAGTTTTTCTCAGCTTATCAAAAATGCCCTTGACCCTCCTCTTCTCCAACCCTCTCAAAACTTCCCTTGTCTCTGCAATGAAGATAGCACCCAGTCCCCAAACAAAAAAAGACTTATTATGTGCCTTACCAATGGAAGCCAACTATTTGGCCATCAAATTTTAAACAAAGTCTCATTTGCAACACAAGGCAACCATGAGGACAAGGAAAATGTGAATCTAAGTTGAAATGTTAGCCTCGGCAGGGCCTCAACTAATATTAGCCAACTTCAATCGAGACCATGAAAGGTTAGCACGGTTGTGATCATGAAAGGTTAGCATGGCCAACTTGGATCAAGACCATGTATGCAAGCATGGGTAAAATTAAACTAGGTTTGAATAGTCAAGAAGTGTGACATCGAGTTATCAAGAAAGTCCAACACAAGATATTGTAGGAAACCAATCATTAATAGTGGTTCTATGGGTTCCTAGGTCATTCATTCAAAAGGAAGTACATCTCAACCGCCTAAGCCCTAAGTCCATAGGTATATAGGTATGGAATCTGAGTTAGAATAAGATCACTCCCATACCCTAGTTTTGTCTTGTGACATCCAGAATAGGCTAGTAGGAGTCAAGTCTTGTTGTGACAAGTGGTGCCTTAAGCTAAATAAAAGAGAGTGTTTGAGCATGTTCTATTCATAATACAAGTACTATTGTTACCCTATTGTTATGTACTTAGTTTCTAATATGGATCTTTGCAATGCTTGTGTTTCTTTGCTACTTATTCACTTGTCTCCATACAACTTTAATCATGTATCACAAACCCTTGTGATAGAACACTTGACATTTGATCTACATCCAAAGCACCAAGTAGGATTTGCATCTCTAAGAAATCCTAGGAGTGTGAGAGAGGGCATCTTCCTGCCAGCCACTATACACTCACACTGAATGCCAAGCACTAGTTTCATACATCAACCAAGAGGTGAGGGGAAAATACCATCAAAAAGCATAAATTATTCAAGCTCAATGATCTCTCTTCAAACTTCAAGTAATTAGTCATTATGGAGGATGTATTTGATGGTTGTGTGGGTAAGGAAGCAATTCCTTGCAGCAACATAGTGAAGATAAAGGGGAAGAAATTACTATAGAAGCTTGATCCATCATTCTTTGACTTCACATGCATTAATGAACATAATGATTTCTCATTGAAGATAATGGGGTCGAATGTAAAATTAGACATGATGAACACTAAACAGATTTCCATGGCATTTTAGAAGATAAAGAAGAGTGAGATATTTATTTTTGGTCAGAATGATGGTAGGTAGATTTTAAAAAAAGGTTAGTTCTTCAAAGGCAAAAAATACAACATCTGGAAATTTAGGAGACGATAGAATTTTGGGAGGTTCCTTTATAACCATGCATGTTCCCCTTGCTTCAATGACCAATGGTTCATCACGTGTAGATTGAATCTCTAGACATGCAGATCAAATCTCTAGACAAAGGGAAGAAAAGGACAAAGAAGGAGCATAAACTACATGTCTTTGATGCTTACTTTCCATTTGGATCAAATGCAAAGTTTCCTATCCTAGTTGACAAGTGTATTGAAGGACCACCACTATATGCATACATGACGCTTTGTTGGGACTGAGTGTAGAAGCTGGGAGTGGCTTTTCGAAAAACCGAATGAATCCTACAATTGCTACTTATTTACACAAGAAGATAGTATAACTTAACCATTGGAGAAGGAAGAAGTGGATGCTAGCAAGATGTAGAATTATGAATATGGGATTGTATTGGGGCTCCATTCTATCACTGCTACAAGTTCCAAGTAGCCTTAAAGGAACCTCACCTCATTTTCTAGAGACAAAGCACCTATATGCTACAAGGAATTCTAAAATTATCATCATGCATATGTGCATTGAAATTGCACATGACAAACTTAGAGTTACACCATGTCATGAAAAATGCTTCTTACCTTGAACAAATCCAACAATTGCAAAATCAATAGATAGCATTTGGGTCTCCAGCAAAACCAGAGCAAGGGATTCAAAGGGTTTGTATATATTATACAATTTCAACTAAATGTAGTGTACAATTAGTCATTTGTGGTGTGCTCTCTAGTTGTGCCCTCTCTCCTCATTTCCACTCTTCTCCTCTCCCCTCTTCATATTTTGTCATGGTATCAGAGCTCCCTTGACTTCCGCTGAGGCATTGCGATCCATGTGAGAGAGTGTGATAGATTGAGAGTGATTGAGAGATTGAACTCCCATCCTTTCATTCCGTTGATGAAAGATTTCCATTCATTCCTTTATGAATTTTGATCATTGAAGGATTTTTGTTTAGTTCAGTGTGAGCTTGAGTGATCATTATTCCATGTGAGAGAGAGAGTCCCTTGAGAGTTTTCTTTGAGAGATTTATGTCTTCAAGTCAAGAGAGAGATAGACATTTGTTTGAAAGAGAGATATATTCTCCTTCTCCTTAGGTAGAGAGAGAGAGCTTCTCTACTATCCTACTGAGTCGTTCTTCCACAAGAGAGAATCTCTTCAAGGATCTATTACTCCACCCAGAAGACTCTCACGGGCAGCTAAAATCAACATTAGCTCTCGGGCTACTCAACGAGCTGCCACCCAGAGAAAACTGCAGCAACCCTGCTTGGACAACAAATGATAATTTCCCTACAGCATTAAGAGCCGAAACATGCAATGAGCAATAGCTCCTCCAACTGACGGATTCCATGTCCATGGTAGCAGCACTCCAACCCAACTAAGCCTCAAACGGTGTCTCCTCCTCCGACTTCTGCTATGGCTCTACACAACCCTTCTCCACAATGGGCTACACCACCAGTGACTCGAACACCTGGGTGACTCAACAAGCCATGGCTCTTCCTCCTGCATATAGGCAATGAAGGCAAGCAAGAACGACTTCTTCCTATCTAGAGTAGTCCCGACTCCTTGCGCAACTCTCTGCCCACTCCGTTGTCAACAAACTCTTCTACGCCATCAACGGCTTTTCACACCCAACGGCTAGCAGCACCGTTGCTACGTAAAGTACCAAATAGCTCGTCGATGCGATCTCTCGGAACGACTCTTCTACGGGCTCCTTTCCTCCACGGGCAACACAAGGCCAACCGCACCAACAACCTGCATCATTAGAAGCTCCTTGCATAGCCATCAAAACACCCGACTACAAAGCAACGCTACGACCACATCTCACAACATCAGAAGGCGCCTCCATCAAACATAACAAGCCGACGATAGAAATGGCATTGTCGGCGGAAATTCAAGACCAGCAACAAAATCTGAGTAGATTTCGTTAGTGTCTTCTTAGATTTTGGCCATATCACCAAGGTCTCCTCTAGAAGACACACGGCGAGGCTTATCTTAACATGTGTCAATCCCTCAGCATCTTATCTCTCCATGCCATCATCTCGAGGCACACTGCCACATCAGCAGGCTAGTTGAGTGACATGTGGCACACTTATCCACACAATGTGACATCATTAGAGTTGACCAGTCAACATCCACATCAGCAACCTAGTCAACCTGCCATATCATCAACTAACTCACCACTACCACATTAGCTTTGACCAAGTCAAAGGTCCACATCATCTGTGACACCTCACTGTCCAACTCAACATTGCCACGTGGCACTGACCTCTTACCAGGCACACATCACTACATGTGAACTAGGCTACCACCTCACCAATGCTCTATTAGCACACCTCTCCACAGGCACTATTACTACATGTGACTCTGAGTGCGACATCACCATTTTCACCTTTTTTTTCCCCTCCACATTGATCAAGCGATATCTCTTAATCAAGAAATAATTTGAGGGCACTCCAAAAAAGAAGAATGCTTGATTTTTTGTGCTCCATGTGCTTGTCACATCACACAAGCATTTCAGTGCAAGTATCACACACTTTTGAGCCTCACTGACAAATCCACTTCTTGCATGCACATCAACCTCTACATTGACGCATCTGACCTAGCACTTAAAAGAATAAAGAAAATGATCTATTTCTTGCTTTTACATCACTCGACGGTTGGTCTAGATCATCCATATCAGAGAGAACTCCAAAGCAGCCAATTGAAGCCATGCCACAAAATTCCTAAATAGTTCCTACTCGGAGTCAGTGCCTTCACTCACATGCGGTTTCACATCATTACATTTCCTAAAACCTAACGTTCCACAATTTAGTGAGCAGACTTCAGAGTGTTCAAAGGCATTGCCGATTATTCAGTGGTGGGCAGATTGCACATAATTTGATTTTACACACACATGCCATAATTCTAAAGCCTATTTAGCTATTTTTTGGCATTGTGCACATCATTTCAAGCCTTGTAAAGCCTCTTGGATATTCCCAACATCATTTGCCACAAGCCTTGTAACAGATGGATTATATATTGCAGCTCTATCTTCACCAACAGTTCAGATTTCACTTGATACAGTCAGTCTATTGCAATTGATTTAGACAGTGATTTCACAGACACTTGAGTACATTTCTTACGCCATGTCTACAACTAGCAACCCTAATTTGGAGACATATGCTAAGCTAGACAACTCCAATTACGGCACATGGGAAATACCAAATGGAGACCATTCTTGTACTTCAAGACAAATGGGAGTATGTCAATGGATCTACATCTAGACCATTGGAGGATCCAATCTCAGTAGTAGCTCTACTCCACCTATTGCCACAGCACCATCTCACATTGAGAAACCAGATAAACCATAGTTTCTACAACAGTAGTGAAACTGGTCATGCTTATGTACTCATAATCAAGGATTACAACAATCAAGTCGTAACAGCAGGAGAGACTATGAATCCCGCAAGAATGGTTCAAGTCATCTTGAATGGACTACGAGAGGGATACAAGAATCTAGTTCAGAGTATTGCCATTCAATGGCAAATTTCAACACTGGAGCTTTAGTCAGTGTCACTTCGTGAAGAACTCAGGATGCAAGACATTCACACATGCAAAGGTCATTCCAATGATCAATCATTCACAACTTCAGATAAAAGCAAAGGTAGAGGCAGAGTCAGAGGTAGATCACTCCAGCGAAGTGGTCATCATCAACAACAAAGCCATCAAAGTTAGCATCAGCATCATCCCCAGCATCAACAACATCAGCATCAGCAAAAAGAAAATCATTCCAACGGAGGAAGATTCCAAGGATGAGGAAATGCATACACCGACGTATCAAACATTCAGTGCAAAAACTATCATAAGTTTGGACACTATGAAAGAGATTTCTGCAAGAAGCAGTACGACCAAGGCGGTCAATCCAGTGGCAATCGAGGGAATTTCTGAGGAAGAGGAAATCAACGCGGTGGACATTCCAATCACAGTCATTATGCCAATAAACTTGAGAATATGTTCCTTGCAAGCGGGGATATGCAGAAGACTAAAATAGTGTATCTTGACATTGATTACAATTCGAAGGGTAATACAATTATCAAGTCGACCAAGCAGATCAGGATCCTTGGTACATCCACAGTGGTGCATCATCTCATATGACAAATCATCAAGAATGGTTCATAGAGATGAAACCATTAGAAGAACACAATAACATTATATACACTGCAAATAACATACTGAATCCAGTTCAAGGGAAAGGCATTGTCCCTATGAGCAATTTCACTGGTACGAAAGGATTGGTGAAAGATGTACTCTATGTTTCGAAACTCAACAAGAACCTCTTGTTAGCAAGTCAAATGATGAAACACAACTACCGAGTTATCTTTGATGGAGATGAATGTTCAGAGAAAAATCCAGAGGATTTTAGCTAGTAGGAAAAGGAGTCAAGGAAGGATGCTTCAGAATGCTAGCCAACAGTACTAGATTTGCATGCCATATCAGCTCAACCATTAAAACAGATGCCACTTTCCACAAAATGGCACAAGAGATATGGACATGTCAATTTCAAAAGCTTGATAGAGCTCAAAAATCAGAAAATGGCAATTGGAATTTTGAAACTTCACTTTCTTGAAAAAGTTTGCGAAGCATGTTTCTTTGGTAACCAAAAGCGAACCAATTTAGGCAGAAGCATCTCTCGAGCACGAGGTATTCTTGATTTCATACACACAAATGTATGGGGTTATGCCCAGACCCGTAGCATCAATACTTGACTTTCATCGATGACTACAGCAGATATTGTTGGGTCTACTTTCTGAAAGAGAAATCTGAAGTCTTTTCCAAATTTCAAGAATTCAAAGCCATGGTAGAAAACTAGACAGGCAAAAAGATCAAAGTCATGAGATCAGATAGAGGAGGTGAATGCATGTCTTCAGCGTTCATGAACTTTTGCAGAAGTAACGGCATTCGAAGACAATTCACATGTGCAGATACTCCTTAGTAGAATGCAAAATCTAAAAGAGAAGAATGGTACTTTAGCAGACAGTGCTAGAGCAATGCTCAGTGAGAAGCATCTTCCAAAATCAGTATTGGGAAGAAGCAATAGCCACTACAAACTACTTGCTTAATCACCTTTTGACCGAACCGATTCAAGGTATGACACCTTATGAAGCATTCACTGGACACAAGCCATGCATTGGGCATCTCGCATATTTGGTTGCATAGCATATGCCCACATACATGATGATCATCGCAAGAAATTGGATGCGAAGTCACCTAAATGCATCATGGTTGGCTATAGTGAAGAAAGCAAAGCATACGAGCTATATGATCCCATAAACTAAAAGGTCATTATCTCCAAAGATGTAATCTTTGATGAGGAATTTGAATGGAAAACCTCAAATACACAGGAGATAGAAACACCGGCTACACAGTCATCTACAAAAACGATTGATGAAGAAAAGTAGGAATTGCCAAAAGCACCTTGAGAAGAGCCAAAGCAAGTCAGACAGTCTACTGGGGAAAGCAGATTACCAACCAAATTAACATATGATCAAAAAGGCAAAGCTATTCAGGTTCAAACCACCAAGTATGCTCTTATGACTATCATCATGGCTACAAAAGAACCAGTGTACTTCAAAGACTCAGTTGACAAGCCAGAATGGCAGACTGCTATGAATGAGGAAATGGAAGCTTTGTACAAAAGTTATACTTGGGAATTACTCAACCTTCCACTAGGAAAGAAGGTCATAGCAAACAAATGGGTTTACAAAGTGAAGTATAATCCAGATGGAAGCATTGAAAGATACAAAGCCAGACTAGTTGCAAAAAGATTTGTACAACAATATGGTCAAGATTATGATGAGACTTATGCTCCATTCGTAAAGATGGATTCCATATAATTCTTGATGTCACTAGTGACACTAAGTAGATGGAATGTGTATCAGCTCGATGTCAAGAATGCTTTTTCCAATGGTTATCTAGACAAGAAAGTCTACATGCAACAATTATCTAGACAAGAAAGTCTACATGCAACAACCAACAGGTTATGTTGGGAGCCAGGACAAGACAATCAAGTTTGCCATCTCAAGAAAAGTCTCTACTTCTTAAAGCAAGCACCCAAAAGTTGGTACATCAGAATAGACAAGTATTTTTCTAATCTGGGATACATGAAGTCCAATGCAAATCATACTCTCTACTACAAAGTTCAAGCGAAAGACATTACTCTTGCACTTTTGTACGTAGATGATCTAACTGTGACCAAAAGCAATGATAGCTTCATAAGAGCTTCATCAAAAAGCTAAAACAAGACTTATCTGCAGAGTTCAACATGAAAGATCTTGGACTTATGCACTATTATCTTGGTATTGAGTTCTGGAGAGATTCAGACATCACCTTCATGAGTCAGCTAAAGTATGTTGACAGTATCCTGAAGAAGTTTCATATGGCAGATTGCAAGATTGCAAACACTCCCATGGAATAGAGTTTGAAGCTTACAAAAGATTCAAAAAATCCTACAGTCAATGAGAGGTACTATCGACAGCTCATCAGATCTCTTATATATCTATCACACGGACAAATATCTGTTATACAATAAGTTCACTAGCACAGTTTATGTCAAATCCAAAATAGTCCCACTGGAATGTAGCCAAAAGAGTCTAGGTCAAGGTGCTCTATCATGCACCTAAAAGATCCACTCAAGGATATGCATTTTTCCTTGGTCAAGGTGCTCTATCATGGTTGTCAAACAAACAGCCAACTATTTCTGTCTTCAACATAAGCAAAATATAGAGCACTCACTACAAGTGCATGTGAGGCTATATGGCTCTAAAGACTATTGTCAGAAATAGATTACTTTGATGAATCAAAGCCAACAACAATATACTATGATAATCAATCGGCTCAAGCATTGGCCAAGAATCCAGTATATCACTCCAGGACAAAGCACGTTGATGTCACAAAGCACTTCATTAGAGAAAGAGTATTACTTGGTGACATCATACTACAACATTGCAATAGCAAAGAAAATGTTGTAGACATCTTTACCAAACTACTTGGCAAAGAGCTTTTCGAGAAACACTGTGACAAGCTCTTGGTTTGACACAAAGGAAGGACATTCCCATTAAAGGGGAGTGATGGAATGTAATGCTCAACCTTTTTCAATTCCCCAAAATTGTCATCTTGAGAGAAGGCCTACTTCATCATGTTGATCTTGAGGGAAGGTGTTGAGAAACCATGCTCAACATCATGTTTCAATATGTGCATAGCACTAACCCAATATAGTGCTATAAAGAAAAGTGTTAGATCCCCTAGCCCTTACCCTAAAAGGGTTTTATATATTCTACAATTTCAATAGTTACTCATTTGTGGTGTGCTCTCTAGCTGTGCCTTCTCTCCTCATCTCCACTCTTCTCCTCTCCCCTCTTTATATTTTGTCAGTAGCAATATAGGTAGCTCTCACTCAAAGCTCAAACATGATTCTCACGTATGCCTTGTTTCCAGTTTCCTGTGGAAAATTCAAGACTAGTTTATTCCATTAAATAATATCAAGTCATTGTATACTAGGACAAAGTCTAATGAGGAATGATTACAACAATTAACTTTTTGTGTTATTTAAAGTATAAGCCTCATCATGTCCTTGTGTCCAATACAAGGATCTGTGGAGTTTTCTTGTTCGACGGATTGCATCTCTTTTCCATTCTTGTAACTCATAATATTTACATGTGTGACTAAGATGCTGCTAATGGCAAGTTATAAGATATATTTTGAAGCCTTTATCTTATAGCATGAACTAGGTAAAGAGATAAATAGAGCAAAGTAATCTTGTTCCAGCAATAGAAATCTAGAGAAAGAAGGGAAACTCTTTTCTTTTGGAATGCTAGTATGTTGTTGCAATCCTTTCCTCTTATGAATCCACATTTGCAATAACTCTGGGAGCCATTGGAGTGATACCTATGGACCATTCATGCTTGCATAGCTCTCACAAGGAGTAGCTTGGAGTTGGAGGCTCCATTGGCATTCCTTCAACATTTATTTTGCACCATCAAGAGCCCATTTGTGCTTGCTTGTAATGTCCTTGTTTGGACTCATGGTCTTTCACCATCATGGTACATTCTTGAAAGGGTTTCTCTTGTGGGTCCACATTTGCAACCACTCTGGGAGCCATTGGAGTGATACCTATGGACCATTAATGCTTGCATAGCTCTCACAAGGACTAGCTTGGAGTTGGAGGCTCCATTAACATTCCTTCAACATCCTCAAACACATCACACTGGAGACTATACACAACCCCTCAAATCTTTCTTTATATTCTTGTTTCTTATTTTGCACCATCAAGAGCCCCTTCGTGCTTGCTTGGTCCATCCTTGTTTGGACTCATGGTCTTTCACTAGTCACCCTTTGCTTTGACTCATTTGACCTTGGACCTTCGTCTTGCAATTTAATCTTCTGCCTTTAGTTGTTGTCTTTTGTCCTTTGAGCCATGCCTTTAGCATGTCTCATTCTATCGGGGTAAAATCAGAACCCAAATATCAAGAAAGTCTAATTGTCATACCCAAATCTTCGCCCCTGATGCCTTGAAGACAGTAGTCAGTGCTCGAACTTTCCTGTCTTTTACAACATTGAATTTGTTCAATGCCATATGTATGCGGGTCTTCATCTCTCTCCTAGCAACTTTCTTTGGGTAGTAAGCCATCCTTTAGGACAAAATGGATCGACAGCTACTGTGATAAGGAGCTGAAAGAGATCAAGTTGCTACAAAGGCAAGCCCAAGAGAAAGCCAAGGCTAGGGATGCTAAGATTTGGTAAAAATCATCTAAGACCATATCAAGAAACTCTTGAGGATGAGGATACCTTTGATAATCTAACCATAGAGATCCAGCCAAGTTGCTTGTGCATTGGTGGATCAAACAATCAAAGTGTTGGTGGATCAAACATTGATAACAATCAAAGCATTAGTGGATCCGAGTACTTTATCGCACAAGAGGTATGGGAGCGTCTACAACAATGGATACCTCGTAACACTACTACTGGGAAAATTAGAGTCATTAATTAATGGCCAAGATATACCACAAATCGATTGGCGAGAGAGGATAGCTACACTCACAAATGATGGTCGAACCTTTGTGGCATCTCTTTGCAAGGATACCATGGCCACACCTCGTATAGAAGTACTCCTCTTGCCAGTAGCCATGAGTACCATGATAAATTCAATGGTCCAATCCTCATCATTGACACAACGGAAATGAAGAAGACAGACGCAAAAAGATTTGGGTCAGGAAGGATCGCATTGCTTCGAAGGAGAAGATCAAATGTGGATTCTATGTACATCACGTCATTGGTCACCTACTTCTTCAAACATACAATGTGGACATGACAAGGTGCATTCTAATGTGACACCTAACCTTCTCCCGCTTGCCTCAAGGATGAGCATCTACCTCCACAACCGCAATGGCATGAGTGGGGACTGAAAGGTATTGAATATGTAACATCCACAATGGCAAATGTACCAACTATAGTCACACAAAAACCTACTTCTTGAAATAGGGTAGAACCCCAAGAACCTATGGTTGGACGTTCAAAAACTCTTGGATAGATTCAGGATGCAAGATTGCAAGCCTATAGCTACTCCCATGGAGCCAATGCTAAGGCTTACAATGTACGACGCAGGACAATCTGTAGATGCCACACTCTACAGTCAAGTGGTTGGATGCCTCATATATCTGTGCAACCGATCTTCAATTTGCAGTATCTCAAGTGAACAAGTATATGCACAACCCAAAGACAACACATTGGCAGGCTGTAAAACGCATCTTCCATTACTTGCAAGGCACAAAGTCTTATCGCTTGATGTTTCCCAAGGGGGGTGACTTGCAGATGCATGCTTATCGTGATTCAAATTGGACTGGAGACTATGACACTAGGCAATCCACAAGTGGTAATTGTTTCTTTTTTGGCAAAACTTGCATTTCTTGGCTGAGCAAGAAGCAATCCACTGTGGCTACTTCCTCATGTGAAGCTGAGTACATGGCAACTTTCACAGTGACACTTGAATGTGTTTGGCTGCGTGGTTTGCTTGTTGATCTTCATCTTTCAATGGAGGGTCCTTCTCCGATTCTCACTGATAGTCAGAGTGCTATAGCAGTGGCAAAGAATCCTGTGTTTCATGCTCGCACGAAGCACATTGAGATTCACTATCGCTATGTCAAAGAGAAGTTGCATGCAGGAGAGATCAGTATGATCTATGTGTCAACACATGACAATGTTGCAAACATCTTCACCAAAGCACTTCCACGTGAGAAGTTTGAGACATTTCGCAATGCCCTGAACTTATTTCCTTTTGGTGATTGATCATTTCCTTGTACATGACATTGGCACTGCAGGGGGGTATTAGAATTATGGATAAATTCTAGCACTGACCAATGTAAAGTCAATAAGTGGGTTAGGGGCACTTTTCCCTCATTTAGAGGTTTTTCCCCCTAGCCACAGTTAGTTCACTAACTACGGTTAGTAAAGGATAAGGTTTGTCATTTAGACAAAACCTTATCCCCCCTTTGTCTTGCTTTACTTCATTCTATCGCACATTCGACGTTCTACTCTCACTCTCTTGCTTCCTACTCTCTCTCCCATTTCTATCAAGGATATGATAGAGATCCTGAAAATCAGAATTGTTTGGGAGAGTTGTGGAGTCAAATGTGTGTTGGGGTGGTTATGTTCTCGTGGGGGTTAGGAGGTTGAAAGGTTAAGGTGTGATGTGAATAACGAAAATAAGGAAGAATCTAGTGGATGAGGTGATGAGGAGAATTCTAGAGGGAGAGAGAGAGAGAATGCGGAGAAAGAAGAGAATGTCGTGCGAATTGGAGAGAAGAGAGGAACTTGAGGTGAATGAATGTACCGGGGTTAAAGAAGCTGGAATTTAAGTAACAGCTAATGTTTTGTTTGCTCTCGCTCTCTCCCTCTTTGCTGGTGTCCTATGCATGAAACACCGTGCAGCAGTACTGTTAACCATTAAAAACTATGAATTGTGTTTCAATTTACACTCGACAATCAAGACAGAAAATAAACATGGAGCTTGGGAATGGCATTAAAGCCACACCTCTCACAAATTAAGGCTTCAGTTTTAAATTTCTTCAAGTACAATGACACCTGCTGGCAACAAGGGTACATGCAATGTATTGTTTTTGCCAGTCAGTAAATGGGACAGCACTTGAGATCCATGCATGCCAGCTAGAGAGAAAGGGGTTCCATAGAATTGTGATTAACATCGTAAATGATCATGCCCATAAATTTGAGGAGTACTGTGACTGCACAATCACGAATGACAAGAAAAACAAGAGGTTTATAAGAAATGTACAGATAAAATATGTTACAAATATCAAAGGGATTGTGATGACCACACATTTAGAATGGTTCTTTAAAAATAAATACAAGATCAATTTGTTCAAGTTGTATCCCCAGAGTCAGATTCTGGCAAGATCTCTGACTACATGGTACAAGTTCTAAGCTCATATAGACAAGAAATATTAGAGGTTGGGAATCACTTAAGGTTGGGAATCATATAGACAAGAAATATAAGAGGTTGGGAATCACTTAAGGTACATCACCAATCTCTCTGGCCGTTCAACCATAGTCTTCCACTCATTACAGACACTCGCCACAGTTGCACCATCCAAAACTCTGTGGTCTGCACCCCATGTGACCTTCATAGAAAAGACAGAATAATGCCCATTTAGCATAATCAGACCATGTGATCCTTAAGCTCAATGTTTGAAAGTACTGTTCAACACGTGGCACAATGGGTTTACTGCTCATTTAAAACATAGCTTGCATTAAATCTCTTGACCATGGAAAAGACATAAGAAACCAGTTAAGCATCATAAGAATTTGAGGTCATTAAGATGAATTCCTTTTCATTGCAAGCCACAACAGTTTTCCGTGATTTTTTTATTTAAAAAAAGAACAAGGTGCGAGAGGTGATCAGCATGAATTACTGGCTTACATTCATTATTGAAGCAGGATAAATGCTCCCATCATCAGAGAAGCGGGGTATCTTTTGTATTCTTCCAATGGCAACAATGGCCACTTCCGGTAAGTTCAACAAAGGAGAGCCAAACTTGCCTCCAACAGATCCAAAATTACTGACTGTAATGGTGCCACCTGACACATCCGCTGAACTGAGTTGGTTTGTTGTGGCCAGTTCAGTCAGCCGTGACAATTCTTTTGCAATCTGCCCAAGGAAAAATTTGGCACAGATCAGCTCACATGTCCATACTCTTTTAACATTCAATTGACAGCCATTTGGCAAGATACTTCGAGCTGAATGAAGTTGTCATGTTACGCTGAAAATGTAATTTTACATTCTTTCCTCCTATCTTCACTTTATATTTGTGGGTTTTAGAAAAGTAGAGATTTTTTGTACCTCTAGAACTGATAGGTTTTGAACATTTTTTATATTTGGCACAACCAGACCATGAGATGTTGCAATGGCCACCCCCACATTATGAGCACCTGTACAAAAATGTACATAAAATTAGAACTAAATTCAGCAATTCGTGTACCTTTTAATGATCCTTTGGTGCTTCAACAAGAAAGAAACCAAGCTGAAACAGTCCAATGTATCTGGTTTTCTAGGATTTAACGAGAGTCTTCTCATGGAAAGATCTCTTTGAGTTATAAAGGGCAGACATGTAACAAATCAGTTTGCGTATCAGAGTTAAGTAGACATCTTGACAAAGGTTCTTTGAGGGAAGGAGCAATATCGCTTCTTCCAATTCTGGCAGCCTGATTACTGTACAGATTTTGCAAGCTTAATATAAGATGCCCTTTCTCTGGAAAAAAATAAAGATGAATGCATAAGCAAGCACAGAGATCACCCTATTATATTTCTGACTTAGCCTAAGCTGATTTTCAAAGGTACTTATGGATGCTGAAATTTGTTTTTAAGGAGCAAGTCATTGGACAGGAGCCCAAGTTTTTCTGCATTGAAACAGAAATCGAATGTTGTCTCAAACTGACCTCATCATAGAAATAAAACAGAAGTGCAGTAGGCTCATAATTGTATACTGTCAGACCACTCAGCATTGTGGCCCACATCACCACTAGGCTGATTTGCACAACTTGAGCGGGAGGGGAGAGAGACATGATGACGAAGATGATTAGATTAATCCCGCTTCAGCACTCTGATCTCTTAGTTTCCTTAATTACTTGGAGCTTGCAGATGATGGTAGGATTTGTATCTATCTTTCTATCGTCCCCCCATAACTGATTGATAACGCCTTGAGTCAATCCTCCATCTTCTTCCCCACGGCTGCTGCCGCGAGCCTGCCTATTTTCTGAAGATGAGTTGAAGCAGCTAGAGCAGGATGTGGAGCTTGAGAGGTCCACCACTTTGTTCGCACGCATCCACGGATCCCATCCTTGCAAGAGTCAGGCAAAGGATTGGATTCTTGCTGCCTTACCTCCTCAATGTGAGAGTGCAGGGGAATCTGGACAGCAAAAGAGAGCACACATGCTGCGAACTGAAATGCGAGAAAGAGAGAGAGAAAGTCTGCACAAGAGAAGAAAAATGCCAACTGCTAGGCAAAAACCTTGTACAATTGATGGTACAACAATAGGGGAGTAGCCCTATTTATAGGGTCCCCCTCATCCAGCCAACCTGGCCGACTCAAGGGGTCAGCCTGGCCCAAGGCAGGTTTAATCCGACCAGTTGGTCAGTTGACTGATCACAGTTGGGAGCTTGGTTGACCCCCCCAACCAGGGCACCACCTAGGCACCTACATGGCAGCCTGTTGGCAGCCGAAAAGCAAGCCCAAGGGCACCCCTCTGCCTTGTCCGCAGCCAATACGCCTCCAAAGTGGCCTGCAAGGAAGCCTGAACAACCCCCTCCTACCTTGCATGGGCAGGCATACCCACAATCTAGCCCGTCACTCTATGATACAGAAGATGCTACCTCTAACACCCCCTCTCATCTTCTGGATCATGAATCAATCTCAAGGAGCTGGTATAAGCACCAAGCAGATGTTGTGGTAATTAGGTCTGCCTGTTGTCCTCCGTCTTACAAAAGATGAGCAGGATCACTTCATCGAGCACCTTCTCTCGGACATAATGATATTGTATCTCAACATGCTTTGTCCGTGCATGGAACACCGAATTACAAGCAAATGCTATACAACTTTGATTTTCACTGTGGATGACGGTCGGTGTCGTCTATAAGAACCCAATCTCTCCAAGAAAACTACAAAGCTCACTTGTGGAACAAGAGGCCCGGTACTCAGCCTCAGTCGAAGACAAGGCTACTGTGGGTTGCCTTTTACTAGACCATGTGACTACTGCTGATCCGAGGGTGAAGCAATAGCCCGTGGCTGAGCGGCAAGTGTCTGAATCTCCTCCCCAATTAGAATCACTCCAGCCTAGTAAAATGGATCCTGGATTGCTGCCATATCTGATAGAATAATCCTCGGTTATGCATACCCTGGAGTTACTCGAGGATACCTACATCTCAATGGATCTTCTTCAGTGTCTGCATAAAGGAGCTCAATAGTCCCACACAGAACTGAGTCCAACCTGGTATTGAACAACCAAATCAATGATCCTATCAGCTTACGACCTGCATCCACCGGCTCACTAGGATCATACTTGGACAGTTTGGTGCTAGGATCCACAAGGAAGAGATAGACTTACACTCCTCCATCTAGAAAGTTGCCAGAAGCTCCTGTACATACCCCTTCTAAGAAGCACAAAGTAACCATCCTTTCCCTGCCAGATCTCCAGGCCCAAGAAGAAGTGAGGTAACCCTAGATCCGTCATTTCAAAACCCTGTGAAAAAGCAACCTTCATCTCGGCAATGTGGAACCCATGACTGTCTGTAATGAGCAGGTCATCCACACAAGATTACAAGGGTAGTTAATCATCCTTCAGGAACATATACAGATTCGGATATGCTCGTGACCCTGAAAACCCTTCCATAGAAAGAACTCATCAATCTTTGGATTCCAAGGTTGGGGAACCTGCTTGAGTCCATACAGAGCCTTCTTCAGCCGGTAGACCATCCCTACTGACATGGCAAAACCTGGAGGCTATATTCCACATAAAGCTCCTCATGCATATCACCATTGAGGAAAGCTGATTTGACATCGATCTGAAAGATCGGCCATTGCTGATGAGCAGCAACTACCAAGACCGCCGTCCTGAGAGTAGCCATCCTGGCAGTGGGGTAAAAAGTGTCCTCATAATCACCCTAGTTGCTGTGAGTAACCTTTGGCCATAAGACAGGCCTTATGTTTATCCACAGTACCATCCGTTGTGTACTTGGTCTCGTAGACCCACTTGGCACATGCACCCCTGCACTTGGGTGCAAGGTATATAAGGGGCTCTTTGCCCTTCCTCTTGCTCATTCAATTCCTCTAGCCTTCACCCATTCCCTAGCCCTGGTGCAGCCTCTAGCCCTTCCAGGGCCTCGCAATACAGAAGCAACACACAACAGTACCAATTGTGATCCAAGAAAGGTGTCCATGCAGCACCATAGCCTGAGGTCGGAGCAGAGGCTTGGGGTTCTGTTTTAGTAGTTTTCCATTTCAGTTTTTACAACTCTTTTCTACGCTCTCTCTCAACTCCATATCTCTCAACATCCACTCAGTTTTCTCAGCTCCATATCTTTTAATTTCCATCCTTAGTTCGCCTCCGTTTACCTCTCTCACTCACGCAGTTCTACTGCATGCCCGTGGACAGCATAAGCCTCCCCGATAGCCTTGCACAGTGGTCTACATTGTCAGTGTGGGGAGGATTGGGCCTTGGTCATGGCTGGTCTGTTTCTCAGACATCTGTGGGTCAGCTTTCCGTTTTCTATGGGTCATCCTCAAAGTCGCATCTCCATGCACTTTTGAGGAGTGGCTTTTGTATTTGCAAGTTCTCCAAGTATAAAGCAAATTCTTCCCTATTTTGGGGAAGGGGGCCCTCAGTGGGTATAGGGATTGGACCCACACTTATGGGAAGCATCAGGATGACACTTGGATTGTGTGTACTACCTTCTCAGGCCTTTTCCTTTTTCCTTTGTAATCCACACCCTCTTTCCCTTTTTTGGGATACAGATGTCAACTGTGTCCTATTTCAAAGCAATTAAAACAAGGTCTTTCTTTTTTAGCTTTCTCAAAATCTGAAGCTCTCAAGAAATGGGGTGGTCCCTTAGGTTTCTTAACTTGATCAGACTTTTGATAAGGTCCTTTATGTTTCTGGGACCCTCAGACATAGAACCACTAGTTGCACCAAGTAACCTCTGTACATGAGATGTACAGTTTGCTTTGCTAATTGTATCGTCGAAAATCTGGGCAAATGTAATTGCCTCATCGAGGGTTTTAGGTTCATTTTACTGGACCTGGTGTTTTTAATCTGGGTCAAGCCCACGAATAAATATGCATAGCTTTTGAAAATCATCAATTCCTAGAAGCTTCAGGGTGACTTTTCTACACTCGGCAATGTACTAGGTGAACAGTCAATTTCACATCTTCCATTGATCCTAGGCATCACAATTTCTCTCCACTTCATTTTCAAGAATAAATTCCTTTTTAAAGAGTGCTTCAAATTTATTCCACGAGGTAGATATCGCCTCACTCTTTGTCAGACTTAACCACAATTTATCAGCGTTAACCCCTAAGGGACAAACTGGTCTCCAAGGCACGCAAGTGGCTGAGATTTTGACGTAAACTATGCAAGTCTTGCAACTTTCACAGGAAAGTGGTGACTGCATCCTTGCTTCTTTCTTTTTCCTCGCCATTACAATTGGGAGGTCTTAGATCCTTTAGAACGTGAGTGGAGTCATGTGACCCACTAGTGCCAAAAATAATTGAAGATGCCCAAGGGGACTGAACAGGTGCAACCAAAATTCCCTCCCCATTGGGGAAAGGGAAGGCGCAGTACCCTAGACCAGACTCCATGGTTTCTAGAACGAGTACAACAAATCAAATAACAAACTTACATAAAATAACAAAATAACTGAAAATAGAGACAACGGAAACTCCAACACCTGGAAGTCTCTCCCACAAGTCTTTCTCTAACTGCAAGCCGGAAAACCTTCACGAACCACTAACAATCGTCACAGACTCGAATCTTATAGTTGAATGTTCCTCACCAACAAAAGGAAGCCACAAAACAACAAAAACGAATTGCAAATGTGTTACGTCATCCATAATCCTGGAGCCGAGTGCAGTGTGATTATAGTGAGGCACAAAACCAAGAGGGCTTGACACTGGAACGGTGGACGTAAATTATTGTGGCTAGGCATAAGTAAGGCCTAGCATGGCTGCTCCCGCTGCTCCCCTCCCGCCATCTCCTCCTCCCGCAACCCCTTCTGCCTCCTCCGCCTCGCTCCCCCTCGACCTCCTCTGAAACCTCTCCGCCCCGCTTCCTGTCTCCTCTTGCCTACCCTCCCCGCCTCTCCCGCCTCGTCTCCCTGCAGTGCCCCCCCCCCGCCTCCCCTCTCCGCTTCCCCACTCCCCCTTCTCCTCCCCTCCCCGCTGCTCCTCCCCGCCTCCTCCGCTACCCCCTCCCGCCTCCTGCCGCCGCCTCTACCACCTTCCCCTTCCGCCTTCTCTGCCTCCTACCGCCCCCACCTCCGCCTCCTGCCGCCCCTACCTCCTCGCCCCTCCGCCTCCTTCTCTCCTCCCCCCCCCGCCTGCTACCTTCTCCCGTCTCCTCTTTGCCCCTTGCCCTCGCCTTCTCTCCCTCCTCGCTTTCTCGTCCCCCCCCCTCCTCCTTCTCCACCTTCCGTCCTCCCTGCCTTCCTCTCTCCTCTTCCGTCCTTACCCCCCCTCACTCCGCCTCGTCTCCGCCTCCCCCTCTGCCCTTTTTTCCTTTCTCTTCTTCCTCCCTGCAGCGGGAGCATTTGTGCTTGTTAAGGCGAAAGAAAACCTTGGTGGTGACCCTTGCTCTGACCAGAGGGGCTCTATGGCAGCACCCTCAAATCCCACGGCCGTCAAGGTTCTTCTTTCCCCAGTTGACAAGCAACACGTACAACAGGAAGTTCAGTCCCTCCAGGACAAGGAGCTTGTGGGCAAAATTGTGGGCCTCACGCCTACACAGAGACAGGTGAGAGAGTGGATCCAAGCGAGCTTGACATTAGAGGGCAACCACATCCAAGAGGTCACCATCTATGGACGAGGCGTTTTCCTCATCCACCAGCTGAGCTCCCCTGACACCGCCTCGACACTTGCGGAGCAGAGCCCCCTACTCCTTGGCCTGCACCTTGTCTACCTCTTTCCTTGGTATCATGGGTTCACAGTGGAGGACATGGCCACTACACACCATGCTCCACGGTTCCCGGTTACACTCCGTTTCCCAAGGCTCCCCAAGGAGTATCAAGCCATCCTCCCTTCCATTGGACGGGCATTTGGCACGGTGCTAGAGCCCCCGCCAGAGACAACTGCCTCCGTTCTAGTAGATGATGGAGTCCCCAGGATCAAACTAGTGGTGGAGAGCTCGGAGTCCCTCCCAGAGTTGATCCTTCTCGAGACCCTGAAAGGGGGCACACTTCATCAGAGGGTAGAGATCTCCAAGTTACCAGGCCAGTGTCTTCGATGCGGACAGATGGGCCACCTCGCCAGAGATTGCCCCCGTGGCCTCCCTCGCGTGCCTAGGCAGAGTCAGCAGGCCCGAGTTCAACGCCCTCTCAAGTAAGAGCAGCAGGAGTCTCAGACCCCATGGGTTACCCCCTCAGAAGGGAACTGGACACAGGTTAAAAGGAAAACGAAAACAAGCAAGCAAGTCCGCAAACGCCGCAAACAGATGGCCAACCGCTGGGAGAGGGACAGAGTTGACCGACAGGCCTCGAAAGAGGAACAACAGGAGCCCCCCCCCAGAAGCGGGAGCCTCTGCCCATTCAGCCGCTCCTCCAACTTCGAAAGTCCAACTCCGCATTCACCCTTGCAGTAGCAAAGAGCCCCAAGAGCTCTAGATGCGGCCATAGCAGAAGCCGCAGTCGCTAGCCCGACGAGGGCCATGGAGGAGCCAATCCAGAGCCCCGACGAGCCTGATCAGTAGGGGGGACCTGGGATCGGCCTTTTCCCTCCTCCTCCCCCTCCTCTTCACTTCCCCCTCCTCCTCTTCACTTCCCCCTCCCCCTCCAGGGTTCCCCCCGCCCCCTCCTCCCTCCTTAGCCCCCCCCTCTGATGGTCACTCTCACCACCCGCCCCCCGCCCTCTGTCCCCCACGTCCCGACCTCTCCCTCTCCTGCCGCTCCCCTCTCTACTCCAGTAGCAACTTCTTCCTCTTCAACACCCCTGCCATCAGGCAAGGGAACGACGACGCCGCCTTCAGCCTCCTCATCGCAGCAGCAGGTCTGCTCAGAGAGGGATCCTGAGAGGCGAGGCTCGTCCTCCCAGCCAGCAGCTCCCAACCTCCAGCCTAGGCATCCCTTACCGCGGGACTTCTAGAGGTTAGGATCCTAGAACTATCTGGAGATTCCGGACTCATACCCTCTACCATTGGAGGTCACACTCATGGTCCTTCAACCCCGCAAGGGGCGTTTGATTAGTGCAATGGGATCTCAGACACACCCCGTTTGGAGATTTTTGTTTGCCTCCACAGGGTTGGAGAAGTGGTCCCCGGAGGTGTTTGATGCTATTTTGGGTAATCAGCTTATGCTCATGATGGACGAGTGAATGGGCCCACAGGGACTAGATCTTTGGTATGCCCATGGCGCAGAGGTGAACTTTCAGCTGAGCTTCACGTGAGAGGAGCCGATGTGTGGTTTAGCGATGGGAGTTATTAGATTGTTGATGGAGGCAAAGGTGGACCACGCACACTTCTAGCCCCTCCAGATGTGTGCGGATTTGTTCGGGGTGGAAGCCTCCTTCATGATGAAGTGGGCACGACAGATCGGTATTGAGCCGATATCCACCCTAGTACGACGCCGCACAGACACCGACTACTCGCCCTCCAAACCCCCGGCAAAATCACACAAGTCAGTCTCTCTAGGACAGGCACCCACCCACAGGAGAGCCTTGTTCCCGACTCCCCCATTCTCATGAGCTGGACCATAGTGAGTTGGAACGTACATGGGCTCCACAATCGTATTCGTAGTCAGCCACAGTACCTGATGCTCCGACACGAGTTGCAGAGGGCAGCGGTAGGGCGAGTAGTGGACATCCTTATGATTCAGGAGCACATGTTTTCAGCAGCAGACATCAGACGACGCCATCACCGTCTTCCAGGGAGAGGTCCAGAGGAGTGGTCTCCCGCAGTAGGACGGAGCGGAGGGGCCTGCATCTCAGTCTCACAGACCTTGGCTCCAGAGGTCTACAATCAAGGTGAGCTCATTCCAAGACGGGCAGTTTGGATGGGAGTTCGGACGCGGGAGAGTCCAGGATTGGAATCTTGAACGTGTATGCCCCAGCGTGTAGGCAACATCGCCCGGCCTTTTGGAGGAGGTTGTCAAAGTGTCTTCCGGATGTTGACTCCTGGATTGTTGGAGGGGACTTAAACAACCTCGAGTTTGGGGAAGACAAGCAGGGCGGCGCCTCGTTCTTTGAGATGCCAGTAGCAGAGCGTAGTACCTCGGAGCAATTCATTTTCATTATCAATGGCAAAGACCCATATAGAGAGCCAGAGTTCAACAGGACTCCTGGCATCCTTCTCTTTTCCTTTGGACAGAGGAGACACGATGGATTTCTTGAGAGATTAGATCGCTTCTATGTTGGGGACTGGGCATTACACGGAGGCGGCGCTACTAGGATTCTGGCAGGTACCATGATGTCCGAGCACTCTCCAGTGGTACTTCACTTGGATCAGCCCCACCGAGGTCTCCCCCAAAAGGGGGTCCACATCCCAGAGGACCTCTTGCAGGACGAGGAGATTCAGCAGGTTATGGCAGAGATCTGGGAGCACTCAGAGATGGCACCGAGCTAGGGCTGGGCTACGTGGGTTGCCGATGCAATTCAGAGGAGCAGTGTGGAGTTGCAGGCTCACGCCCTCAGGCGAAGGAGGACACTTCAGGAGCACGAGCGGGCTTTGAGGAGAGACCTCGCCTCCATCAAGAGGTTCAAGGAGCAGGACCAAGTGTCTCAGTGGCTTAGTGACAGATTGGAGAGCGCTCGTCTCGAGCTTCAGGACACGGAGCTGCGGCGGGCTGAGTTCTCTTATCATTCCTCCTGGGCCCGATGGGTACAGCAGGGCGATAGGATGACGAAGTAGTTCTTTCAGACCACTGGGCCCCGATCGACCGGCACACAGCTACAGCGTCTCCGGGACTCGCAGGGCATCATGAACACTGACCCGCAAGAGATTCTTGACATGACCACCGGTTTTTATAGCCAACTCTTTCAGACAGAGAGGATGACCCTAGCCGGTCTTGTGGCCCGAGAGCTAGTTTGGGATCACATTCCGACGGTAGTCTCGCGGGACCTATGCAGCAGACTTGAGGAGCCTTTCACAAATGAGGAGCTCTGGGAAGCCCTCAAGGCTCTCCCGACCCAAAAATGCCTAGGGGAGGATGGCTTGACTCCGGCCTTCTTCCGGAACTTCTGGGAGATTATTTCCACCCCTTTCCGTTTAGCCTGCCAGGAGATTTTCGACACAGGCCTTCTCCCTCAATCCTTGCGCAAGGGGTGGATTTGTTTGATCCCGAAAGGGGGAGATAGGTCAGATATCCGATAGTGGAGGCCGATCACTTTGCTTGATACTGCATACAAGATCCTCGCCAAGGTCTTGAGTTTGCGGTTACGACCTCATCTTACCGACATCATACATGACACACAGACTGGATTTGTCCAGGAGCGCAGCATCCTGGACAACATCTTCACGTTCTGGGAGGCAGTGGATTGCTCCAGGCACAGCCACTGGCCATCCTTCTCTTGGACTTCGAGAAGGCCTACGACAGGGTGGAGTGGTCTTTCCTCGAGGGCACTATGAGGAGATTGGGTTTCTCAGACAAATCAGAGGAGTTTCAGCACTATACGCAGGGAGCTCTAGTCATATGATTATCAGAGGACACACAAGTGAGGCCTTTCCTCTCTCGCTCGGTCCGCCAAGGCTGCCCACTAGCTCCCTTCCTCTGAGGAGGAGCTCCTTGACTCGGAGTTTGCAGATGACATGGCCTTGTATGTTGAGGGCACCACGAGTCTAGAGAGAGTCAGAGGCGCCTTGGCTATCTATTGTGAGGCCTCGGGGGCACGGATCAATTGGACGAAATCCATAGGCTTCTTCACGGGCTTTGAGGAGACACAGGAGATCTGTGAGTGGGGGAGTGACATTGGTTTCAAATGGATACCGTGGGGCCAGACAACGAGATACCTCGGATGCCACGTGGGTATTGACATCACAGCAGAGCAGCAGATTGCCCCGGTCCTTGAGAGTGTTCGGCGCAAGCTTCTCTATTGAAGCTCGGCCAAACTCTCCCTCGCAGGTCACGCCTTAGTGGCAAACCAAGTCCTTCTTGCCACTGCCTGGTATATTGCCTCCTGTTGGTGCTTTCACAGAGGTTGCATTGGGCAGCTCCGACGGTTGGTACGGAACTTCCTCTGGGCAAGCTCAGATGGCACGAGGAACTCTAGGGCCCGAGTAGCTTGGCAGACGGTGATCATGCCGCAGGCACTGGGAGGCTTGGGTATCATTGATCCGGAGATGCAAAGCAAGGCCCTTCTAGGCAAGTTGGTGGTTCATGGCCTCACCCCAGGTGCCGAGCCTTGGAAGCTCCTCCTACAGAGAGGGCTTCTGAGGAACACCCCATGCACTGGGGGATAGTGGCAACCTTCACATAGATGGATCTTCTCAGAGGCTCCCCTTACGGGGAAGGGCTCCCCCTTGATGAGGAGCCTCCATAGGGTTTGGCAGAGACTAGCAGGGGGCCTCATCCGTGCCCGCCCAGATGCAGAGAGGAATTTGAGCGCCAGCCCCTTATGTGGCACCCAAAGGTCAGAGATTAGGAGGGACGTATGCTTGGGCAGCGGACTCACACTGGCTGGGCACAGTGGGACAGTGGTCCAACAGGGTCTTTTGGTCACTGGAGCAAACTACCCATGGAGGCACAGGCGAGGCTTGACACCCTAGCGCATCTAAGAGGGGCTGGGCAAGGGATGGTCGAGATCGACTTAGCCATTCCTGAGTCCTGGTGGGAAGGACTTCACATGTGGAGAGACAGCAGATGGTTAGGGCAGTTTTCCCGTACTGGTGTTCCTTTGAGGATTTTGATGCAACGCCACAACACGCACCCCGGCTTCTTCCGTGTCGGACCTGGAGGACTGCTTCAGCCCCTCACTGAGAGTGACCCTAAGATGGATGGGAGTATTGATGGGATACACTGGCAGATGATCAAAGTGGTAGGACGCTTGGGGAAGGAGTGGCACATTGATCCCAGTGTCTTAGAGCAGGACGACTCTCGATGGCGCCTCTGGCTATGGGAGGGTAGACCCCTGAGCGAGGTCCAGTGGGACCCGGGATCTGGCCCTCCAAGGGTGGCCTAGCTGAGATGATAGATGAGGTGCCTTTCATTTCCTACACCACACGGATTGGCAGGAGACTTCAGATGGACTCGTCGAGGTGGACTCCCTCAAGGGAAAGACTCTGGGTGACCCAGAGAGTGCCCCAAGATGTTCACTCCAGGTTTTGGACACGGTTGTGGTCCAACTTGCGGCCAGCCCACGGAGGCGCTTGCCCATCGGTCCGTGGTTGGAGCAAATGCGAGTGGAGGGGCAATGCCACTGCTGCTCAGATGGTGTCCACGAGACTATCCCGCACTGCCTATGGAGCTATCATAGTGCAACAAGGATCTAGATGAGAGCCCTCAGGATCACGACACGCATTCAAAGTATACACAGAGATTACACCTGGGGAGGGGGAATGGTGGCTTGGTTGACAGAGGGAGGACATGCTTTTCAGATTGATGAGATCTCCCCAGCCTACCGAATACAGGGTTAGAGCATTCAGAGGATTGCACTCCACGAGGCAGTCCCCCCTGACACCCTAGCTCCTCCTCCTCCTAGGGAGGACAGTGTTTGGGAGGTGGTAGCCAACATCACGGCTTGGAACATCTAGGTGGCTCGGTATAGTCTTGTGATGGGAGAGCACCCCGTTCCACCCTCGGCTACCTTGGTTGCCATCTGGCAGGATATCATCTACACTCTAGGTCCACCTGGGAGCATGGGACTCCAAGCTCCAAGGCGACTATTGAGAGGCGTGCTCGTTTCTGCAAGGCTTGGCCTGCAGGTGTTTTCTACATCTTCACCCCGCGAGGGATTCGTTGGCTGTATAGTCCCGCCACTTGGCTGTTAGCCCCAGTTCGAGAGATCCCTTAGGCAGTGATCTGGGCTTCTCTGGAACAGGCTGGTTTTTCTTTCAGCCTTTTCCGGTTTTTTTCATACTCAGCACCTTCGGGGCTGTTGTTTTGTATGAAATCTTTCAAGCATTAATAGAAGGTTCCTTTCTTTGAAAAAAAAAAAGTGAGGCCTAGCATTAGAGAGGGATGCCAAGAAGGGATAAAGACTAAGGTCCCCTAGAAGGACACTTGGCATCTAGAAGTCCACATGGCATGCGGTGGGCTTGGAGGGAGAGTTCTAGAGAGAACTCCAAGGAGGAAACAAATTGGCGGTTTTTCTCGGTGGACTCGTGGCTAGGTGGTAAGGATCTTGAGCCCTCGATTTTGGATTGTTACATTGGTATCAGAGCGGTTGGAGAGCCTGAGGAGAAGAGATTTTTTACAGTTGAGAGCCAGCGAGTGTTCAAGTGGTTTCTTCCGGCCTATGTTGCCTGAAACGAAGAGTAGAATCGTTAACGCGAACGGACATCTTCACCCGCCATTCAATCGCGATACAATCAAGCCTTTGGAGAAGCTTCTCAACATCCCGCTGTTCGCCGGTCCGCCGTGCACTCCGAGTGTTTGAGAGCAACAGTGGGAGTACTGAGGATTTTCTGAAGTGAGGTTTTTCTGAGGTGAGTTCATTGAGAGGCGGGTGTGCGTGAGCTCGGATAGTTTGGTCTCAAAGAGGGATTTGTTGAAAGAAAGGAAGAAGAAAGCCAAAGGTGGCGCATCATCGAACTGAGGAAGAAGAAAGACAAAGGTGGAGCACCGCAGAACTGGAGCTGCTCAGAAACGAAGGAAGCTGGAATTGGAACTGCCATGAGCGACGAGAGACTCGTCTGATTGGCGATAAAGACGCTCAAAACATTTCTAAGCTTTTGGGCAATAGGAAGGCCGAAGGAACGAATGGAGAGAGTCCAGAACGCCAATGAGGGGTGGAAGAAGGGCGAGTTTGAATTACTAATGATTTGCGCGAGCGAATGAGCAACAGCTCGTGGAGCATCATGCTCTCCTCTCCTCATCGTCATCCTGCACCTTTCAGCTTGCAATCTTAAATCATTACACCATCTCAGGAATACTCCTCCTGAAAATGAAGTCGTGGAAGCAAGTCTTTCCCTTGGAAATAAGGCCTATAAATGGTGGATGAGCCTCAAAGAAAATGATAGAATTCCCAGGTATTAGGCTGAATTTGAACAAGCCTTCTTAAAAGAGCTTTTACCTGAATAAGAGTTAGAAAGAGCTTGGGAGGCTTGGGACAATTGCACTATGGGTAAAAACACTCTAGTCCAGTATATAGCGAAATATAAGGAGACAGTCATTAGGAAAAAAGGGAGCTCATTTTGGGGCCTTTTAGAAGAGAGAGAAAATAGGCTCTCAACCAATCAGGAGTGGGCCAACGTAACGTTGAAAATTCAACAAAAGAAGATGAAAATAAGAAAAAGAAATAGTACTATATGTTCGTAGAAGCATGTCACATTAATGAGGTGATCTAATTTGAATCTTTTAAAAATTTATTTTCTGTGCAGAATTTGGTGATTCTGACACCGTAGACGCGTCCGGAACGGCCCAAAACCCCAAAAACGGCACTGGAAACGCTGGAATCAGACATCCGGAGGCCCGGAAACGGCCAAAAAAGGCCGAAAAGTGAGATTTGCAGCTAAACGCGATTTGGCACCTTTTGAAATCTCAAAAGGTGCCAAATCGCGTTTTGCTACAAATCTCACTTTTCGGCCTTTTTTGGCCGTTTTCAAAAGGTGACAAATCGCGTTTTGCTGCAAATCTCACTTTTCGACCTTTTTTGGCCGTATCCGGGCCTCCGGATGTCCGATTCCAGCGTTTTCAATGCCGTTTTTGGGGTTTTGGGCCGTTCCGGACGCGTCTACGGTGTCAGAATCACCAAATTCTGCACAGAAACGTGTTGCTCTTATATGAACATTGAATGTAAAGCATGTGAAAGAATATATTTATTCCTTTTCACACTGACATTTCTCACGCAAGTATCCATATTTTCTTGCTTTTGTAGAGAGAGAAAAGAGAAAATAGTGAATTTCTTACAGGGCCCCAAAATGAGCTCTCTTTTTTCCTAATGCCTTAAACTGAAGGGAATTGATGAATTCCAAAAGATAAGGGGTTTCGTGAGAGGTCTTAAAGACACTTGTAAGATTGAGATGAGAAGAAATTCTCCCAAAATCTTTGAAGAAGCAATTAAGTATGCCCAAATTTACGACGATACGACGGGGAAATCTAAAGTTGGAAATTCCGAACAAACATATTTTGTTTCTGAGTTCAACAAATTACCAAATTTGAAAAGGAAGGGGCAATTTAAGAAGGCGGCTTCTCAGGCACCACCTAAGAAACCTCAACACAAAAGTATCCTCTCTTGAAGAAAGAGGATTATAAAAGGATCAAGCAGGCAAACCTTTGCTTCAAATGTTTGGGCAAAGACCATGCTGCTTGGAACTGCCCTAAAAATAAACAAGCGGGACCTAAAGCCCCAAATAGACCTCCACCAAAACAAGTACATGCAGTGCATGTGTTGCCGCTTAATGGTATTGAAAAGTACACTAAAGTAGAAGACTATCATGAGGATAGCACCCACATGTGTTGTCTATCATCGACAATGTGGCACCCCACCTTTGGTCCTCATGATTTAATGAGGATGCATGGAAATTTTAAGGGGCAAAGGGTAAGAGTGATGGTCAATGATAGTTCAACACATAATTTCTTGAACTACTCGTTAGTTAAGAAATTAAAATTGCCCGAGAGTCTAAGTGCCCATAAATATGTGGTCTCTTTGGCAAAGGACAGTGATAAAAAGGTTTGGGACACCATGATTCATGGTGTAGAGGTGGATATCCAAGGTTATCAAGATGTCAAGGATTTCCAAATTACGCATCTCGATCTAAAAGATGTTATTATTAGTCGAGAATGGTTGTATAGTCTAGACATAGCTTAGAGCGGAGTTATCTTAATAACTCCATTATGTTTGAAAAAGACGGCAAAGTCTTCCAAATTCACAGAGAACATGATGTGCCCTACTCTCCTCTTATTTGTTCGATGGAATTGAAACGACTGCTATACCAAGAAGAATGCGAGGTATATCTCTGTGAACTTACTTTTATTGGTGATTTTATGTCGTCTGCATCAAAAAGAAGTAATCTTGCTTTTTATGATGTTAAAAAGTATAAATCTTCTTTCAATGATTTAATATTTTTTTTCCGTCTGATTTGCCTGATGGTTTACCCCTTGAGAGAGAAGTAAATCATAAAGTAGACTTGAGTCCTGAACGTACCCATGTTTGTAAACCCCCATATAGGCTTAGTCAAACGGAGGAGCTTGAGGTCGAAAGACAATTAACTAAATACCTTAGGAAGGGCCAAATTCAACCAAGTAGTTCACCTTGGTCTGCACCAGTTTTACTGGTAAAGAAAAAGGATGGTACTATGCGTTTATTCATAGATTACCAAGCATTGAATAAAATCACCATTAAAAATAAGTAGCCTATGTCTCACATTGATGAGCTCTTTGATCGATTGCAAGGAGCAAAATATTTTACTAAAACTGCTTTAAGGTCAAGATATCACTAAGTACGAATTAGAGAAGAGGATGTCCTAAGACATCATTTCGTATTAGATATGGACATTACCAGTTTAAAGGAAGGCCATTTGGGTCAACAAATGCTCCAGCAACTTTCATGACACTTATGAATAGTGTCTTAAGGCCATATTTAGGAAAATTTGTTGTAGTATTTTTAGATGATATCCTTATTTATAGTAAAACCAGAAAAAAGCATTTGGAACATTTGCGAAAACTGTTTGAGTTGATTAGAGATAACTCACTTTTGGCTAAGGAATCCAAATGTGAATTCTTCGTAAAATAAGTAAAGTACTTCGGACATTCCTGAAAAAGTAAGGGCCATATTCGAATGGCCACATCCTACAAATCTAGAAGAATTACAGATATTCTTGGGTTTGTCAGGATTCTATAGGAGATTCATCCAAGATTATGCTAAGTTGTTGTTCCGATGACGGACCGGCTTAAGGGGAAGGGAAGCACCTTCATATCGGATGAACCTCAAAAGAGGAGTTTTGAAAAATTAAAAGTAGCTATAGCAGCAGCTCTTGTCTTAAAGGTAGTGGATCCCAATGAACCATTTGTGGTTGAGACAAATGCCAATGATTTTGCTGTTCAGACATCTTTTACAAAAGGGTCGACCAATGGCAGCAAGAAGTTAGACCGTGCCTACGAAATTACTCGGTATATGAGAAGGAACTTATGCTATAGTCTATGCTTTGAAGAAATTGAGGCACTATTTGTATGGTGCCAAATTCGAGATCATCTTTGATCAAGAGAGCATTAAGTGGATTTGTAATCAACCATAGCTTAAAGGTAGAAAAGCTAGATGGGCTGAATTAATGCAAGAGTTTGATATACAATTAATATATCGAAAGGAGAAGTTCAATGTGGTAGCAGACTCCCTTCATCGAATGCCAATTATTAATGAATTGAGGTTTACTCAATTTCAGAATGATTTTGTAGAGTCCTTGAAAGGGAAATGTGAGTTTGATCCTCACTTCTCTAAAATATGGAAAGCAATTAGAAATAAGGATCCAACTAATTGAGAGGCTTTCACATGATGGAAATGGTGACACATCACAGATTAGTGATAAAGGACTCAAGTAAAAAAAATATACTATTGAGGATGGCTACCTGCTCTACAAGGGTAGAGTATGTGTACCGGATAATAATGACATTAGGCGCCAAATTATTTTTGAGTATCATGATAGTCCGAGTGCTGGACACCCAGAAATTCAGAAGACATATGTAAAAGGAAATTCTTTTGGCCTGAAATAGGTTAGGACGTCCAAGACTGTTGAAAATGGGGAGACGGTGAGAGACACTCATCACATGATTGGAGACAAGAGCTGAGGCACAATAGCTGATGTTGATAGATGGATGAATCATAGCAAGTACATGGCCTCATTTATAGGCTGGGCAAGCCTTATCTTCCCACACTGACACCTCATAGATGAGGTCACACACAAGAGAATCTAGATCTATAATCTAGGGGAGGAATCACACCTACCACATGAGGTGGCACAAGTGGCCTCAAGACTCTTCACACTCACACAATTGTAGGACACTCCTAGGACTCTAGGACCACACACACTAGGAGTCCGATAGTTCCAACAAACCCCCCTTCGGAGCTAGGGTGAGAAACTATGACATCATCCAGACTGTGCATCCTAGGCAATCTCAGAGGCTAACAGCTGAGCATAATTCAGAGGTTGAACCAAGCACTCTCATGGCTTAGGTGTCAACGTGATCAGAGACTCGGATCTGAGCATGCATGCATGACCAACTCATAGGTCTAGGGAGTACACCAACATCCTGGAACTCGGCCAGGCCTGATAAAGGAAAGACATAACAACCCCCCTATCTCCTAACTGGGTACATGAAAATAAGTGGAGCCTTTTATGGGACAAGGCACACAAAATGACAAATTATTACATCATTTTAGGGGGACTACCCAAGGTAGAGTACCTAACACACACACGACTCTAGAAAGCCCACTCTTCATCTATCACCTCATGGAGAGATAGACCAGAAACAGCAACAGTGCAGGCTTGTTCCTTAGGTCCAGAAGGTGTAGCTTCATCGCCTTCGTCCTCGCTCTGCTCCGCAACCAGATTGGCATGTTCTTTGGCTTGTACCTTTGCATCTTCTTGAAGCAACGATCCTCTGTATGGCCAAGCTTCTGACAGTAATTACATTTAAGAGGTTTTCCTTTCTTCTTGGGCTTATTCTTGAGAAAGAATGCTTTGTCAAGTTCAAAGGAAGATTCTGCTTTCTCTGTAAGCCTACGGTCCTCATCAATGAGATGAGCTACCATATCCTTAAAGCTCATATTGCGGCTGACTCTTAGGACAGCAAGGATCTCACTGTACTTGGAAATGTCTTCAATACTTGAGAGAAGTACAACAACTTGATCATCATCTTCAACAATGGCTCAGATGGCAGATAATTGTTGGAGAATTGACCCAAGATTGCTCAAGTGTTCATTGAGGGTTTCACTTTCCTTCATCTTGAGCTTGAAGAGTTTTTGTTTAAGAAAGACTTTGGAATTATTGATCTTATTTCCAAACAAATTCTCTAATTTTTCCCAAACGTCATTTGCATTCTTATCAAAATCCACATGGTGGATAAGGTTGTCAGCTAAAGCTAGGCCAATGATAGCCATTGCTTTATCATTTTGGTTCTCCCACCAACTAATTCTAGCATCGTCACTTTTGGGTTTTGGCTCCTTGCCATTGGTGATATTCCATATGCCTTCTCGCATAAGAAGCAGCCGGAGTTTCGTCTGCCAAGTTGGGAAATTGCTCCCTGAGAATTTATCGATGAACGAGGAGATTTTTATGCTATCCATTGGTGGGAAGGCCTTAGCTGTTATTACAGCCAATGTCTAAATCCCTTACAATGTTTACTCAAAAAAAAATAGGCACAGAGGAGACCTCAGACTATCAAGAAAGAATGCTGATTTCAGCCTTCAGAAGCATAACTTCAGGAATGGAATTGGAAGACATGGAGCTATACTATATACATGCTCGACACTAGCTTAAAAACAGCAATTTTTCATGTCATACCATGTAAGCCATCTTTCGTTCACTGTCCGGACTGAAACTTGCAGTAGGTGAGATGGCGTGCAAAGGCACTTTGATGCAGTTTTGACGGCCGGGTGAGACGGTGACGTGCAAGTCGATGGCCACGGCCCTAGCAAGAACAGGCAATAGATCTGGGCACTTTGATACAGTTTTGACAGCCGGGTGAGACGGTGACGTGAAGAGCGAAAACAGGGGAGGAGCACACAGTCTTCAGCAGAGGCTTTTCCAGGAGCGATGGAGAAAAGTGGCGTCCTTCAAAACAGTAGCTTTTCTCCTAGTCGGGGAAGAATTCCTGGCCGAGATAGATGCGTGAGCAGATTGCGAGGGAGGCCGACTACTTCAATGTGGCTTCATCTCCACAAGACGCAGTTGCAGAAGCAGGCGACAAACTGAGCGGGGGAGCGTGTAGAAATGCACAGAGACTTTCTCCATGGCCTAGCAACTACATACAATGTCAAGAACGTTGCTTCATCAGTTGCTGGTCCAGATCTGGTGGGCGTGGAAGATAGGCGTAGAAGCAAGTCGGCATCAAGATGGAAATGTGTCGATTATCTCCAAGCAATTCGTGCTCATGGCTCTGATACCATTTGTTGAAAATGGGGAGAGGGTGAGAGACACTCATCACATGATTGGAGACAAGAGCTGAGGCACAATAGCTGATGTTGATAGATGGATGAAATCATAGCAAGTACATGGCCTCATTTATAGGCTGGGCAAGCCTTATCTTCCCACACTGACACCTCATAGATGAGGTCACACACAAGAGAATCTAGATCCTATAATCTAGGGGAGGAATCACACCTACCACATGAGGTGGCACAAGTGGCCTCAAGACTCTTCACACTCACACAACTGTAGGACACTCCTAGGACTCTAGGACCACACACACTAGGACTCTGATAGTTCCAACAAAGACTATGTATTGAAGTACCAAAAATGCTAGGTCAATAAGGTTGAACGCCTTGAGGTAGGAGGTCTCCCACACCCATTGGAGATTCCATCTGACAAATGGGAAAGCATCTCCATGGATTTTATTGTGGGATTACCTAGAACACAGATAGGGCATAACTCTGTGTGGGTAATTGTGGATCGGTTGACCAAGATGGCTCACTTAATTCCAACCAATGAAGACATAAAAACTCCCAAATTAGCAAAGCTATTTGTGGAGCATATCTATAGGTTGTATGGGCTACCAGCGGGTATTGTTAGTGACCAGGACAACAAATTTGACAGCCATTTTTGGAGGGCTGTGTTTATGAGGTTGGAAACTACATTAAATATGAGCACTGCAAATCATCAACAGAGTGATGGCCAAACTGAAAGGGTCAATTACATCATTGAGGATATGCTTTGAGCATATGTAAGTAAACGGAAAACTAATTAGGAACAGCATTTTCCCATATTAGAACTTGCATATATCAGTGCCAAACATTCAACTACAGGTTTTAGTCCAATCATGATGATGTATGGATTTTAACCAAGAGCCCCAATGGCAGTGGGACTCGAAAAAGAGAAGGTTCAAACGGCCAAAGACTTTCTTGAAGATATGAATCAAATGCTTAAGTTAGCTAAAGATAGCATAAGAAGAGCTCAGGATAGAGCACGAAGTTACGCAAACCCCCACCATAGAAGGTTGGAGTTTGAAGTAAATGAGAAAGTCTTCCTCAAGGTATCTGAATCTTCAAAATCCCTAAAGACATGTAAATGTCCGAAGTTCTCTCCTAGGTATTGTGGACTATTCACAATACTTAAGAGAATTGGAGAACTTGCTTACAAATTAGCCTTATCAGAGGGATGTAGAGTACATCCAATTTTTCATGTTAGTAGGCTAAAAAGAAAACTAGAAGATGATAATAATCTCATTAAAAATGAAGTCCTAGCTGAACTAATTGAACCTGCATCTTTACCACATGAACCAGAAAGAATTTTAGATACAATATGGCAAGAATGTTTGGTTAAGTGGAAAGATAAACCCAAAGAAAGTCTGACATGGGAAAGAGTAAGCAATCTCCAAAGGAGCTTTCCCAATTTTGTTTTCGAGGACGTAAACCATTCTTAAGGAGAAGGGAATGTTACGTTAGCCATAATCCTGGAGCCATGCGGCGTGATTATGGTGAGGCGGGAAACCAAGAGGGCTTGACATTGCAACGGTGGATGTAAATTATTGTGGCTAGGCATAAGTGGGACCTAGCATTAGAGAGGGATGCCAAGAAGGGTAAAGACTAAGGTCCCCTAGAAGGACACTTGGCATCTAGAAGTCCACATGGCATACAGTGGGCTTGGAGGGAGACTTCTAGAGAGAACTCCAAGGAGGAAACAGATTGGGAGTTATTTTCGGTGAACTCGTGACTAGGTGGTAAGGAGCTTGAGCCCTCGATTTTAGAGTGTTACAAAATAACCAAGTCTAAGGCAAATGGGATACCCATGGCTGTATAAGACCAAGATGTGCAAGAGATATTGAGAAGCAACTCCCAAAAGCTAGGTGATTGTGGCTGGAAGAAGTATCAAAAGAACCGAATAGGCTGAAAACCTATGAGCCTAGAACTTTATTGTTCTCTCGCTCATAGGTTTATTCTAGGCCCTAGTGTGTGTGTTCTCTGTCTATCTCTCCCTATCTCAGTTCATTTTGATTCCTTGAACAAATCTATTTCTGCTCCTCATCAGACAAAGCTATTAGATGTTTTTACCTATTATCTAGGAGAATTGAAATCTATACTGGTGATTATCTGCTACGAATCGAAGATCCAAGCTACGTTTCTACCAGGAGTGATTCGTTTTTTAGGGCTTCAAGGCTGATCACCAATTCGTTTCAGGGTTTCAAGGCTGAATACAAATTTGTTTTAGGGTTTTTGGTCCCGTTTCAATGGTATCAAAGCGAAGCATAACCACTTCCCTTGGTGGTGACAATCCAAGAACAAGAGAACTTTATGGAAGAGCGACTAATCTGCACGGATAGATTAAGTTGTTGATTCTGTAGTCTTATTGGAGGAGAGAAAGGCCCGTCAAGCTTCAAAACAAGTCCAGCCTTGATCTATTTCGACTCTTGAGTACACGACCCCAGATTGCTCAAGTTGACGCTTGATCCTTTCCAATCACAAGGCAGCTCAGTAATTCAAGTTTTGATTTCAATCGCGGTTCATGTAGAGTCGGATTCCAGTGCTATTGATGCATGGTTTGATCCAGAAATATATATTCAAAGATATATAGTGCTATGGTTTTAAAGAATTCTTAGATGGGACTAGTCACTAACCCGAGTATTGGACATTGGTTCCCCCCTTCTGTCATTTAGGGAAACAAAAGAAACATATATTTGGAGCATATTATGCTCAAGTATTTGTGATAGATATATATACAGGTCAGTCATCAGCCAAGCATTAACTTTTCTTCATGCTATGGGATACAGATCAGACATTTTCTATGGTCAAAAATCCTAAGCGGAAGTGCTAAGAAACCCAAGTATGTCGGCTTGTCATTGGATGAGTGGTTTTAGAGATGTTGTTGAACATCTAAAGCTAAGTATTTTCTTTCATGTTTATTAAGATTGAGATCTAACCCTTGTATTATAATACAAGGAAAAGATGTGTGTTGTTTCTCTTTTTCAAGAAAACAAAGGTAGTACACACACTTGGTTTGATTAGATATCACAGTTATACTCCCATGGATCTTAGCACTCTTTGTTGAAGTATTGGAAATAAAGAACATATGCCGAAGAAATATAGAGCTATGGAATTAATTTCTGTTACCGGAAACGTCGCATGTCCGTTATGAATATAGGAGAATATTAATACTTCAAGTATGATTTGGAAAGTTTGAGACCCCTCCATGTTTATATCTAACCAGCACGGCAAGTGCTTGGTGGGAGCACTTGTGCAGTGAATGGAATCTATTTCAGAATAGTTCTTTCCAAAGCAATCCCAAGAAGAGGTTCACACTAGTTGGAAACAATAACAATATGTCTGTAAATCACTCCATGAGAGAAGACTCAAGGGGTCTCTCAAAAAAGAAGACAAAGAAAGGGTCCGAGAAATATATAAGGCTAAGTATCTCTTTTATGTTGATAAAGTTTGCCTTATGAAGATCTAATCCCTGTATGGCAATGCAAGGAGAATAGTGGATTGTTTTCTTGAATTTGTTTCAGGGAAACACTACTCATAAATGAGAAGTCCTTGAGAGCCTAATGCGACTTCAAGTATTGGTACAAGTGACCATTGGCCAAGTGTTTCTTTCTCTTATTTGGGAATTGAAGGTGGACTTGCAACCAAAGAAGTTGAGGGGGATACAGAGCCCTTGGAAGAAGCAGCCCGTCTTATTACAAAACAGTTGAAGTTATCTACAAGGGAAGAAGAAGCAATCAACTCCACAAGAAACAAGTCATGGATTTGCCAAGGAAAAGCACATGGTTTCTCCAAGAAAAAGGGCATGGATTTGCCAAGAAAAGAATGGCTCATGTCTGCCCAGTGCTCTTGAAGAGCACGAAATGCCAGATTCTCTGCAAGGAAAGCAAGTGCTTTAGATGCAAGGGAAGAAGGGCCCCAGTCTACTGGAAGGCTAGTTGGCCAAAAAAAGCAGAGAATGCCACAAGATTTATCTAAGTCAACCATCGGAAGTTACCAAATTCCAAGAGCCACCTAAGGTGGAAGAGATGGAGGAGAACCTCCAACTAGAATAGATTGCATACAGCACAGAGAAGAAAAGCACTTATCTGCACGGATCTTGCAAAGTACGTGAACTATTAGGGAATCGATGCCAAAAGAGGAGGTATCCTCAAGTTTTACAGCCGTATCAAGAAGCTTTTCAATTGAGGACAACTAATTAGAAGCCGAGGGGACATCACCAATTGGTATTTTTCCCAAGAAGTAAAGAGGAGTAATTAGATTGACTTCGATCAAAGAACGTTGACTTTGGTTAACTAGAATATGTTTTATTGTTTTTATTTTGCTTTGCATTGGTAAAAGAACTGTGGAGACGACCACAAGGTACTAGGATTAGTCCAAGAACTAGGAATGCATGCATTTCACTAACCTTTAATGGGTTAAAGTGTAGGTGTTTTATCCTTTACATATACATACATACATACATACATACATATACATACACACACACACACATGTTTTGTACGACAGTACAAAAAAGCTCGCAAATTATGGAGCAAGTGCCCAAAAGCAAGTCCCACAAGACCAAAAAGCATCAGGGAGATGGCGCCATTAAAGAAGACCTCACAGGGCTCTAGAAAGGGCTTAAAAAGTGGCTCGACCATGGGCAAAAAGCAAGAAAGTCTATTTTTGTAAAAAGTAGCTATTAAAAGCGGCTCTAGCTTTTTGCTGGTCTAAGTCTATAAAAGAAGGGCCTCAAGGCTCCCTGATCATTCCTAATGCTCTTTTAAGAGCCAGTGTACAAAGTTTATTCTATTGCAATAAAGACCTTCGAGGGGGTCCATCCCTTATTTCTGGGCCCTAGTGTGTGTGTTCTCTGTTCTTTCTCTCCCTCTCTCTGTTCATTTTGATTCCTTGAAGAAATATGCTGTTGCTCCTCGTCAGATGAAGCTATCAGATGGTATTTTTCCCTGAAATTCTGCTGCCAATCGAAGATCCAGACTGCGTTTCTACAAGAGTGATTCTTTTTTAGGGTTTCAAGGCTGATCACCGATTCATTTTAGGGTTTCCAAGTTGAATAGAGATCCGTTTTAGGGTTTCTGGTCCGGTTTCAGAACCCCTCTCTCTCTAGCCTCCTCAAGAGCCTCTACTGCTATCTCCTAGCCCACTGTTGTTGGAGCCTCTGCTATCTCTGTTGCTGTCCTCCCTGCTGAGAGCCCTCCTTCAGAGGACGTCCCCGTCTCTCTTGATGTACTCACAAGACAAGTATGTCTACTCTTGTGGAAAAATGTCCCTATTGTCTACAACCATGGATGTCGAAAGGCAAAATGCAGGATGGTAGGTCCTCCACTCTGACTACTTGGATGGAAGAAACAAAGGGCTAATCCCCTCTAGCCAAATTTGCAAAAGATCTATCCCTATCGACCACATGACCAAAGCTCTGTTGAGAGTTGTGGTGCCATGAGCACTTGTAGAGCAAAGGTATGAGTAAAGGGAAAGCTGCCACATGGCATGGAGGAGATATCCCACATGTGAGCAAGCAAATGGATGTAAGTACCCTCACCTATAAAAGGGAGGTTCATTTGAAGGAATATCAATCAAGCACTTTGCACTATCTCAAGATTCTCTTTATGAGTCCAAGCTAATCTATCTTGGAACCTAATTGACTTGAGATACATGTCATGAGCACTCTCTTCATCATGTTTCCACATAGGTTCCATCCACCTTAGAGCGCTCCATAGATCCTGAGGCACACGTGTTTTGTCATGGTATCAGAGCGTAGGTTTAGCTCTCCTAGTTTAGCTCATTAGTAGTTCACTAGGATTGCTTCCATTCCTAGATTAGTAGTAGGCATGTCTTAGGAGCTCATGTTTTTCTCCTAGGTTAGTTTTTTGTTCTAGATTAAGGGAGAGTTCTGTCCATCTGAGATTGAAAGGTTTCCGTTCATCTTCTTCAATTCAATTCATTGTTTCTTTGAGAGACATTGTGTGTGTAAGAGAGAGAGTATTTTCTTCTTCATTTTGACTTGAGAGATGTGAGAATGAGATTTTCAAAGTTTTGAGAGGTGTAATGTGAGGAGTTTTGCTTCTTTGACTTTCAAACTACAACTGAGGTGGCCTATCTACAACATCTAAGCTCCTATCTACGAAGGAGAAGTGACTAGCAGCATGACAATGCAGGCGACAACAAGCACAAATTCCTCATAATCCTCGTGAGACAACACGTGAAGGTGATCGTTCCGAACTCTAAAATGCATCGCAGATGATGCCCTTCCTTCTTCTTCGGTGCTAGGAGAGCCATCAGACTTCATCCGCCCATTGCGGAGGTGCCTCTCCTAAGAGACAACAGAGGTGCTAGAAGAAAGGCCCTCTGATAAGCTTTTTGCCTCCTTGCTTGTGCTGTTGGCCTCGGAGGCTGCAGAGCGCGCTACAGAGCTCCAAGGAGAGTTCTGCCACTCGAAGAAATTGTGACGGCTCTCAACAAACGAGCCCCTCAACAGCCCGTAAGTCAAGGCGGCCTCTATGCGACGACCTCTGAGCTTCCCCGCCATTAGCTCCATACGATCAACAACTCTCACGGCCAACCAGCGACTCCAGCAACGAACACAGATACGGTCTCCAGCAAATAGTACCCATTCTCATCTTTGAGCCTACAGACTCCACAAGCACCGCTGCTCACGGCTCTACAAACAGACGAACCAGGCTCTAGAGGTAGGAGCCAACGGACAGCCAGCCACGCCAAACCTCTCCAACCTCAACCTGCGACTCAGCATATATAGCTTCATGAGCCAAAAGGTGACATCAATGGAATGTATTGAAAAGCAAAAACCTTGCCAACCTTGCCTATATTTTGTAATCAAACCTGACCACCTGAGAGTAGCTATGAAAGCACCCAGGGGAGGTATTGACATGTAAATCACACTTTACCACCTTAAGTAGCATGCATGCACTAAGGGGAGGTGATGGATTTGTAACTCACATCTGACCACCTTGCAGTAGCCAAAGGATCATGGCACCAAGGGGAGGTGTTGAGAGTTGTGGTGCCATGAGCACTTGTAGAGCAAAGGTATGAGTAAAGGGAAAGCTGCCACATGGCATGGAGGAGATATCCCACATGTGAGCAAGCAAATGGATGTAAGTACCCTCACCTATAAAAGGGAGGTTCATTTGAAGGAATATCAATCAAGCACTTTGCACTATCTCAAGATTCTCTTTATGAGTCCAAGCTAATCTATCTTGGAACCTAATTGACTTGAGATACATGTCATGAGCACTCTCTTCATCATGTTTCCACATAGGTTCCATCCACCTTAGAGCGCTCCATAGATCCTGAGGCACACGTGTTTTGTCAAGCTCTGCCCTATCTCATGGATGTGCGCTAAAACTCTGTATGAAGCCCAAGAAAGGATATATTGGCCATTAAGCCACTGGCCCTAAAGCTAAGAAGCCATGTCCCTATACTCACTTGGCAAAAAGCCAATCGCTGTATGCAGATTAATATGGCTCCATATAAGAACCTCCTCTAAATGCTCTAGTCTGCCAAACTAAATGTGATAGCATCCTTTTCCAAGGGGAAAAACTCCGGTAATGCTAGCAGTGGAGCCTGCCAAAGCCTCCTAAAGATCATTCCTCGAAGGACCTTGAGCCAGGCGATTGCCGATCAAGCAGTACGCCAATGAAGAAGCCTCCATGGCAGAAATCTTCTTTCAAATGGATGACCAGGTGGGGTTGAGTGACAGCGGCAGAGTCCTCAAGCTCATGTAGACCTAGATCCATCTGGTTCTCTCCCCTGCAAACCAGTGGTACCTGCTAGGGATGTAGTCAAAGAAAAGGTAATGGCTGACATATGGCAGATGTGACAGAATCTTGCTGGTGATGACTCACGAGCAGAAAAAGTGGTCAGAGCAATTGATAAGGAGAAAGAAATGAATGGCACGAGTAGGGATAGGCTACCAGAAGGTGAGTAAAAAACTCTAGAGGAAGGCGATGGCAGAAAAATTAGCCTCTTCTATGCTTTTGCAAGAGATTTCCCCAAGATTCATCAGTGCCACAGCAGTAAATGTGAGTTTCTCATGCTTCTGAATTCTGATGCAGATGAAAAGGCCATTGCTGGCGTCACCATAGATGGAGAAAGGAAGGAAGAATCATCCCTTGAAAATGCAAGCATGCTCGTAAGATTTTGAGATAGAAGTTCAAGTGGCGGTGGTGACTCACAACTTGATGAAGATGAATTCTTCAACGACTCCTGCCCCTTTCTGCCATGTGCATTCAAGGGAAATGTAGCCCCCAAAGAACATCTACTGCCGCAACCGCACAAATCCTTTACTGTTTTTTTAAATAAGCTCAAAATTGGTGAAGATTGGTATTTGGTTTCATGACCTGCCTAATTCTTGTTTATCTCTCTCAGTGGTTGATTTGGTTGATCGAGCTTGAAGCAAGGTCCTTAGGGAGTCCGTCACCGCCATCGCTGCCCACCCTCCTTTGCACGTCTTCTTTGCTACTGAGACTGCTTCATTACTAGATTTGGTAGATCGTCCAACTTGAAGCAAATCCTTAAGGATTCCATCACCACCATCATTGCCTATCCTCCCGCTTGATAGCCACTTGCATCCAGTGAATCACATAGTTCACCTTTAATTGGCTGCCGGTGGGGAGGATGATCGAGGGCACTCATGCAGACCTGCAGCCGGAGCTTGCAGCTGAGGTCGCCTTCTCCAGCAAATACTTGGGAATAGAGACCTCTTCCATAACCATTAAGCACAATGGACAGACTTCACAATGGAATTGCAAGATGAATGCAGGAAAGTCTCTGGCACTTAATTGAAAAGGAGCATCACTCGTATCTGTTAAGCAGTTTTCCGCCACTGTGAGTGTGCAAGGCCTGGCCTCCTCTCTACAACATCTTCCATAAAAGTCCACGGAGCCATTGCAGTCTCTTTGCATTCATCATGCATGCACCTTGTTCCTTCTAATAATCAAAAGACATGCAGCGGGAGAAAAGAGAGGATGAAAGTAATCATAGAAAAAATTGCAATGCCACCATGCCTTATTGCAAGCTGCTATCAAAGCTTTGAGATACCCCAAAAATGTCCTTGGAGAATCCGGTGCTTCCTCGTGAAATGAAAAATAGTTCAGCAAGCTTTTTAGCACAGGTAAGGGGGGAGGGGGTGGACGGGGGGTGAGAAAACAAGAAAGTTTATTATAGTATTCGAAAGACTGAAGGGTCTACAGGACTGAAGACAACCGGATACAATCAGAAAACAAAAGGGGTATCCAGTAAGGCAGGCATCCACAACCAAGACTGATATCTGAGACCATAAAAAGAGAGAGAATAGGTATCTAGATACACCGCAGTGTCTCTGCAGAAGGAGAGACAGTGCTTGCACAAATCAACTTTGAGTTTAAAAAGGAAGTTCTCACAAAATGGAAAGAATGATTGAAAATCTTACCTCTGCAGCAGATCTCAGAAGCTTCCTCATTGCAGGTACTATTCACCAATGGATATCTGACCAAAGCCACTGACAAAGCCTTGATAATAAAAGGCATGTATGTAAGCTTAATGCCCTTTTCTAGAAAAACATCTTTTAGATTGCTCCTCAAGGTGACAAGAGCACCAACATCAAGGTCATCCACAAGGTGAAAATGTGGAATTGCAGCAGCTGCTGTCATTGCTTTCACCATGATCCGCTGATAACCCCTATAGCAGATTAAAGAGTCAAAAATAGGCTATTACATTGACATAAGCTAAAACTTTCAAGTAAAATAACTTATTGACTGAATGGAAATGGATCATTTCCCCACTAACCACAGGCCTGCCAATATGAACAGGTCACGATTTCATTATACAAGCAAGAAAGGACTGCATGTATACCTCACATGGATTATTTTATCTTCAGGGAGGAGGCTTTCCATTTTCTTGTTAACACATGGTACAGCTCCTGGTTCTATCTGGCTTGAATGACAAGATTCTTCAGCCTGGTTAGACTGGGGGGCAAGCTCAGGTTTTGGAGCGATTTCAGACAATGCTGCCAATTCCTGATTCAATCCCTCTTTATTTGCAATATGTTTCATCAAATCCTCCTTAAGTATCCTTCCATCTTTTCCAGAGCCTGAAACATCCTCCAATTTTATACCATATTGCCGAGCAAAATGGCGAAGTGTAGGAGTTGCAAGTACTTTCTTGTTTACCTCATCGTCATAACCAGCAGACCGATCATGTGAAGAGAGCAAACTATCTTCTTTTGCATCTGAAATTTGTTCATTTGAGGGTTTTTGACCAACCTGCGTAAGTTTATTTGTGCCACCAACCAGCTCCAATAATGATTCTCCAACCTGTGTGACACATCCAAGGCGCATATAAAAACCAAGAACCCTGAAAATTGCAACCAAAGTAAAGACAAATATATGAAAATATGGCATCTTTAAAGGCTCTCTCAACTATTTAGGGCCCAGAATTTATTATCTTTTTGAAATCCACAATTAATATGGGTACTCCTACCTTCCAGTCTATATTAAAGGATATATATATTGCCAACTTTCCATACATCAAAGCGGGTTACAAAATCAGCCTGCAATAAACAGACTTCCTGGTAAGCATATCTGCATGTAATGATATGTGGCCAGGATGCACCCAGTGAGGGTGGAAATAGAATATTTCAAAATTATCATCTCATCAGAATTGAGGGAAAGTCTTTTATGTTTTCAGACTTTGAGGATAGTTATCTGTTATCTAAACAATTGCAGAAACGCAATAACACAGCTACTGAGGAATTTGGAAACCCTTAGATGTAGACTCATCAAAGTGATTCACACTAGAAGGACAATAGCATGGTTTAAATTTGGACCAGGAGAGCTCCAGAGCAACACCATTTTTGTGATTCCTAGTAGCTCTTACTCATACATTGTGAAAACTTCTAAGTCCATTTCTGAGCTGGAGGAGTAATCTTAAATCTGGACATGTAAACTTAAAAGCTCCTTAGATTGTTGATGTTTTCAATATAAGTCTTTTGGAAGGGAGACTACCACAAGCGCCTTCTATTTTGTCATATCCTGATGCCTGTTAACGGTTTTTTCCTATTTGACTCCAAAATGCCAAGTCACCCTTTGGGCACGCGCACTCAAATCTGAAAAGAAACAACAATAAACCCTTCTGTTTTGCTCTACTTCTGGTCATTTCAGATTGAAATGTAGGATACTTTCACATAAAGATGCCAGACGCTTTCATATTCCATGTAAGCACTCTCAGTCTACAATAGGGCAAGGACACTCTTTGTGGCCATGGCTGGATGGCATTCGCTTGTAGTGCTGCATCCAAGTAGATTCACCATTCAAACTTAGGGGTGCGCAATACCAAGGTGCCCCTTCAGCTACCTGTAATTCTCTTATGACAGGCTTTAGTCCATGCAGCTTCAGGTTTGTCACACACAGAAGGCGAGACTCCATAGCTCATCACTCTCTTGCATCATGATCTTCAATGCTATCTGCAGTGTGTGCATTTGATGCATGCAACTTGCCGTGCTTAAGGAAGACACTTTGCCAAATTTGCTTTGCAATGTTGTGCTGCTTGGCATTGTATTTAGATCATGATATGAGCTAACTTGTGCCAGAAAATGATTTGTTGGATTAATAGGTCCAATGACACACCTGTGGGCCCCCAAAGGAAGATACAGGAGCCTCAGCGTAGATGCATCAGTAGGGGATGGGATGAGGCTTCCATGTGGGCAGCAACATGGCTGCACACATGGACAGCAGACAGAGTTCCTTCTAAATGTTGATTTGGGGCAAGGGGGCACTCTGGTCAGCAAATTGGACTGACAGTATGCCCAGGATGTGGGCTGATTGTGGGGCTGTGTGCAGTCCAGCCAATGGCCCATGGACAGGGTCAGCAGGACAGCACCACAGATCTGGTCGGCAGACTCAGCACAAACAGGTTGGCAGTGCAGCAATAGAAGGTACGGCAATTGGAGCAGCATGGTCAGAGCTTTTGCAGGACCTGGAGAAGACTGTGCTGTAGAGAGGATATCAGAAGATAGGCACCTGCAAAATGGACCTATATATATAGGAAACAGTGTGGTTGGTTGGCTATACTGGGTTGGCTGGCAGACTGCCAGGTCAGACAGCCTGTTACAAGAAGGCCCTTGCCCTATATCAGGAGCCCCACTTGAGGGTTCCACGTATTCCAGTAGTCTCAACCTGCAGGTCACATTTCAGGGAAAGGACCAGAGGGATCAAGGGATCCACACCTACAGTCCCAGACATCTAGAGTACACCTTGGTGCAGACCTTCACACTGTGGAAGACCATAACGTGGTGCAATGGGGCGGACTTCGTCTTCAGAGAACTTGTGAGAAGACTTTGCAGGAGTGCTCAACCTAGAGCAGCCGCTGAGGTCCAATTGAGGACACGCGGTGATCTAGGAGAGGTCTACAACAGTTTCATCAGCAAACAGAGCCTGTTCTTGGTGCCTTACCTCAGCATTGGTTTCCTGATAGTGTTGTCACAGTTTTGGCTAGATTTTGTACATGGACATTACCTCTCTTAATGAGATTAGTTTGGCTAAATATCTGTGTGTATTTTGAGTTCTCCATATCTGAAGTGCTTCCTCTCTATAAATACATGCATGGATTGAGTCGCATTCAAGTTTTTGTTTTGAGATCTCAAGGCTTTCTTTATTCCATTGTGTATGGGTTGGCTGTAGCAAATAATCCTTTCCTCTAACATGGTATCAGAGCAAAGCATCTGAAAAGCCCGCATTTCTTGGAGATCAACACCAAACTCAAGTGGAGACCTTGCCAAGGAGGGAGGAGATCCATATTTAGGTGTGTTGTGAATAACTTGCCGTGATTGCAGAAAATAGCCAAAAAGACTTCAGGTCATCTACACCCTGCCATGGGATCCAATTTACTCATTTTGAACTTCGATGAGTCTAGAAGCTTGACAGAACAAACTGTCTGTCACCAAGTTGTAAATACTCCAAGCCAAAGTTCCAGTTGACCATTTATTTGATCATGATTATAGAGTCCTTCATTTATACGAAATTGAAGGGCAATGAAACTCTCTCTTCATATAAACGATGGAATTGAAAACTCTCTTCAATCTCTCTCTATGAAAACGAAGGGCAATGAAACTTTGTCTTCACGACGTAAACGATGGAATTGAAAACTCTCTTCAATCTCTCTCTCACTCCCTCTCTCTGCACAGCATTAGGGCCCAGAACCCAAGCAGGCTGGACCCCCCCGAAGGTATTTTATTTCAGTAAAAGAGGGAGTACAAAAAAAAGTTCTCAGCTCACAGGCTGCTCCTCTTCATGCGTGAAGTTCCCTTTACAAAAAAGTTCTCAGCTCACAGGCTGCTCCTCTTCATACGTGAAGTTCCCTTTACAAAGAGCTCTCAACTCTCAATTTCTTGGCAACATGCCACATGGCATAAGCCTAGCCTAAATCATAGTTATATTCCTCAAAGGGCAACTCTGGACCTTTCATAGCACTTGGTCACACAGAGGATCTCCTAATTGCTTGCTAAGCTCCGTAAGGCTATGAGTTTTCAACCTGACCACGTCAGCAAGTTGCTTGTACTGCCACAAGAGAAGTACTGGAACCAGTTTCAAATCAACATTGCAAACCAACAAGCTGGCCCAGCTACCACATCAGCTCTATACCTGCACTGACTGCTCTCCCACATCAGCATTTCTCACATGCATGTCACATGTCAATCAGCTTTCTCGTATGGCGTTTCAACTCCGATCGGTGAGTTTTGGCTTTGATTAAGGCGCCTTGACCTTCGGTCAAAGCCCCTTCATTACGGTCAAGAGGGTTGACCTCGGTCAACCAGAGTATTTTCTATGTTATGAGAGCATGTTTGCTTGGTGGGGACGCCCACAGATTAGTCTAGAGTTTATTTTTGCATGCAAGCACTAACAATTAATGGGTGCCATGGTTGTGTGTTTCAATTCATTGTTGCAGGTACCAAGAGGGGTTGAAAACCCAAAGCCTCATGGAGCTTAGCAAGCAATCAGGAGATACTCCATGTGACCAAGTGCTATGAAATTTCCAGAGTTGTCCTTTGAGGCATGTAGCTAGGATTTCAGCTAGGATTATGACAAGTGGCATGTGGCCAAGTAAGTGAGAGCTGAGAGCTTTTGTAAAGGGAACTTCACGTATGAAGAGGAGCAGCTTGTGAGCTGAGAGCTTTCTTTGTACTTTCTTTTACTGAAACACAATACCTTCGGGGGGGTCCAGCCTGTTTGGGTTCTGGGCCCTAATGTTGTGCCAAGAGAGGGAGTGAGAGAGAGATTGAAGAGAGTTTTCAATTCCATCGTCTACATGAAGAGAGAGCTTCATTGCCCTTCGTTTTCACTATCCTATATGGAAAGTTAGCGTTCGCAGTCATCTAGTGGCCAGGGAAATCTGGGAGGTGACGAAAGGTACGGAGCAGAAACGTGTCAATTTTGGATGCCACAAGGAAGATCTCAGTTTCAGTAGATCCAAATAAGGTGAAAGAAAAATGAAAGAAAGAAAGTCAAAGGAGAGGAACTTGAGGAATGCAGTTGCTCTTTCCATAATATTCTGAATAACTATGGATTCGGTAATATGAGGTTGGAAGATTGTTACTAGCAACACTGCCTAGCACATTTGGAGATCCGGATGTATTGAGGCTTTAGACGGCACCTAAATCCGCCCTACTCATACCATGGCTAGCATCTAGATAGATATTGCACATCTGGTCTATGATGTAGTGGCCTTGGTGGCCATTTGGTCTATGATGTAGGGGTCTTCAAGATTTGCTTTGGCCAAGAGAACGCTTTTTCTTAGAAAGTGGAGAGGCAATCCTTTCTTCTCTAAGTCACTTATTGGCCTGATGAGGCACTTTCAGCCACAGTCTTGGTTCCTTCAAGATTTGCATATCCTTATATATTTTCAATGGCACCTTACCACTTGTTTCTCATGCTCCATATGATGTATCTATGCCTTGAATTCTGTGATCTTGGCTGTTCCTATCGTACATAATAGCAGTAATTTTAATGAAAAAATAAAAGTAGTAGAAGTCTTTCATACATAATAGAAGTCTTTTTGAAGAAAATTAAAAATAACACATAGGTTAGTTGGCTGCCCTTCAATGACTGCAAGCCTAGATGAGGAAGTAGCGGGAATCGAATCACACAATCAATCATGAGGAACATTGATGTGTGCCATTGTGGTTTGGGATATCCTATCCTCATCCATTTCCGCCATTCACAGTGGTTTTTTCTTTCTACTCTTATGATAGCCTGTTTCAGCAGCCTCTTTGTGCATTAAAGTCCCCTTCCATTATAATTTCATGATCTTTAGGGTATATGGCTATATCCTCTCCCAAATATATGAAGGGGTCCCCTCGTGAGATGTGATTGTTCTGTTTGTTGGACGCAAAACATGCTGTCAGGCAGATATTTCTCTCATTTGCTGCTATCTCCAGCCACATATTTTGAGGGTCCTCTTTTATGACCTAGATTGTGTTCTCCCACACTTTGCTAATGTAGCATGCTATTCCACCACAGCCCTGTCCCTTATGGGATATTTTTGTGTTCATTCGTTTTCTTGGAATCCTTGTACCTCTGGAATCTCGTGTCCTTCGTGCTCCCAGAATTCCAATATTAAGAGTATGTCAGTTTTCAGATATCTCCTCCTTCAAAGCTAGGGTCTTTACTAGAGACCATCCCCCTACATTCCAGATTTTGCTCCTGAGGGAGTCCTAAGGCTTTTAAGAAGGTACAATAGCAACCAATTTTTTCCACCCTAACAAGATTTTTCCATGGTATTGCAAAAGAATTCACTCGGAGTCTCATTTAAGCTCTACTTTCTGCTTTCTTCAGCCCCATGACCCTGAGATTGAGAGCTCTTTCTTTTATTTTCTTTCCCTCCTTAATGGATAATGCTATCTCATCTATTTGGAATTGACTAGCTCATCTAGCAACTGGGCAGTTGGGGGAGTGTCAGCTAGACATCACTGTCAGCCCACTCCTTTGATGGTAAGGAGACAGAGACTTCTGCAGATTTGGGATTCGAGCACCAGAGAGGAGTTAAGCCATGCAGCCAGTTTTTCATAACACTCTGGCGAAGTCGTCCCCAAGCTATGGTGATTTCACGGGCATTGTGCCAGTGGGGAGAGATCTCGCTGAGGGAGAGAGAGAGAGAGATGACTATATTGGACGAGGGTACTCCGAGCTACATTTGCAGTTCGGACTAATTAGTGAGGTAAAGCTTCACACCACATGGTGGCTGTGTGGCCTTGTAAAATATAAACAACTTTAGTATATATCTTCTATTACGAAGAGAGAGAGAGAGCGCGCGCGAGAGAGAGAGAGAGAGAGAGAGATTCTGTCAATGAAAGACCCAAAAAGTCACTACACCAACAAAAGTATGTTAGAGTGTGTTAAAAAATATGCACAGGGTGCCTATAAGACCACACTATAAGACCAAGCCACATCATCATTTTTGTCAAATAGAGATTCCTTGGGAAGAAACACAGCGACAAACCTTGACAACATCCCCAGGGATGAAATTCAACCTTGAGACTCTCCCTTTGTAGCGACTGGTGATTTGGATGGTGGCTTTATCACTTTGAACAGAACACAAAGGCTGGAATTCGTCCACTTCATCACCCTGTAATAACATATACTGGGCTTTATTAAATCACCCTAACGGTTCACAAAAGGTCTAGAGAAAGGAAACCAGATATCAAGTACAAGGAATGTTATGATTCACAACAACTTGGAAACTTGAATGTAAGAACACGTATTGATAATTGCACACCTCTTTAACAAGCCAGGTCAGAAGCTCACAGTCTGCAATGCCCTCGCCTGTCTGGGCTAGTGGAACTTCAATTATCCCTCCCAACTCCAATTTTGAAGCTTGTGAATGAAACATGGAAAACTTCGACTTTGGGTATCTTGAGTAGAAACACTGTTAACCAAACCATGTCAGTACTGTTGAACGTTAATGAAATGCAAAATTATTACACGCTCAACTAAAGCCACAAGCACTAATTAGAAAATGATTATCTACATCAGTTTGATGTCAACTCATGTATTTAAGTTCATTTTTGTTGTGACTGATGATGCAACAATATGCAGAACTATTCGTTTCAAAAGCCAGTTTTCTCTCTGGAACACAAACACGACGTCTTTACTCGGAGATCCAGAGCTAAGGTCAGATTTGACCATCCCTTGTGTGGGGCTGGCCAGACAGTGGCCCCAGCCCATCCAATGGGCTCCTTCTGGAGAGCCACTTCAGAATCCTCATTAGAAGACGAGGGCAAACCTATTGGAGTCTTTTGTATATCCTAATTCTGTCCCCCCTTGGCATCTGGGTACTTGATTTTGTGCTTCAGCATTGTGCTTGCATCTCAAAGGAGAAGATTGAGTCTTGTAATTTAATCTTATGCTTTCACTTCTAGATTGGTGAATTCCCACACAGCAGATAAAGATTTCCAGCACATAGTGGTGCCACGAACAATATCTCATGCCTTTCATGACACACCCATCAGAGTTGTATTTGAAACAAAATCCTTCCCATCAGAATTGATTTACACCACATTCTTCCATCTTGGTGCAACCCATTCATTGTTCAATTTTAGCTTAGAATGTGACTTACAACTTTTGAAGAGCCATAACATTGCAATGATCTGCCTGGTTTGGATGCACTTTTTGAGAGCATTGGCAAATTTTCCACAATCTTTGCTTCTAATGCATTTTGAGAAAAGTTGGTGAATGTCCTGTCCAATTCGTCCCCTCCAGCCCACCTGCTCATGATCAATTTCAGACTCGGTAGTCCAGCAAATGAATCTGGAGCTCCCCAAGGTGTAAAGTGAGAATGGTTCAGTAGTTTCTGCGCCACACATCTCTTCATGTTTCTTCCTTTAGGTGTATTTATAAATTTGCTCGTCTCAAAATCGCCCCAGAGCCTTTTTGAGCTGCAAGAAGAGGTTAGAGATGTTTATTACACAAGTAAAGGTCAAAACCGTCTTGCAATTTTTCATACAGACCCATAACGTATGAACATTGCAGCACAACACCTCAAGGTTCTTTCATTAGCTCTGCTTTGAAACAAAGCCGCATTCCACTTTGATGTGATGACGAGTGAACTAAATAATGTAAAATGTGGACGCACTATCTTGGACAACGTTGATTGCCCTCATACGTCTATGTGTGAGAATTAAATTTGTAACTTGCTTTCCCACGTACAAAATCATGTACCCATTGTTAAAGTTTAAACTTGCAATGTTTACCGCAGCAGTATTAGTGTTATAATTTGCTGAGTTTTCAAAAGGGACGATAACGCATAAAAAGTTGTAACGACGATTACCATCTCTAAAAAACAGAAGTATCATTGCATTGGGTGAGCATTCCAATAGATGCTAACTCTGCCCATAACAGAATCAGGGTGCGTTCGCTCAACAGAGCATCGTAAAGGCAATACATAATCTACTAAGTCAGAGTCACACCAGACTGAAGTGGGGCATTGAGCACTGTAAGAGTAGTAAATTATCCACCTGATCAGAGTTGCAAGGTCTAATGTAGATGCCGGAATTGCATGGAAACAGGCCTGGCACTACTAAAATGGGGAATGGGCATGGGGCATGCCATATCACACATTTGCTCATCAAATTCAATTGCAATCCAATTTGCTTATGGAATAATTAAATTTGGCGTGCCGTAACCAAACATTCTCTCGACATGTGTCAAGTGTTTAGGGGACATCCCCGGTCTCGAGTTCCCATCTTTTGAAGAATAATAGGAGGAGCGCATTCCCCAACCCTGAAAAGGCGTTTGATGTCAGTGAAGAAAGAGCTCCTCTGATAAGTCATCACTGAGTCTGATGGTCAAAGAACGATGCAACAATACCTCGATCAAGCTCAAGCTAAAAAGAGCGAATTAAGAAAAGACGTTTTTCGGGCAGGTGGTGGTATGGCACTGCTTCAAGATATGCAAAGCCGCAACCAATGGTCCTAGGTTGCATAGAAGAACTGCCTTAGCGATATAAAGGCAAGCAATAATCGACGGGTTGGAATTCAGCTCGATGGATGAGCAGAGTAAAAACTAAAAAGCGACATTTTTTCGTCAAAGTGGACGTTACGTCATCAATTGAAGCTAAATTCAAAGTGAGAGCTGCGATGGTTTTCTAACATAGGGAAAATAACAAGTTTATGGTTTTTATTCAGGCCATAGGGAATACAATTAGTTTTAGGGTTTTCTCACAAATGAAAAATAATCTGTTATACACTACTACACATGGCCTTGTTGCAACGATTAAGCATCAACATTTAGCACGTGTGGTGCACTAATTGTCTCGGTATGTATGGAGGGAGTAAAAGGGTGGGTATATACTGACCTTTACCAAACCTGTGAATGGTCGGTATATATCGAACTTTTACAAAAGTGTAAAAGGTCGGTATATATCGACTCTGAGACGCGCTTTCCTATACCAACGTTTTACAGAGAGTGTTTTTCCCCATACTGACCTTTAAAGAGTGTTTCCCAATGACAAAAAAAATTTCTTTTCATGCATGTTTGATCCTTTAAAAGAATAAAAATACAAGAGCATGTACATCAAGTTTGAAGCTCATATATTCATGTCCAAGTTTGAGATTTAAAAAATCAATCAAGAGCATTTACATCAATGGCTTCATCCTAAGCCAAGTCCTGCATGCCAAACAAGTCTATCTCCAACTCTATACCAAGTTAATCTCCTATATCATCATCGTACTCTGGCATCGTATGCTCACCTAAGACTATATCTTGTAATTCCCCCTCTTCAATAAAATCGGGTGATTGTTAATCGTCATCTTCTTCCCTCAATATCGTGATATGCATCTTCCTCCCGTACGATGTCATTATGTGCATCTTCCTCTTGGCTCATATTGTGATCTTCATATTCCTCACTAGATCCATCTAGATCAATTGGATCTGGCATTGGTAGTGGCATTTCCATATCCACATCTCTATCTTCAAAAATTTATCTACTTCATGGTGGTGCAACTTGGATCACGTACCACAATCTTGGATCGGAACAATCCAGATGAAAAGCCACCTATATTGAAGATGGGTGTCAAATGCCATCAATTATATGAATTTATGCTTAAGTACATGTACCAATTGATCTTTAAAAATGAAATCTTTCAATTAATTAAATCATTAGTATGGACCTGCTCACAATGCTCGGGAAGGATAAAAGTATCACTTTCATCAGTCCAGATATTGGTGGAGTCTATCGCAAAGATTCCACTACTGTCTTTCCTCACTGTAGCATGGGGACCACTATAAATAGTTCTAAACCATTTTACATCAAGAATGAAAATACTAAATCGTCTAAAATCAATTTTATAGATTTTGCATATGGTCCCACAATAATTTAACTGTGAGGAGAGAAGATTAGTATCTGAAGCACTTGATCGGCTATCTTGTGTAAAGTTAGCCATGACTCCACAATCATATGTGACTCTCTTTGAATCGATGCATTCCACGTGAAAATGTCATCCATATGACCATAATGCACTGTACTTTTTGTATTGCAAAAGAGCATCATTAAAACAATGAGTATGCATCTATTTTATAGCGTATATTGCCACAAATAACTTAATTATGTCAAGAGGTAAGAAACTTACATGCATCATACATCCAGATGATAACTCTCGCTCGCGCTCAATTATTGTCTCTCCATCGTGTTCGACTTTACGTAGAGCCAGTTGTAGCCAATCAAGTGACATGTGAGTGGGAAGAAGGGTGAGATCCCATGGATATGGTTGCACTCGCTTATGCATGACTTTGCTCCTTGCTATTGAGGATACAAAACTTATTGAATTTCTCCATTTTCTCTTTGCTCATCTTTCTTTCAATCCCTTTTCCTTGGGGAACCTCGCCAAACGATGAGATCATCATCCTTGTTATGCCAAGCCTATGGCATATCAGGATCTATGGATGCAAGAAACTTCGTGATATATACTAATGACTCGTGCACAAGCCATCCCTATGCCATGCTTACTTCCGATGTTTCTCTCTGCCTTACAAATCCCTTCAAAGTTCTCATAAATTGCTCGAGAAAACACATCCACCGACTATGAATGGTACCATACCTACAATGGCCACCTCATCAACTATGTGCACAAGCAAGTGCACTTGAGTCATCATAATGCTCGAGGGAAAGTGCTTCTCAAGCAAGCATACAACTTTGATGGAGTCCACCCTAGCCTTCTCGATGCTCGATATGGAGATCTCTTTTTGAGATATCCACCTATTTCACGTGCCCATGTAAGATTCATAATCTTTCTACAGATTATTCAACTTAAGTTGAAGAAAATGTAATCAATGTGAGTTGATAGTAAGCATACCTCACAATACCACTGATCTTTAATATAGCATTTCTAGCATCTTCTTGTAAGCACCCTTTCACTATAATTGGGAGGATGAACTATCCAAGCAAGCAACAAAGAAGTCATGTCAATAATATAGCATAATCATAATTACACTAATGCATCATGATTATTGGTACACTAATCCTACAGCCTTGTAAGACCTTCTTCCAATCATGGGACTTGAGCCCACTAAGCTTATTGTCCTTTGAAAATGCTCCTTTCAAGCAACTCATGTACCCTATCAGTGTTTGAAAAGAGGCAATGTCTGCCTTGACCGGTGCCTCCTCTCTCTTAGAGAGAATCCATGTTGCTTTCAAGAGGACAACTTTACGACCACGACTTGGGGCAAAAAACGAGGCATCCTATCCATAGCGTGCAAGTCTTCTTGCACTCCTCTCAAGTATTTGTCACCAACCAAGTGTGCCCAAATAATAGCCCCCACATTCTTGAAGATATGCATGGGATCAAAGAGATGATTGATTTGTAACTGACCCCAATAAGGAACCTCTTGAAATATGGATAGCCTCTTTATACCAGGAGTTCACGTGTGAGATGGTCCAGTGGAAGGTATCGAGCATGACCTTCATAAACCATTTTTCTCATGTGTTTGAAGTGTCATGCAAGAGCACTCAAACCCTTCCCACAAATAGGACAAGCATGGTACCCACTTATTGCAAGTCCTGCATGCATGCATGAATGTGTTAGTATAAGACATGCACTAGAAAGAGAGTCATAAAAGTATCATTATACATGTAAAGACACAACCACGTACCTACACACTATTCATATCTTGGGTAGTCATGCATGGTCCACATCAAGATTCCCTTGACCAAAATGTCATTGGTATGTTTAGGAGCTTCGGAAAGATCAAAGACATGTATGCCTCTCCATAAGATCTATAACTCCTCTATCAAAGGTGCGATGTACACATCCATATTTTTGGCCTTGTACTTCCCTGGCACAAGTAGTGCAAGCATGAGGTGTCCCTTCTTTATTGTTAGCCATGGTGGGATATTGTAATTCACCAAGACTTTAGGCCATGTTGACTAAGATGTCGAGCGTAACCCAAAAGGGTTCACGCCGTCCATGGCAAGCTCAAGATGTAAGTTGCATGGCTCCCTCACAAAGTCCGGCCAATGATTGTCTATGTGCTTTCAAGCAGCACAATCTACAAGAATCCTCAATGTGTTATCAGTGGACCGATGTGTAGTAAGCCAAGTCATCAACTCCCACTACTAGAAAATAAGGTAGAAATGGCAAAAGGAAATGGCACCCAAACTTTATTTTTGCCATTTCTTATGTATGAAATGGCAACCATTTCTCAAAGTGCCATTTATTCATTAAAAATGTCAGTAGGAAATGGCAACTAGTTCTTGAGTTGCCATTTCTTAGGAAGAAATGGCAACATTTTCCTAAGAAGAAAAAGCAATAGGAAATGTCAATATTTCTTGATAATAAATGGCAACCCAAAATGGCAATCAATTTTTTATTGCCATTTTTAAGGTTGAAATGGCAACACAAAATGGCAGACATTTTTTATAGACATTTATTAGGAAGAAATGGCAACACAAAATGGCAATGAGCTATCGATTGCCATTTCTTATGTAGAAATGGCAACATAAAATGGCATACATTCTTGATTGACATTTCTTAGGAACAAATGGTAGCACAAAATGGCAGTGAGTTCTTGATTGCCATTTCTTGGTAGTAGAAAATTGAAACCTTTTCTTAATTGCCATCTCTTTGATAGAAGTGGAGATAAACTAAGAGGTTGCATGGCCATATGATACTTTACCATTCTATGATGATCTACAAATGTGAATTGCACCTATGCACCATGCACGTGTACAAATGGGAAAATTTGCATGCCCACCCACCCAAATTATCTCCAATTTATATGAAAATTTGCAAGCATATGAAACCTACTCAAATTACCACTATCTACAAGTTGTTACATGGCCATCTCACACTTAAGCATTCCCCGATGGTCCATATGCAAATTTAATACACTTAGCATCATGCATGTGACCAAATAGTGCATTTCGCATGCCCATCCACATAGATTTTCCCAATTCATCATGAAATTATGCAAGGACATGAAAATTATTCTAGTAGACATCCTTGAAAGTTTACATGGCCATATAATGCTTTGGACATTCCATGATGGTCCACAAATGTGATTTGCACACCTACGCACCATGCATGTGCAGACATGGGGAGTTTTGGATGGACATGAAACTTACTCTAATTGACAATCTCACACTTGATAATTCCATGTTGGTCCACACATGCAAATTTTCATGCACCTAGGCACAATACATGTGCACAAATAAGGAATTTTGCATGCCCATTGACCCGGATGTTTCCAAATCAATAGGAAACGTTGCAAGCACATAAAACCTACTCTAACTAACATATGTGCATGGTTGCATGCCTATCTGACACTTGACCATTCACATTGCATGTATGCACCATCGTGCATGTGCACAATTAGAAACTTTTACATGCCCCCATCAACCCAAGTGTTTCTTGATTGACATGAAACTATGAAACAACATGAAACATACTTAATTTAACACGTGCAAAGTTTCATGGCAATATGACACTTGACCATTGAATGACATCCACACTTGTGAATTTCATGAACCTATGCACCATGCATGTGCACAAATGGGAAATTTTGCATTCCCCAACCACTGAGATGTTTTTTAACTGATATGAAACTTTACTAGGACATGAAGCCTGCTCTAATCAACACACAAATTTCATGCACCTATGGACCATGCATGTGCACCAGTGGGAAAATTTGCATGCCCATCAACCCAAATGTTTCTCGATCAACACAACACTTTGTGTGGACATGCAAATTACTCTTATTAACATTGGTGCAGGGTCGTATGGCCATTTGACACTTGACCATTCCATGATGGTCCACACATGCCAATTTCATGCACCTATGCACCATGCATGTGCACAAATGGGGAATTATGCATGCCCATCCTTCCAAATGTTGTTATATGAATATAAAACCTTATGAGGAAATGAAACTTACTATAATTAACACACGTAAAAAGTTGCATAACCGTCTATTACTTGACGATTCCATGATGGTCCACACATGTGATTGCCATGCATGTGCGCACCACCCATGTGCAAAAATTGGGGAATTGCACATGCCCACCAACCTAAATGTTTCTTGATTGACATGCAACTTTGAGAGGACATGAAACTTACTCCATTTAACACCCACGCATGGTCACATGGCCATCTGACATATGACCATTCCATGATGGTTGAGAGATGCAAATTTCATGCACTATGGGGAATTTTGTATGCCCACCCATTCGAATGTTCTTTAATTGATATGAAACTTTGTGAGGACATGAAATCTACTCTAAATCCTAGATGTGCAAAGTTGATGGCCATCTAACTCTTGAGCATTCCATGATGGTCCATAGATGTGAATTTCATGCACTCATGCAGCATGCATATGCACAAATGGGAAACTTTATAAGGACATGAAAACTACTTTAACAAACACCCATGTAAACATGTGACACTTTGGACATTCCATAATGGTCCACATATGCAAGTTTCATGCATGCACGCACCATGGATGTGCATAAATCCGGAGTTTACATGCCCATCAACCTAGATGTTCCTTGATTGATCCAAATATTTGCATAGAAAAGAAATTTTCTCTAATTAAAACGCTTGCAAACTTGCACAATTGTCTGACAGTTGTCCATTCCATGATGTCCACACGTGATTTTTATGCACCCATGCACCATGTAGGTGCAAAAATGGGGAATTTTGCATTCCTACTCACACAATGTTTTCTAATCAATATGAGACTTTGCAAAGACATGAAAGCTACTATTATTAATAATAATGCAAAGTTGCATGGCCATTTGACTCTTCACCACTCCATGATGGTCCACATATGAAAATTCCATCCATCCATGCACCATGGATGTGCAAATGGGAGATTTTGCATTCCCATCTACCTAGATGTTTATGGATGAACAAAAAACATTGCAAAGACATGAATATTACTATAATTATGACCCTTGCAAGGTTGCATGCCCATCTCACACTTGACCATTCCATGATGATCCAAATGTGTAAATTTCATTCACCTACGCACCATGCATGTGCACAAATGGAAAATTTTGCATGACCACCTAGCCAAAGGTTCCCCTATCGATATGAAAATTTTCATAGACATAAATCTTACACTTGTGTGAAGTTGCATGTCCATTTCACACTTGTGCATTCTCTTATGGTCCATAGATGCAAATTTCATGCACCTATGCACCATGCATGTGCCCAAATTTGGGAATTTCGCATGCCCATCCACAGAAGTTTTCCCATGTCAGCATGAAACTATGCAAGGACATGAAAATCTAATAAACACCTGTGAAAAGTTACATGGCCATAGGATGCTTTGTTCATTCTCCATGATGGTTTACAAATGCAAATTTCATGCACCTACACACCATGCATGTGAAGACATGGAGATTTTTTGCATGCCTAATGACCTAGACGTGATACAAAACTTTGTGAGAACATGAAGCTTCCTCTGATTGACACCCATGCAAAGTTGCATGACCATATTCCTATGCACAATACATGCGTAGAAACGGGAAATTTTGCACGCCCATCGTCTCAGATGTTTCCAAATTCAACTAGAAACTTTACAAGTGAGTGAAACCTACTCTAATTAACACCCATGCATGGTTTCATGGCCATCTGACACTTAACCATTCCATGATGGTCCACACATGTGAACTTCATGCACGTATGCACCATGCATATGCAAAAATTGAAAATTTTGCATGCCCATCAACCCCAGTGTTTCCCGATTAACATGAAATTGTGAAACAACATGAAAATTGATCTATTTAACACCCATGAGAAGTTGCATGGGCATGTGACACCAATGATGGTGTTGTAAATTTTATGCACCATGCATGTACACTAATGGGGAATTTTGTATGCCCACTGATGCATATGTTTTTCAATTGATATGAAACGTTACTATGACATGAAACCTACTGTAATCAACACCCATTAGGAGTTGCATGGAAATTTGCCAGTCCATGATGGTCCACACGTGAATTTCATGCAACTATGGACCATGCATGTGCACAAATGGGGAATTCACATGCCCATTGACTCAAGAACTTTAAAGTTACTCTAATTAACACTTGTTCAAGGCTACATGGCCATTTGACACTTGATCATTCCATGATGGTACACACATGCCAATTTTGTCACTTTGTGCACCATGCATGTGCAAGGGAAATCTCGCATACCCCCCCTGTATCAATACAAAAGTTTGGATATCAAACATACTCTAGGTAACACCCACAAAAATTTTCATGGCCATCTAATACTTGACCATTCCATGATGGTCTACACATGTGATTGCCATGTATCTATGCACCACCCATGTGCACAAATGGGGAATTGTGCATGCCCACTAGCCTAAATTTTTCTTGATTGACATGAAACTTGGAGAGGACATGAAACTTGATCCACTTAAAACCCACGCATGGTTGCATGACCATCTAAAATTTGACCAGTTCATGATGGTCCATAGATACGAATTTCATGCACTATGCACCTTGCATGAGCACAAATGGGGAATTTCGCATGCCCACCCACCCATATGTTCTCAAATTTATATGAAAATTTGTGAGGAAATGAAATATCCTCTAATTAGTACCTTTACAAAGTTGCATGGCCATCAATTTCTTGAGCATTCCTTGATGGCCCACAGATATGGCTTTCTTGCATCTATGCACCATGCATTGTGCACAAATTGAAAATTTTGCATGTCCATCCACCCAGATGTTTCCTTGCCGATGTGAAAATTTGTGAGCACATGAAAAATAATTTAACACCCATGCAAATTTGCATGGCCATGTGACACTCTAGACATTCCATGATGATTCACAAATGAATTTTCATGCACGTATACACTACAGTGCACAAATGGGGAGTTTTGCATGCCCACCGACCTCGATGTTCCTCGATTGATACAAATCTTTGTGTAGGAATGAAATATACTCTAATTAATGCCATTAAAATTTTACATAGCCATCTAAGGATCGTCCACCATTCCATGATGTACACACGTGTGAATTCCATGCACCCATGTACCATGTAGGTGCACAAATGGGGAATTTCACATGGCCACTCACACTATGTTTTTTTATTAATATGAAACTTTTCAAAGACATGAAACCTACTCTTATGAACAATTATGCAAAGTTTCATGGCCATCTAACACTTGACCATTCGATGATGGTCCACATGCAAACTACATACACCTATGCATCATGGATGTGCACAAACGGGAAATTCCACGTGCCCATCTACCTAGATATTTCCTGATTCACACAAAACATTGCGAGGAAATGAATATTACTATAATTAACCCCCTTACAAGGTTGCATGTCCATCTCACATTTGATCATTCCATGATATTCCAAACATTCATATTTCATGCACCTATGCACGATGCATGTGCACAAAATGGGAAATTTTGCATGCCCACCGAACCAAATGTTCCCTTGTCAACATGAAAATTTGCAAGGAAATGAATATTACACTCATGCAAAGTTTCATGGACATCTGACACTTGACCATTCCATGATGGTCCATAGATACGATTTTTGTGCACTTATGCGCACCACACATTGCACAAATGTGGAATTTCACAAGCCCACCCTTCGAGATGTTTCCCGATTGACACAAAACTTTGTGAGGACGTGAAACTTACTCTAATTAACACCCGTGTAAGGTTTCATGTCCATTTGAAAATTGAACATTCCAGGATGTGAATTTCATGTAGCTACACACCATGCAGGTGCACACATGGGGAATTTGGTAGGCGTATCCATCCAGATGTTCAACGAGATCGATATTAAACTTTTTGAGGACATGAAACTTACTTTATTTAACACCCATGAAAATTTTCATGGCCATGTGATGCTTTGGACTTTTCATGATGCCCCACAAATGTGGTTTTCATGCACCTATGCACCATGCATGTCATCCACTGACCCAGATGTTTATTGATCAATACAAAACTATGCATGGAAATGAAGCATACTCTAATTAAAACCTATGCAAAGTTGCACGTATATTTGACACTTGACCATTCCACGATGGTCCACACATGCAAATCTAATGCATGTATGTACCATGAATATGTACAAATGGTGCCCACTTCATAGAGATGTTTTCTGATCAACATGAAATTTGAGAGGGCATGAAACCTACTTTACTTAACATGCATCCAAAGTTGCATGCCATTTGCCATGGTCCATCTTCCATCTCTCTATGTAGACCATCATATGCAAAATTTCATGCACCTATGCACCATGCATGTGCACAAATGGGAAATTTTGCATGCCCATCAACCTAGATGTTTCCTGATTGACATGAACATTTGCGAGAGAGAGAGAGAGAGAGAGAGAGAGAGAGAGAGAGAGAGAGAGAGAGAAGGGGGAAAGAGAGAGAGAGAGATGGAGAGAGAGAGAGAAGGGGGAAAAAAGAGAGAGAGAGAGAGAGAGAGAGAGAGAGAGAGAGAGAGAGAGAGAGAGAGAGAGAGAGAGAGAGTGGTAGTGGAGAAGGAGATGGAGGAGGGGGGGTGGAGGAGATGGAAGGGGTGGAGGGAAATGGAGGGGAGGGTGGTGGAGAGGGAGGTGGTGCAGGAAATTACAACACGTGAAGACATTTCTCTTCTATCAAACTAAGAGAGCTCATAGGGTCATTACAGTTTCAAACTCATGATAGTCACTCATAAGGTTGAAAACCATAAACTCCATCACGCATAGCAGGGACTAGCTACTATGACATCCCCACTGACGTCATCAGCGCACAACAATGGGTGTAGACCATACTCTAATTAACACCCCTGCAAAGTTTTATGGCCATCTCACACTTTACCATTCCATGATGATCTAGACAAATGGGGAATTTCACATGCCCATCGACCCAGATGTTTCCCGATTGGCACAAAAGTTTAGGAGGATATGAAACCTTTTCTACTTAACACCCTTGCATGCTTGCATGGCCATCTCATTCTTGACCATTCCTTGATGATCTAGACATGCAAATTTCATGACCTACACACGATGCTTGTGCACAAATGAAACTTTGTGAGGGCATGAAACCTCCTCTAATTAACACTTGTGCAAGGTTGCATGCTCTAATTAACACTTGTGCAAGGTTGCATGGCCATCTGGCACTTGACCATTCCACTTATGTGGATTTCATGCACTAATGTGCACAAATAGGAAATTTTGCATGTCCGCCCACCCAAATGTTCACCTATCAAGAAGAAACTTTGCAAGGACATGGAACCTACTCTAATTAACACCCATGTAAAGTTGAATGGCCATTTGATACTTGACCATTCCATGATTGTCCACAGATGTGATATGTTGACAATGTTTATACTCGTTAGGCTTCTCATACTAGTTTGAAATCAGACTAGAACTATTGGCGCAATAAAGTGCATATAAAGTTTTCCCCCGAATAACAACATAGTTAAAAAAGAATATATATTGTCACAAAATTTTAAATATTTTCATTGTCTATATGTAAAGTCTATCATATGTAACTCTATCATGTGAGTCCAACATATGGGTTTTTATTAATTGCACTACTTACAAATTTATATATACATAAGGAAGTAAATTAAGGACCAAAGGTTAATATACAAAAGGGTGTTTTATATTTAAAAAGTCTCTAACGTTTCCAACATGCAACATGCCATCATTTGGTATAGTTCTTCATGCATGGGACCTAAAATTTTAAAGGATGAGTCATGGGATCAAATCCCCTCCGATTGTTGTGATGATTTTTAGTCCTTATTTTGTGTAAAATGGATGATTTTTTTTGTTGAAAATTTCCTTACGTGAATGAAAAATTGTTAACTTCGGGGTCTTTTCTTTAATTCCATGGCTAGTAACTGCCATTAGTTGCCAATCTTGAAACTTGCACTGAATTGTTCATCTAGTAACTACATGTTCATCATCCTTCATCTTCATCTTTTGTGATCGTCATATTTTGTTTTGATTTGTCTTCTGATCACCCCACCATCTAGGCAATCCTTTTGATTCCTTGTTGATTGTTTACATTGGGAAACCAAGTCTTCGGAAAATCTTAAAGGAATGAATGAAAATTCTCAATGGATAGAATTTTCTCTATCACTCAACGGAAGTGAAAGAACTCTCACAAGAAAGATGGTGTCTCAGTGGAAGGTAGAACCATGCTCTGATACCATGTAAAAGTGAGGGATCAAGGAGGATCAAAGCACAACAAGAGAGACATAGGGAAGCAAACACTCAATCTATTGCAATGTGTACAGGAACAATACAAAGATAGGCTTCTTATGTAGAGAGAACCTTTAGAATAGTCAATACATGTGGGATCCTCTCATCCACATTTCTCCATGTGGATATCCTTGATCGACATCTCCACATCATCTAGTCCACATCCTAGGGTGGCTACTTTAATACATTCCTATACCATACCTTAGCCTCTGATATGTGCACATGGCACCATATCTCAACAATCTTATGGGTTGATGAATATGCTAGATGCAAGGGTGGAACTAGAGGGTCTTTTGGTGGGGGGATGTCTTTGATTGGCCACTACATCAACAGAGTGTCTCAACACATTTTGGTCTTCCATCGACAATTATCGTCGGATGGAAAGTTGAATATCATGAAGTTTAGGGTCCTTAGTCAGATAGTGAAGATGAGGCCCATCCGTCTTACTGCAGATCATATTTTTTTGGTTAGGCATAGTATAGCTTTATTTTTGTTCTCGAACACATGATCTGGTCCTCTCCATAGTATCATAGCTATTGCACGGCTAGCTGGCATTACAGATCCACAGGCTATAGAGAATGAAATTGTGCAACCCTCTCTTCTTCAGCAAGAAAAAAAGGGATCTAAACCAATCAAGAAGAAGCATAGACTAGAGTAGCTTGTGCGTTAAAGTGGGTGCTCTTTGTAATATCACTCTATGTCAATAAAGAATACCATTTTCAAATTATTTTCTTGTTCATTACGGAACATTGTTTCCTTTTTCATGTTAAGTGAAATTAAGTATTGTTTCCTTTTGCATGTTCCATTGAAATTTGATGTTTATTATTTCATTTTGCAAGTAAGTAAATTGAGATTGCATGTAAGTAAATTAATAGATTGCAAATACAATGAAAATAAATTTGAGATTGCAAATGCAAAGACAATGCAAAAAAAGACACTTTATTATATTGAAAAGAGGCTGATACAAGACTGATGCCCAAAGGCAGAATACATGAACTCTAACTATCGCCCAAGGCATATTTTGCAAAATCCCTAAGTGCCCTTGGGCTTCCTAAGATGGACAATAAACTGCATGTCTTTGGCGGTCATAGTGACCCTTTTCCTATGGATGGCAGTCAACTGGGTGTCATCCATGAGGTCTACTAGGTAGGCATCAGTTGCATGCTGCATGGCATGCAAGGTGTCTCTGAAAATATGCCATGGAGCCTCCACAACTCCATGCCTGTAATACTAAGACATTGGGCTATTGTTGAGGTCCTGCATGACCTCGTGTACCACCCTTGCAAAGCTTGCCATCGGGATGAGCAGATCGATAGATTTTTGAAACTTTATGATCTCCTGAAGTGCCATAGTCCCCAGCTTGAATCTGTATTGCCTCACTAGAGCAGTGTAATTCCATGTAGAAACAATGAGACACAAATGTAGTTATTTATTCATAGAGTTGTTACATATATAGGCAACTGCCTCCATGTAGGTAGATCCCAGATCCACAATCATCTCCCTACTTCATTAAGATTAAACTTGATGCTAGATATCTGTGTCAAAATGCTCTTCATTGAATTTAGATGTGAAAAGATGGACTCCCCCCTATCCAATCTTAAGTCAAAAAACTTGATAAGCAAGCTATACTTAGAGCATCTTCCCTGTGCTCTAAACACATACTCAAGATGAGTCCATGCAGCATGAGCAATCTCACATCTGTCGATGTGATGAATAAAGGAATCACTCAAACCAAGAGCAATTATAGCAAGAGCTTTTTCATCTTTTGGAAGCCATGAAGCTTCTCCTTCTCTAGTTGTAGGTTTAGTTTCTTTACCATTCGCTACCTTCCATATTCCCTTTTTCATGAGAATAAACTTCAGTTTTGTTTGCCAAGTGTGGAACCCCTCTCCTTCAAACTTATCTATTTTTAGATTGGAAGCCATTTAAAAAGGTCTTACCAAATTAATGACAGTGTCTAATCCCTTTACAAAAACTCAATCTTTCTGAACGAAAAAATCACCTTCACCATATAGATGCAAATTAAAAGATAAGAATTCTGAAAAGCCTAATTGTCTGGCATAATCATAACCAGTTGGCTTCTCCCACAACCTCTTAACTGGAGTCTTCTTCACCTTGTACTTTATCTTTGTAGTCTTCTTGATTTTGGAAGAGCTTTGAGAACTTGAGGTTGGCATGTTGTCAAGAGATTAGCACCAACTGAACTAACATTCTCTGAACTGAAATGACATACTTTGAACTGATTTTTGGAAGAATAATCTTTGAATTGAGTGTTTTACTTGTCGAGCATTTAGTGTAGCATAAAAAACTCCACAAAATACACTAGAAATGCTTGCAGAGTACATGTAAACTTGGAGGATAAAATTCAACCAAATGAGAGCAGCTCTTCGAGGGCTTTTGTTGCGCAATGAAAGATATAGGACCAGAGAAGACCCAGTACCAAGCTTGGGCAAAATGTCATGTCAGGTCACCATAGCCAAAAGCCCCAATGTCGACTGGTTTTTTCATCAGTACGCCTCAATTATTGGAGCATTTGCCTTCAAATTTAAGCTTTGGATAGCTCTTGGTGTCGCCCAACTTCCTTTGAGAGGATTTACCAAAATATAACTCCAGTAGGTCGCATTTCAAGAAATTGCATAGACTGTAAATATTGCTGGCATGGGCTCTAGGAGCACTAACTTCACAATTCCTCCAAGGTGGATGTGCGCCCTAGTGAGGGGAAGCTACAGCAAAAAGGGCTTGGGAAATGGTGGCCTGTAGGTGGAGAACAAGCTTAAGGAAATTCAGGAAGGAAAAATGGAGAGAAAATCTTCATTTGGGGAAGATGAAGAATCTAGGAGAATCTTAGTGGAATCCAAGAGGACTCAAGGAGGCTCAAAGAAGAGAACTCAAGGAGTCTCATGGAGGCTGAGTGGCTCTGATACCATGTGTAATTCCATGTAGAGACAATGAGACACAAATGTAGTTGTTTATTCATAGAGTGGTTACATATATAGGCAACTGCCTCCATGTAGGTAGATCCCAAATCCACGATCATCTCCCTGATTATCTCAATCAATCACCTCCTATGATCACTCACCTGACACACCTAACTAGAACCTTTTAGCACACCTACACTCATGCACTTCTTGCATGGGACTCCAATCCCATAGGCACACACACACACACATCAATTTGCCCCTTCATTCCCCCTCACAAATTGATGACCTCATCCCTTAGTAGTAGTACATGGGATGCTCCATGGCTTGCCCACTATCATGTGGCAACACATCAATTTGCCCCTTCAAGGAGGGCCTCTTTACCCTTGATGTGAAGGGCCTCTTCCTAGATGTGGAGGGCCTCTTTTCCCTAGACCTGGAGCTAGGCGTCCTCTCCCCCATGGACGTGGATGCTAATTCTCTGCTCTTGACTTAGTCCTCTATTTTGTCCTTTGTTGTTGCTCTTCTTTGTGTTCCTCCTCTATTCTCTCTGAGTCATCATCGGCCTTTGCATCATGATCCTCTTGTGTGCCTTCCTTTGTCCATGTGTCTATGGGCCTACCCGTTGCTCCCTCTTTGGCCTCTGGAATGGCAATTTCTTCCTTTGACGGGGATCATCGGGGGGAGAGGGGAGGGGGGCTATCAATCTCTATCTCTGAATTTGAAGATGGGTCTTGTTGTGCCAGTCTCCTTGGTGCCTTGATCTTGGGCCTCTACTTGGCCATGGGGGATGGAGAGAGTGTGCAAGAGAAAGGGTGAGGGTGCAAGAGAAAGGGTGGAAACGTTAGGGGCAAGTGGGAGGTGGTGTGGGAGTGGAGAGCTCTTCAAACAATGAAATGAAAATGAGGGTCCATTCTTTTATATAGGGCCCAAAACCCTAATTTTTAAAAATACTTGTTTTTAATAAAAACGCTACAAAAAGAAAAATTGGTGCAACCTTGAGATAAATACTTATAAACATCCAATAACTCAAAATCTCTCATTTGTACTGCAACTCATGGCCATTATACATTGGCTTTACTGCAAATCACATAACTAAAACTACAAAGAAATTCTTAAACTTATGCATGGGCATCCACATTGGAAGAATCTACACCATCATTTTCATATGTCTCCACCCATGTGCGCCCTTGTCTATGATGGGTTGCATGCCACCTTGCATGATTCTGTCTTTCATTTAATGAGGTCTATTCTTCTTTGATGTTCCGCATTGACATCTTGCACTGAATGGGACACTAAGGACTCTTTGAATGCTAGTGTTGCACCTACTCTTATTTCGATACGCTTGTACCACCATTGAACCAATTGAACCATTGGGCTTGAGTTAGTTCTATTGCCCCTGTGTTGGGTTGCTCTATTATATGCACAACGTGCTTGCCAATGCGATCTTTCCATGCCCTGAGTGCATGCTCTGAGTGGACCATAGTCCGTCGCTTCCATAATTCCATGCCATGTATGGTGCATGAGCATATAAAATGTGCTGCCAAATAGAAAAATAAAATTTTTAATATATGACCATTCAATATGCACATCTCAACGTCCAAGTTAGAGATTACCATGTATTGTGTGAAATGATTCTTTCCCCAAGCTATCTCCATATTCTAAAGTCATTCACAGCATTGATGAAACACTGTGCATCATCATCTTTGAATCTTTTCTTTTGTAGTAGTAAAGGTACCAAGCTATCAAAAGCTAGCCACACTCGAGCCTTTTCCAATATTTTTTGTCCCTTCCCCCCTCGTTCACAACATGCATTGTGTAACTTTCTCCATACATCAAACTCATTAGCACATTTGAGCTTGTGATTCTTCTTCTTTGCAAAAATAAAATTTAAATCCTTGACACCACCAAAGCTTAGCTTACAAGGAGAATTGCCTATTTTTCTCATCTTTTGTAATCTTTACTTGCCTAGAGTGTAGTCCCATATCTGAAATAACCTTTCCAATTCTTGCAATCATCCTCTCACTCTCTTGTTGGGGCTTCAAGCTATATGCATCAATGATGTACAGATGCACCAACTTTTCAATTATTCTCACAAGTGTACAAATGTGTACTCGCTAAAGAGGAATTTCAAGAATTGGGCTCCATGATGGATCTTTCCCTAGAGCATCCCTATTTAGTGCCTTAGTTTGATCTATCTTTGCAAGTTCAGAGGCCCATTGCTTTTGATTCTTTTTACCACCCTTTACAGGTACTCTTGTTTGCATGCACAGTGGACAAGGATTGCTTGTATTTGCTCCATGTGCCACATTGAACATACATTTAATAGTCTTAAGGTCAGTAGTAGCGAGATGTCATTCTCCATGGTAGGATCCATAGCCATCAACTTCAAGTAGCTCAACATTTTTATGACCTTTGATCACATTAAACATACAGTGGACAAGGATGGCTTGTATTTGCTCCATGTGCCACATTAAACATACATTCAGTAGTCTTGAGGTCAGTAGCTAGATGCCATTCTACACGGTAGCATCCATAGCCATCAACTTCAAGTAACTCACCATTGTGATGGCCTTTTATTACACTTGGGATATCGGTTTGGTTAAAAAACCACTTCAAAATTAAATGCGACTCTTTCAACACCTGCAAAAAAAACTCACATGTTATTTCAAAATATTCTGATTCGTTTTACAGTACTGCATTAAAATTCAAATTTCCATCATACCTCAAAGGTAGCCAACCACCAAATCTCATGTTCTGATTGCACACTGAACTGTCTTGCATCATCAAGCTCAACCTCAAGGTCCAATATTCTATTCATCATTGTTAAACTAAGACTCAAATGTTATCTCTAATTTTAGACTCTTGGATTTTGGATGTTGTATAATAGAACTCCAACATGGATAGACATCAATTCTAAAACACTCCTACAAGCTCTAACTCGATGCTTCCAGTGACCACTTTTCTTGGATATTTCATCCATTAGATGCAATTTCCTCTTACATAGTCTTAGACCCATTGGAGTATCCTTCATGAATGATAATGTTTTTCTAACTTTTTTATCTCATCCTTCAGAGCTGTGTTTTGCATCTATAAGTGAATTTCATTCATAGTGCTCTCTCCCAATTGAGCATCTTATGTTTGAACCTTTACCTGCAATTCCTAATTTTTCTTCTCTATGCCATCATATGTAGACATTTGAACACTTGTAGCTTGCCTAGATGATACCAAATGTTGATTCCAAGCCTCCAACATTGCAATCCTTATGTCTCTTTCATTAAGCAAAGATTGATATTGGCTGCTATGAAGGCTACTTGCTCCATGACTAATCAACGTTTGACAATATTCTAAAAAACCATTCTCACCCTTACATAGGAACTTTATGAAGCTGGTCAATCCATGGAATTGAGGAATCTGACAAGTTTGTGGATCTACTAGATATATTTTCCCTTACAACCACAAATCCATATGTGTTTCTCCTTGATTTCGAAGAGCTCTTTTTCACTTTCACTTGCTAAGTTGAATTCATCCCTCTTTAAAAATGGTGCATTCTTTGCATCAATTTAAAAATGGATATACACCTTTTTTTAATTCTGAGGGGCTTGCATGATTTCATACACTTTCCACCTAATATAATATAACATTGACATCAACAAATAATATACAAACATGACATGTTTCAGAAAAGTATCAAATGAAGCAAAAATGAAAACCCCAATTGCATGCAAGATCTAAATATTGAAATCTACAAATTCAAAAAAAACATTTACTTATCATTAAACACGGTTAAACTGTGTGAATAAACAATACCTCACAGGGATCTTTGAAGGAAAAACGTGATCAAACTTGTCCTCCTCAATGGTCCTTGTTGTAATCCAGGATGCTGAAGTTGGATGGAATTTTCTTCAAAACTAATTATATGCTTCCAAACAACTCCAAATCTATTTCAAACCATCTTTTATAAAAAACCTCAATAGTAAGAATGTATCTTTTAAAATAAACAAATCTTTCTTCCTCTTCAAATCATGTATTAAAAGAAAACAACAGAATTACCAAAACAAACTACAAATTAAAAGAAAACAACACAATTACCAAAACAAACTACAAATTAACTGCTTCTTCAAAGTTGCATCATAAAATATCGTTATTTTCATTATCTTGCATTGTTCTAAAGTTTTTATCACTTGAATCTCCATGCAAGTTGCTCTGATAGACCCTGATTTGAGTTGAAAACTAAAAATATTCTAAAACTACATGAATGAACAATACATGATTCTTGGATCAAGGTCCTTTGAAAGAAAAATGTGATCAAACTTGTCCCTCCCAGTGGTCCCAAATGTGTTCCAAGAATCATGAAGTTGATGGGTTTTGCTTCAAAACAAATTATATGCTCCCAAACATCTCAAAATCTTTTTCAAGCAATATTCTGTAGAAAATTATTGATAGTAAGAGTGGAAAAGACCCATTTCTCATGAAATTTCTTATAAAACAAACAAATATTTCAATGTTTTTAAACCATGTAATAAAACAAAACAACACAACTACACAAAATGAACTAGGAACTAACTTTTTCTTCAAATCTCATCATAATCACTTTGTTGCATCGTTCCAAAGATTAACTCACCTGAACCTCCATACAAGCTGTCTGGATGGACCCCAAACCCTCAGAAATGGTTCAAAATCATGCACCCTTAAAGATTGCAATAGGGAAAGTCATCAGCAGCTGCAATGCCTAAAATTCAATCTTCTTTGATCCTTTCTCAAAGAATCTCGACCAATAGCTCCTTCTAAGCTCCAAACAAACTCTGCAGCATTCATGGTTCACTCAAAACATTGATTACCTTGTCTTCCAGAATGAAATTATTTCAAATCATGGGAGAATCTCAGATGAGAGAGGAAATGGCGAGATTTGAAGGAGAAGCACCCAAAATAAAGAAAGGAGAAGGTAGGTTGAATCTCATTCAAAAATCTTGAAAGTTTTGAAATAATGAGGGTGAAATGGGAGGGAAATGCAAGTAGAGAAGACAAGTGATGAGATTTTGGCATGAGAGTCCATCCCATGAGAGGGAGAATAGAGAAAGAAACTTCCCGCATAAGAGCCAGCAAGAAATTTGAAAAAAGAGCTAGGACAAAGAAAAATTCAAAATGTTGCTCAGAATTAAGGGGGAAGGAAGAGGAATGAGAGAGAATGAAAGGAGTGTGGTAGTTGGATGGGAGGATTTGGTTTCAGGTCAAATGGTACCAGTTTGGTTGAGAAACTAGATTTTTCAGTTTTATTATAGTTAAAAAACATGATGAGAGAGTTGAGATAGCAAGTGGGTGCTCCACATCATTGTTTGGACCATTGAATAAAGAAATAGAGAAGTCACACCACTTCAAATATTATATTTCCCTCCACCAACCAATATTCTATTGGGTTTTATTCACATTATTCTTCGATGTCACCAGCCCAAGGGCTCCCTTATAGGGCCCTTTTTGAGTCCAATTGTTTTGTAATGTTTCACTAATATCAACTTATCATGGATTGCTAAGAATAAAAGACACCGAGAGGAGTGGTAGAGGCAAGGACCAAGACTGATAGAAGATGAGAAAGATGAGTTTGTTGCCCACGAGAAGCAACTCAAGAAGAAAGAGCAGTGACAAGATAACACATTGCAGAGAAGAGCTACAAAAGTACTCTTCAATAAGAGAAGAGCTTGCACATCTATTTGAAGGGATGTCTTATAGAGTCGCTCATTCTAGGCAATATTCAACAAACCAAGCTAAAAGTATTAGAGGAAGAGATTAGGAATAGACAAGAAGCATTGAAAGAAATAATGTTTGATTCTTTGTGCGTCTTTATGTACTATAATTAGATTGATGAACATGAAAAAAACAATGCAGAGGATGGTGTAACCCACAAGATAGAGATGGCAAACGTGATGGTAGGATTGTAGCTTATGTCTACTAGTGAAAGGTATTTTTTGACACCATATGGCTGTGAGATTTACTTGTACTTGGATCCCTCAATTATATCATAAACTACTTTCACAAATTTAATGAACTCTGTTTTTAATGTACTCTAGTTTTAATAACATGTCACGTTCGCTTTCTTAATTCAAATTTTCTTTAGCTTACTTTTTACTTCAATATTTTGTTTGAAGAACAACTTTTTTTTTCATTTTTATCAAAAAATACCTCAAAAAATGAATTTGGACAGTGGACTAGTCCAAATGAATTTGGATAGTGCACCAGTCCAAAATTAATGAAAGAGGTGTTCTTTGATCAATATCATGGTCGTGACATTTAAGGGAGATTCCACAAGTGGCCATTCCAAGACACGTGAATACATTGTTGAACAATTGGAGGTAGTAATTTTGGATATTGGGCAGCATAATGTTGTTCAAATAATCACCGCGACAATGCGAAGAACTGTAGGAAATCTAGAAGAATTATGAATAAAAAATATCCAACCATTTGGGGCATCGCCGTGCTCTTTCCATTGCCTTGACCTTGTGCTTGAGGATTGGTATAAATCAATGGTCATCCCATGGTTCAAAGCCTCTATAGATGGAGGAAGACTAGTGTTGTACTTCCTTAACCACGAGAAGGTTGGGCATATTTAGAAACCACCAAATTGCTAAACATCCATTGGAGTTTTTGAAACCTAGCAAAACATGTTTTGGAATAAACTATATAATGTTGGACCGTTTGCTCAAGCTACAATGAGTTGTAATGGAGACATTATTTAGTGTGGAAGCTAGTGAGTGGATAGCTGATTCAACTTCACAAAATGCCTGTGCCAAATTCATGGAGATGAAGCAAATTAGTCACAATGTAGCAATTTGTCCATTGAACGAAATTGGAGTAGTTACAAGTTTGTACATTCCACCACAAGAAATCGCTTGAAGACAAAAAGAGTAGAGAAATTCTAGTGTATGCTTATGCAAATGGTAGAATTTTGGATGATGTTAAGGGAGAGAGTAATGATGAACTCTTATTTTATTGATTTTGGACTCATATGTCTACATTTTGACTAATCCTAAAAATCCTTCCCAAATGAAAAGTTTACTTTATGAAAACATCATTCGAGAATTAAACGTTTACTTTCTGGCACTCTCATTTCCACATAATAAATTTCACAATATTTCTCTGTAATCATTAGGGGAGAAATGGGGTCTCAAAAGGGCCTTCAATTAGTGTTTCCTAATTTCAAGGATATTAGGAAGGGATTTGAGGTGTACCAATGACATGTTGAGATATCAAGCTCTACCCCCGATATATCTCCTGGATGACTATCATTTATGTCACCGCCTATGTTAGTTGTACTCGTGGTGTAGTTAGACTACCACGTATGTTTTTGGTTTGGGTTCACATATGAACCACGTATTCTAGGTTTTGACATATAGGGTATTTCCCTCTTCTATTGTATTGTTGTTGTGTGCAAAAGTGAAGAAAGGCTTCACCCTCCAACCTTGTGTCCTCTCTCTTTTGTGTGTTGTGAAGAAAGCTGAACTTGAGTCTCCTATCTCTCTCCCTCTTTCTTTACATGGTATCAGAGCCTTGTTCGTGGTAAGGAGCTCAAGAAAGCTAGCCAAGTTTGTGGTGTCCTGGTAAGAGGATCAGTGTAGCTTTCCTATTTCGAGTTTGGGAGCAAATCTCTACAGGTAGCACAGCCAGAAGTGCAGGAGTGCACTGCTTCAGATTGAGAGGCCCTTCGCGGTGCGGCGAGAGCGCAGTATATGCTGCGGGATAGGGCGAAGCCCTTGGTGACTTTATTTTTTTGGTTTGAGGCCGTTTCGGGGCCCGTTTTGAAGGCGGAAGTTCTTCGCAGGCACTCAGAAAAAGGCCCTGTTTTTGCTGTGCGACCACCGCGCGGCTAGTCGGTGGAAAGGTGCCACAGAAATTGCATCATATGCCTATGTGCAGAGATATTGGGAGTTGCAGATTCATGCCTGTTGCCTCTTGATGCAAAATCATCACGAGGAAGTGACTGTGTGGTGAAATACCACTTTCGTCAGTGTTGCAGATCTGCCCCTGTGAGGCTTTTCACAGAAGTTTTGCTATTTGCCCTTGTGAGGCATTTGCTGTGTTTACAGGTTGCTGTTGCAATTCGTGATTTGTAAAATGTCTGAGAATCTGTCTACCATTGTCAGTGAGAAGCTTGACAAGAACAACTTCCAAACCTTGAATGGTCTTGGGAAAGATTATGCACAGTTTCAGACATCCATTGGAGTCCGTGAAACATTTCCTGATTTTCAGGAACTTATTGCTCTCTTGCTGAGTGAAGAGCAAAGGAATGGTGGTTCAGCCACCTCAACTTCTCAAGAGACTGCTTTCTACTCGAATACAGGTAGAGGCAGAGGTAGAGGAAGAGGCCGTTTTGGTGGCCGTGCAGGAAATCAGAACCACAAGCAACAACAGGAAAACCAGTCCTATGGAGGAGGACGTGGTAGTTCTAGAGGCAGGGGGAGCCAAAGAGGCCGTGGTTCATGGCAAAGGAACCAGCAAGTAAATAGCAGCACAGAATGCTATTATTGTGGAAAGCCTGGACACAAGGAGAATACATGCTATAAAAAGCAGAATGACATCAAAAGTGGGAAGTTGCAGCAAAGCAACTATGCATCATCAAGTGGGCATGGTGACGACAGAAATGAGCACCTTTTTGTGATGCAGCATATGGTTAACTCCATGTCAGGAGATGCTGCAGCTTGCAATGATGTTTGGTATGTTGATTCAGGTGCCTCTAACCACATGACCAGTCATGGTGAGTGGTTTCATGATGTTAGAAATTTGGATAAGCTAGGTTATGTTGAAACAGGTGATGATACTGCGCACCCAATTACGCAGGTTGGTAAAGTGCCATTGGCTATGCAGGATGGCAAAACGAAGTACTTGGCAGATGTACTTCATGTTCCAAAAATCACTAAGAACCTGGTTTCAGTTGGCCAGATGGTTGAGCAAGGTCTGCAGGTTAGATTTAATCCTGATGGATGCTTTGTTGAGGACCTGAAAAATAAGTGCCGCTTGGTTGCAAAAGGCAACAAAAATGGTAGAATGTTCACCTTGGATGTTGATATGCCTGAGGTGAAAGCTGCTATGTTTGCGCATGGGAGAGGCGTCATTGCAGATATTGAGATATGGCACAAGCGCATTGGGCACGTGAATATACAAAGGCTGAAATCTATGCAAACGAAAAACATTGTTGCAGGTTTGCCTAAATTCAGAGTTGAGGGAATGCAAAAGGTATGTGAAGCATGCCAAATGGGTAAGCAGGCCAGACATGCATTTCCTAAAAATGCTAAGGTGAGCAGAAGACCTTTGGAAGTGATCCATTCAGATGTTTGGACAACCAAAGCTGCTTCTATTGGTGGATGCCATTATTATGTGACGTTTATTGATGACTACACAAGGAAGGTGTGGATTTATTTTATGAAGCACAAAAGTGAAGTGTTCAGCCATTTCAAGGCTTTTAAGGCCATGGTTGAAAAAGAGAAAGGTGTGCATATTAAAGTGCTAAGATCTGATGGAGGGGGAGAGTACTTTTCAGAAGAATTTTGTGAATATCTGAAAGAACAGGGAATTCAAAGGAAGTACTCATGCAGGTCTACCCCTCAGCAGAATGGGGTTGCAGAAAGGAAGGACAGGCATATTGCAGAAGTAGGACGGGCGATCCTAAATGAGAAAAACATGCCTGATTATTTTTGGGCTGAAGCAGTAGCAACTGCTGTTTATATTATGAACAGAACCCCCACTGCAGCTGTCCATGGCATGACGCCTGAAGAAATGTATGCAGGCCAAAAACCAGATATTTCTCACTTGAAGGTATTTGGTTGCATAGCTTATGTTCATGTTCCTGATGAGAAGAGAACAAAGCTGGATCCAAAGGCAGAAAAATGCATCTTTATTGGATATGCTCAGCACCAGAAAGGGTATCGCTGTTATAACCCTTCCACCCACAAAATGCAAGTGAGCAGAGATGTTGTTTTTGATGAAATGAGCAGCTGGTATGCACCAACTGTTATGGTAGGAGATGCAGATGCAGGAAATGGGAATGCTGCAATAAATGCAGAGCAGCAATCTCAAGCCTTGAGTGGACCCAGAGAGTCCTCTACTAGTGGATCTAATGCATGGACAGGGAGATTGAGATCTAGTGAATCGTCACATGGCAGTCTTGATAGTGTTGTGCAGGTATCACATAAGGGAAAAGAAAAAGTGGACCATGCTCCAGTATTTGATGTGTCTGCTGGTAGCTCTCATGTTGATGGAGAGTCAAGCGGCTCTGAAATGAGCCTTGATGAGGAACTTGGGATTCCTTCTGTTGTTACACCTGGTGCAAGGAAAAGCAGGCATGATTTAAAGACGCCTGCAACTGATCCAGTTGTACGGAGGTCCACTCGTATTAAGTATCCAGTTGACAGGCTGAGATATGATGGGTATACAGCACATCACTATGCTTATATGGTCAAGGTTCTAGAGGAGCCAGAGCCCACATGTTTTGAGGATGCAGCAGGGCATAAAAATTGGGAAGCAGCTATGGATGAAGAGATGGCTGCCTTGGATTGATGCCTTTGCCTCATGATAAGAAGGCTATTGGCTGCAAGTGGGTTTACAAAGTAAAGCACAATGCTGATGGGTCTGTTAGCAGGTACAAGGCAAGATTGGTTGCCAAAGGTTTTGCACAGACATATGGAATTGACTATGAGGAAACTTTCAGCCCAGTTGCAAGGATGGCAACCGTGAGAGCAGTAATTGCTATGGCTGCTGCAAAGGGATGGTCTTTGCATCAGATGGATGTGAAAAATGCCTTCTTGCATGGTGATTTGCAGGAAGAGGTTTATATGATGCAGCCAGAAGGTTATGAGGATAACTCACACCCGATTTTGTATGCAGGTTGCACAAAGCCTTGTATGGCTTAAAACAGGCGCCGAGGGCATGGTCAGACAAGATAGGGCAATATCTTGTCACTATTGGATTTCAGATTTCCAATTCAGATTTTTCACTTTATGTGAAAAGGACAAACAGAGGGATTGTGCTTATAGTCATCTATGTTGATGACTTGATTATTACAGGTGATAGTGATGCAGACATTAATGAAGTGAAGCTGCTGTTGAAGCAGAAATTTGAGATGAAGGATTTGGGAGAGCTGCGTTACTTCTTGGGCATTGAGGTTATTAGATCCCCGAGTGGGATATGGCTATTGCAAAGGCAATACGGTTTGGACATGCTGTCCAAATATGGGATGACAGGCTGTAAGCCTATCTCTGTTCCATTGGAGCAGAATGTGAAGCTCAATGCAGAGTCAGGTGAGCTTCTTGAAGATATTACTATGTACAGGCGCATAGTAGGTAGCTTGATTTACATGACTATAACCAGACCAGATTTGAGCTATGCTGTGGGGCTGGTGAGTCAGTTTATGCAGGCACCGAGGAAGCCACATTTGGATGCAGCTAGGCACATACTGCGGTATGTGAAGTCCACATTGCATTATGGACTGTTTTATGAAGCTGGGTGTGCATTACAGGTACATGGATACACAGATGCTGACTGGGCTGGTAGTGTCTCAGACAGGAGATCTACTAGTGGTTTTATGTTTTCCCTTGGGAGTGGTGCCATCAGTTGGAGCAGCAAGAAGCAGCCAACAGTTGCCTTGTCGAGCACAGAGGCAGAGTACAGGGGTGCAGCAATGGCTGCATGTGAGGTAGCTTGGTTACGGAAGCTACTTGGAGATATGGGACAGTCAGTTCATGCAGCAGTTGTCATTCATTGTGACAACATTAGCAGCATCATGCTTGCTAATAACCCAGTTTATCATGCTAGAACGAAGCACATTGAGGTGCATTATCACTTTGTGAGAGAGAAGGTTCTAGCTGGTGAGATTGATCTTGTCTATGTCAGCACTGAGGAGCAGGTGGCTGATATTTTTACGAAGGCATTGGGTACCGAGAAGCTTCGCAGACTTAGGAGCTTGCTTGGTGTACGTGAGATGGATTTGAGCTTGAGGGGGAGTGTTGAGATATCAAGCTCTACCCCCGATATATCTCCTGGATGACTATCATTTATGTCACCGCCTATGTTAGTTGTACTCGTGGTGTAGTTAGACTACCACGTATGTTTTTGGTTTGGGTTCACATATGAACCACGTATTCTAGGTTTTGACATATAGGGTATTTCCCTCTTCTATTGTATTGATGTTGCGTGCAAAAGTGAAGAAAGGCTTCACCCTCCAACCTTGTGTCCTCTCTCTTTTGTGTGTTGTGAAGAAAGCTGAACTTGAGTCTCCTATCTCTCTCCCTCTTTCTTTACATGACAGTCCTCCAAGGTGTGGGAAGATGGTATGTTGAGGTGAAGGGTGGGAAGGCCTAGAAAGTGCCCTTTTTGGTTGTTCCCCTTATTTTAGGGACCACCCAAACCATCCACCCACCCCCCCTTAACCCATGCTAACCCTCCACCCATGTGCACCCCACCCCTTCTCTCTCTCTCTCTCTCTCTCTCTCTCTCTCTCTCTCTCTCTCCTCTCTCTCTCTCTCTCTCTCTCTCTCTCTCTCTCTCCTCTCCCCCCCCCCTCCTTTTTCCCTCCCCCCCCCCCCTTCCCCCCTCCCCCCCTCCTCTCCCCCCTTTTCCCCCTTTCCCCCCTTCCCCCCCCCTCTCCCCCCCTTCCCCCCCTTTCCCCCCTTCCCCCATCCTCTCCCCCCCTTCCCACCCTTTCCCCCTTCCCCCCTCCCCCCTTTTCCCCCCTTCCCCCTTCTCCCCCCCCTGCCCGCCCCCCCCCTCCTCTCTCTCTCCCCTCTCCCCCCCCCCCCACTATCCCCCTACTCTCCCCCCTTCCCCCCCCCCTCCCCCCCCCCTCCCCCCTTCCCACCCCCCCCTCTCTCCCCTCCCCCCCTTTGCCCCCCCCGCTTTTCCCCCCTTCCCCCCCTCTCTGCCCTCCCCCCAGCCCCCGCCCTCCCCCTTTCCTCCTCCCCCCTTTCCCTGCCCCCCCCTCCCGTCCCCTCCCTTTCCTTTTCCTCTCCTCCATTCCATTAATTCCCTTTTTTCCCTACCCTCCCCATGATAAATTTTTAAGGGCGAATATTTTCCAAAAGACAAATTTAGAAGCTTCTCCAAACTAGTGTGGCTAATATTTCAATCTTGAAATTTGATAAATTTGCCCAAAAATTAACATACCTTTCTCGTATGAGGTCCAAATTTAGCCCTCCAACTACTCAAATCAATTGGCATAAGCCATCTAAAGTCATCTATATGATTAGAAATTTCAAATTCTAGCTTATTAAAAACCTGTAAATGAAGTATAATTATACTTAAATCCATTGAAGCCTTCAAAATGTTAGCATGGCTAATATTTATAACTCTACCCCATGCCCTAAATCCTAAACCCTGATCCCTAGAGCCTAAACCCAAATTTTTATACTATAAACCCTATTTCATATAACTTAAACCCTGAATCCTTAACCTTAAGCCAAACAATACTATTTGAGGTGTTAACCGATGGGCACGATACTTTGCACATATGTCAATCAATTCTATGTTAAATCATGTGCAAAATATCATGTCCATTGGATATGCTTTTGATGGTCAAAGTCCCCACAAATCGAGTTTTCACCAAGTTTTATGCACAACCATCAAAAAATAGTATTTGAGGTGTGTCATTCAAACGTGCACATAACCGATGGGCATGGTACTCTCTACACACATGAATCCAACCTATGTTAATGCACGTACAAATTATTGTACCATCTTATATGCTTTGGATGGTCAAAGTCACCACAAACCCCATTTTGCATTAAGTGTCATGCACAACCGTCAAAAAATAGTATTTGAGGTGTCTTATTCATACATGCACATACTTAATGGGAATGATAATATCCACTTATGTCAATATAACCTATGTTGAGTCCTGTACAAAGTATCTTTCCCATTGAATATGTTTTGGATGGCTAAACTTGCCACAAACCCCAATTTTCACCAAGTGTTATGCACAACTACCAAAAAACATGCTCTGAGGTATGTTATTGAAATGCGCATGTACTCGATGGGCACGATACTTTTCACATGTATAAATCTAACCTATTTTGAGCTATATGCAAAGTATTATGCCCTTCAAATATTATCTAGATGGTCAAAGTCACCACAAACCCCATTTTTCACCAAGTGTTATGCACAGCCACAAAAGAAAAAGTATCTAAGGTGTGTCATTCAAAGGCTCTCATACCCAGTGGTCACAATACTTTGCACACATGTGAATACAACTTATGTTTATGTTTGTGCAAAATATCATGCCCATCCGGATATGCTTTGGATGGTCAAACGCACCACAAACACCGTTTTTCACCAAGTGTTATGCACAACCGCCAAGAAATAGTACCTGAGGTGTATTATTTTAATGCGCTCATACCCAAAGGGCACAATGCTTTGCAAAAGTGTGAATCAAATTTATTTTTAGGTGCGTGCAAAATATCTTGCCCATTGGATATGCATGACTTCCAAGTGACGTCGATCAACAAAATTTAAGTGACACAATTTATAATCAGTCACAATACAACCACAGTCAATAGTGTCAATACTATATCAAGCTTGTGCAACTCTATACATCACAAAATTTCTTCATTCTCATCACCACTAGAGCTTGCATCGGCTTCAACATGCACTTATCCAACTATGGGAGGATCATGCAATGGGTCTGGGAGATCACAATTTACCCACTTGGCTAGATCTCCATCAACACTTATTTCATTAATTTTGGACTTGTCAATGCACAAATTCATTTTTATAGATACTTTTGGACTAGTTTTTGGATTAAATTTAAGGAAAAACTCACTCTTTAAAACACAAATAAAAACATAAAAGCAAGCAATTTTTTAGAGTGTTTTGAAGGAAATGAAATGAAAGTTATAAGAACTTGCAAAGTATCAAGCCCATCAGGTATGTGCGCATTCGAATAACACACCTCAAAGCATGTTTTTTGGTAGTTGTGCATGACACTTAGTGAAAAATGGGATAATAGCATTGCATTGTTTACAATTCCACTTCATAGTATGACAATCGTGCAACTATTATTTCAACACATCCACATTAATTACTTCAAGAATTGAACAATAATAATTTGACATAATGCGCAAGACATCTATCACATGATAATAGCATTGCATTATTTACAATTCCATGTCAATTACTTCAACCTCTGCATAATAATAATTTGACAAAATGTGTTGTTATGAGCATCAATACTTGTTATACATTTTAAGTTACGAGATTCATATTTGCATCATGGATTTTGCATCTCTGAAAACATTACTATTACAAAAAAAAGAGATGGGCAATAAATGAAGCCTGTAGATGGCAATATCCAAATAAAATGGATTACAATTGTTGATAGGAAAAAATTGAAGCCAATGGGTTCAGTGTGCCAAAAGGATTCTATAGAAGCTTATCACATAACGACTGTGCAGCAGTGGGAGGAAGCTAGTGGTGCCTTGAGCCCCCAGCAAGATATGTAGACCGTGTCGATACAGCACGACAAAGCATCCACAGCAGACGATGGTCACTCCCAGTAGCATGTTGGCAATGATCAATAGGATGACGAGGATGATCGACATTGTGTGTAAGCTACTAAAACAAAGTGTTATGCTTTATGAGAAATTTTCAATATTCCATTGAATATAAATTGAATAAAAAATGTTTCAATATACCATTGTAAACAAAATTAATGAGAATTGAAAATGAAATGAATATTGATTGAATACACCATTGAAGTTTCAGACCTTTAATACAATTCTTGCAATTTGATTACCCATGCAATAAAAAAGGTCCAATATTATATGCCAAGTTGTATACAATATTTTACTCTCCTACTCATTTAAATTCTACGTAGCTTCAGATCAGAAGAGTGCATTGCTCCGATGTCAAGCATGTCAAACAACTCATGTGCCATAGGAGTGTTGCATGCTGCACCTGCACTTCTCACCTTTGGAGTATTTAGAAGAGGCAAGCAAGGTGAAAGAGATGATCACAAGGGGGAGCATAATATCCTTTGGCCCTATGAAAGAGATCTTTGGCAGATTGGACAACATGGCCCCATCCATGATGAACTATAATTGTGCAGATATTATGGATAGTTTGCACACGGCGAGGCCAAAAAATTTGCGGTTGACTGTTGAGACTATGCCTCCTTATTCGATATGTTGCAAGGTAGATTTTGCATCATGCGCTTGTTGGGAATAATTAGTAGCTATGAGGCACATATTTGCATATGCATTCTTAATATCATGGTTTGAGATAATAGTGCTAGCAACCATTGATTGTCACTCATCCACTCATTCTCTTACAGCAGCCATGGATGCTCCATAACTGTATCTCACAGAGTCTTGGGAGGAAATGTGGCATCTCTATCAGCCCATGCTCCTTGTTGTCCCTCTCCAACATCCTCACTGATGGTCATGAAGAGCACGTCAATTGTCACTGATGCTACACATCTAATAAGGTCACATAAAAACTTAGCAGTTGAAGTTGGGCTCAAATTGTTTCAAAAAAGAAGAAGCAAATATTCAAAAAGATATTTAACCATTATAGTCACTAGACATTGGAATGTCGACGTGTGCAGGAGGTTTTGCTACCATAGGTTTGGCTCTTGTCACTCGTGGTTGCTCATGTACTCAAGCACCTTAGGCAAAGTCCACCTCACGGCCAAGAACAAACTTTTCGTATAGCATCTTTGCAAAGTATAGGGGAATATCTCCACAAGATTTCTTTGTGAATATCATCTCCTAGATGATGGATGCATTCTCTTTAATGGCTTGATGATAGCACATAATGGGCCATTGTCCATGGTCAATGGAGGCTGAGCTCATATCCCATATAGCTATAACATTCTCATTTGAGATGAGGGTCTTTACTTGTGCATACTTCCAACCTTCGGGGTTATGGAAAGGACTGAACATAGCAATTGCCTTTGTCTGGTCTCTCCTCATAAGTTGCGTGGTGTTGTCAGCCACATCCATCATGAACTTCATCACAAGCATGTGCATGCATCTTGTATATTCAACCTATGTAGATGGTCGAGAGCGTGTTCTTGATGATAATGACATTGGTATTATTCATGACCTATGATCATAGAAATGCTACGCCTAATAGCAAAGATACGAGTTCATAATATGAGCCATACATACATTCCAACAGTTTGTTCTCATACAATTGTAAAATATTGTCTCGTGAGATTGTAGTCATACAACCAATGGTTGACATATCAAACCATACACCCTAAATAGCCAATCATGTTATCCAACATCCATTTGAAAACATTGCAGAATATGATTTAGGACTCGCCTTATAAACCAACAATGTTTGCAAGCCAACTAGCAACACCATTCTGAAAAGACAAAACTATTCACCTTGTAAAATAAGATATGATGAGATGTCAAAATTGCACATCTTATATATGAGTTTTCATATCATCGATTGGTTGCATTGCGACATTTTCATCAACATTGTGTGAGTGTAGTTTGGTTAGCAACAACTCCCCTTTCCTGGGGCTCAGTCTGGAACAAGTGGGTTTTACAATCCCACAATAGCTTGATTACATGCCTTGGGTATAATTGATTAGTTGGTAGTGCAGACCTGCAGCCGATAAGAAAGTTGGCTACTTTGCCAAGTAACCAACCGACAACATACCAATCTAACATGACTGACCATGTGCTATTTGGTAGAGGGTATGCATCATTTCTTGCGTACAGCTCTAGTGCAAACCAAGGAAATCATGAATTTTGAGCAAGCACCTGAATCTGCTTGGGCTTACTCATAGTCCTATGGAGACACCTTCCCAAGTAAAAAATGCTCATATGCACAAATTTTCCATCTGGTGTGAAATCCAGCATGTAGTTGCCAGCATTCAAGTTAGTGTGTCTAAACCCTCGCTTGTGCAGTGCCCTCATTGCATTGGCAATAGCTATGCAAATTGCAAGAGCATTCTCATAGAATAGTCATGCTTGCCTCTGACTCCCCGTATCATGACACCCATTCTGAGGTTGCTCGCTAGGGTTGCCTCACCTTTCCCAGTTTGGATTATCATGATACATGGAAGCAGGTAGACTCATGAGCATGTCATGAATACTACCTCCATTGAAGTATGGAATAATTAACTAGAGGTTGCTAATGTGTGTGTAACCAATGGCTCAACACACGGCCCTATGCATTTCGGTCATTGATGCCTGTGCAGTATCGTACCTCAACTTCTTGCCAGCATAAGATAGGATTGTCTTGAAACTTGGTAGACCCTCTATCTTAACCCAATACACTCTTCCTTCCACCCCCCCATCCAATTCTTCTAGAATTCTCAATGCAACAAGTGGGATGTGGACCGTTGTAGAACACATGTCAGAAAACTTTGTGTATAGATCTATGTGTGCCTTGTTGTCTTGACTTCTTGGGTCAATCCTTTCTGAGGAACCACTAGCAATCTAGGTATAATATTGGATGGCGACATTTGATAGTCTACCTGCTACTGCCCCATTCTCCTTTTGGTTTTTTCTATGAATGGTAGTGCAAGATTCTTTCCATTCCATGAGCCACCTATCCAGCTTCATCCTTTCTTTGTATGTCAAGGGCTCTGACTGCTTTACCGTTTCCCATTGTACAACTTTATCACCCAACACTTTAGATAGGAAGTTTAGTATAGCCTCTTTCTCCTCTATCCACTCCACCTCTCCGCACCTCATTCAAATTAAGCAAATATGCATTCTTGGATTTCATCTAGCATAGACTTGGTAAGAGGAAGCTCTCTAATTTGCTCCTCACTCAGTCTAATAATATGTAGGATGCATACTCTGTAGACAAGGTATTGCAAATTGATTCTCGAAGTGTCTCTCTCTCTCTTTGATAGGGTGGCTGCCATGAGGAAAGAAGAGGTATACATCTAATTCACACAACAATCATTACATAAGCTCTCAGTGGGTTGTCCTACAATGGCAACATGTACATACAAAAACCATAGCAAAAGCAATTAACTAATTCACTAATGCATTACAAAAACAAAAGCAAAAGAAATTATGTAATCAACACAAAAATCATTGCTATGTTATGAGATGATAACAAAAATCCAATTGTACGTAAAACACATAGAACATGCACAACACAATTTTTTAAACAACAAAGTTGAAATCTATGCACACATGCTAACATGAACTCCTAATAGATAATTATAGCGTGGACCCTACAAGAAATAGCCAGATCGTACAAGCGATCAAGGTGCATGTAAAATGTAGGTAATACGTAATTAGTCAAAGAAACCCTATCAAAGGAGGATAGCCTATAAAACATGAAACAGGAAAATGTATTAGCAAGCACGATTGATAGAAGCAAGATTATCTAGATCAGCAATTGCGTGATCACACATCTGGTTGGGAAGGTCATCGTCGAGATGAATCTAGTCGACCAAAGCGAGCTATCATCTGGGCAATAACTAGCTCTATCGACATTTGTATACAATATATATGAATATATGATACTAGATGTGTGTAGTCTCAACGGTGACTCACGTGTCATGGGGATCTTGAAGGAATGCCGATGGAGCCTCCACTACAAGCTACTTCCTTGTGAGAGAATGGAAGCATGAGCCGCCCGAGCCGCCCACTTGTGTCATGCAAATGGCTTCTGGATTGCTACAATCTATTTCCATGAGAGAAAGAGGGAAGGGGGAGAGGGGAGAAGAGAGGGAGAAGGAGAAGGGAAGAGGGAGAGGGGAGATGGGAGAAGAGAGGGGAGAAGGGAGGGAGAAGGATAAGGGAAGAGGAGAGTGAAGGGGGATGGAGTGGCAAACACAAAGGAAATAAGAGAACACCCAAAGGCACTCTTGAAGAGAAGAAGGAGCTTGTATTCCAAACTTGTGCATACAACAATGGAAACCAATTCAGCCATTTGGCCTTTTATACAAGTCACCTTTTGAAGGGAGGGCCAAACCTAATCTCTTTATACCACTCTCCCTTCTCATTCTTTTACCATCCTCTTGGGCCCATCTAGCTCCAAGACACAATCCTGGCTCTATGGACTTGCCACTGTCTATTAAATCACATCACTAAACAATAGTGGCATATTGTTAACCAATCTATTAACATGCCTCCCTTCTTGATCTCGATCCAGTCCTCTAGATCGTGCAACGTTCATGGATGTTGGAGTGTTGTCAATGAAGATCATGAAAAGTAGTCTTTTGTGTGCACTGTGTAGAATCTTCTTTTGGTCCATTGTAGGAGAGTTATGGAATGCTTGTTGGAAGTATAGAATGAGTGATTTTTTTGGAACTAGCACTTCAGGGTTTGATAGAGCCGAGTTGAGTACTTGTGACCCTTCAAAGAAGGAATAAGAAAAAGGAAAAGAAAAGTCTAAGGGGTAAGTTATTAGGAAGAAGGTGTTGGTAAGATCCTAGTGGTGTTAGTGTTAGCAGAGTAAGTAATGTGCATTTGCATGCTCCTCTTAAGTCCCATATTTTATTTGAGTGGGACTTCCAATGGATTCTCAGCAAACTATGTCTTTGACATGCCATGTTTGAACGCCCAAAGTTGTGCATTTTTTGACATTTTGTCTTGCTTCTCTACATTGAATTTCCTTTAACATCCATTTTATGGCTTATATTTCATTGAGGGCTTTGCTTGGAAGTATTTGAACCCAATAAGGTTGTGGCACCATCTGGAGATTTATTTGTCTGAGTCATGAAATCGAGAGGAGTCTGATAATACACCATACAAACCCCTAAAATGAGGACTATGGCTGAAGAGGTTTATAGAAGGGGTATTCTAGGAAAGGCTTCTAAGCTAAAACTAAAAGAAAATAAAAATAAATAAAATAGATGAGTAGAAGTTAGATAGTTAATGGTGATGTTAGTAAATGAATATGAAAAAAACTTTGAGGGTCACAGGAAACTCATCCAAACCCATATTAATGTAATCACCTTCACCCTAGAGTTGAATGCATCCTTGAGAGCTGTTTGTGGAGAACCACTTGTCATTCCATGTGTGAACTCAAATTAAAGACCCTAATGACTCAGGGATAAGTTAGTGCCCTGTTCTATTTTGGCTCTATTGTAAAGGGGTGCCTTGTTGATGTTGATTGGTGTATCGAATTTCCATAATGCTTGTAGCTTATCTTTTTGACCAAGGAGCCCTTGGGCTGATGTACTTGTGATTTTCTGAGTGTGGTGTGCTGAGAAAATGAAGAGGACTGACCGCCTATTTTCGCCTAGTCCTATTTCACCTAGGACTTCCACACGTGACATATTGACCAATTGTGACCCAAACGTAGCAAGAACATCATTTTGTAGACCACCATAGGAATAGGAATGTATAGCTATTCAATACCTCATGTAAGTCTGATAAAATCACTTCGAAGGAGAGTCACCAAGACATCACTGGACACCTTTGGTTGACCAGTTGTCATCCTGTTGGCAGCAACATTGCTTGAAGTTATTTGAGATCCTTGATTGTGGTAGTAGGTTCTTGTGGAGCTACTCCATTTTTAGGAGCAAGTTCTTGTGGATCTATTGTTGGTATGTTTCTTATTGTCGGTGTTGTACCATTGAACATTGTGATCTCCCACATGTACCACTTCTATGATACTCATCGTAATAAAATGATATATGTTCTATGTATTAAATGTGAGTAGGATTGCAATGTCTCAGAGATATTTTTCTTTTTTTGAGCCCAAGTTTTAGCTAAGAAAGTTGTCAAGGATGAAGATAATTTGTTGTTCACATTGGAAGGTTCTTGTGGGACTTCCATTGAGCTAGGAATTACTTGTATGTCCGACTCTTGCATAGCTTCCCTGATGATAGATACCAAATTTCTTAGTAAGGAAGGTTCTTGTGTGGCTCCCAACATGGATTCAGCTTCCATCTTGGCAGGTTCTTGTGTTACTATCTCTTTTTTCAAGACAGGTTCTTGTGTTACTGCCAATTGCCTTGAAGATGATACAATAAATTGGCATGCCTTTTGACAGACTTGCGGTCAAGCATGGTCTTGTGTTAATATCTCCCTTTTTGAGACAAGTTCTTGTGTAACTACTCAAGAGGAGGTAGATGAAATCCTTTGCATATGATCCTCTTGAATTGGTGCTTTTCCCTTGTCCTTGTAAGCAGGTTCTCATTGTTCTTGGCATCTTTATAGAGTAGGTTCTTGTGTGAATACTACTGGTGCATCTGCACTCGTTGATGCTTTTGTATTGATAGATTTGGGGCTTCACTTTTGGTTTTGCAATGGACATGGTGTACATTTAGGCTTAGGACAACAAGCATGGATGGGCTATTGATTACTTTGGCAAGACTTGGGTACCCATATATAAGAGTTGCCAAGGCAATATCCCTGGGCCTCGAGTAGTCTTGTGGGAACCCATTGATAATGGACCTTCCTTGTTGGATGGCGTCTTCTTCTTCTTTGATGTTGAGGTTTATTGTTTACATGAGGGGGTTGTTGGCAATGGTGAGGCTTGATGTTTAGAGGAGGGGATGTCTTCATATGTTGAGGTTTCTTTGGAATCCAAAATTATGATTCACCCTCAAAGTATCCTTGAGCCTTCAATAGATCCTTTTGGACCCATATTTGCTTGGTTGCTCTTCTTTGTTTTCTTTGTTGGTGAAGTGCTTGTTGAGGTTGAGAAGTGGAAGTGGATGTTGACGTTGGTGCTTGAATGTTGGGTCGGACGGTGGCGCTTAGCACATCTTGTTGGGTCGACTCATCACTAAATAATCCTTTGTAAGTGTCTTGGATCCAACTTGTACCAACAATGGTAGCTTCTGTTAATGTACCTACAAGAGCTAAAAAAAGCATGCAAGGCACAATGTAATTGTCCAAGGAAACATTCAACATTAAAGAACCAATAACCTTAGTAGAGGTACCCTATATGAACTGAATTTCAGAATCACATACTTGAAGGCATATCTAGCTGAGATGCTTTAATGTCTCCCAAGAGGTGAGGTTTTTGCTTGCATGCCAATCTACCATGGCTTGTATTCATCGGCATGTTGCACCTATTGATGTTAGCTCTACCCAAAGTTGAGATGGAGTCATATCTATCTCATTAGGATCAAGGGCATTGTCAATTCCTAATTCAATTTGATTAGTTAGTACCACTCTTATGGTGTAAAAAGGTGTAATGGAGTTAAGTTGTTCATCATTAAGGTGCATTGTCTGAGTGCCCTTAATAGTTGGTAGATCTATTACTACCAGTGTATGCATCCACTTAAGTGAGTCTTCTAGTTTTGGTAAAGGAGCACACCAAGGTTCATCAAGACTCTTCTCACTGTCCTCTTTCTGATAGTGTTTTACCAATTTTACTGGCACAGACCTATCTGTGGTATCCAATTCAGCTCCAAATAGATTTTCGAACGTAGTGTGAGCCTTCTATGTTTGGAGATCAACCCTCACAACTTTCTGATCTTAAAGTTAGGATTAATCTTGCCATATGCAAGAAAGGTCTCCCTAGAATAGCCTCATACCTAGGGTTGTTTTGGAAATCCATTACAACAAGGAATACCCGATATGTGAGACCCAAGGTTTTGATTTTAATGTCCTTGAGTACTCCTGTGGGATGAGCTATGCATCCATCAGCTAATTTAACTACCAAGGAAGTACTCTCTCATTCGAGACTTCCCTACTTTTCTTAGCATTGTTTCGTGATGATGCTAACACCTGCTCCTCCGTCTAAGATTGCCATAGCTTTCTAATCATAGAAGGAGATGGGTAGCATTGCATTCGTGTCATCACTCTGAAAATATTGGCCCAATCTATTAACTAGCACCCTTGGAAAGCCTTGAGCTTGATTGGGAGATTCAACATTCTCAGGATTGGTGGATTGGGGTGTCACTATTTGCCCATTCATCCAATCCGATAGGTCTCTCCATAGAGTAGGATTACCCCATAATAGTGTCGCAATGGGCATCTTGATCTCAATGGATAGGAATGAGGCTAACCCTGCGATGTCTTACGGACCAGTGATAGTTTTGTACCTATTGATTTTGACTCTTCTAAGCCATATAAGGACATGTTGTCATCCTCCTTTAGTTGTTGCAAGGTATGGTCTTCTTCAAATATCTATTGCATTAGGGTGGATCCCTCTGTTGAAGGGCATGACACACCTTCTTCATCTACCCTTTTAGATATTTGCAAGGCTTTTGAGGCTCGAGTGTTTATTTCATGTCTTGGATGAATTGTATCAACACTCTTGTTGGCCTTGAGCCTCTGCTCACATTCCTCGTGGCCCTTTCATACCAATTTCTGAGCTACGGTGAGACCTTGTTTCCACACCCATGGGCTGGGATATTCACCATGACCCTTAGGTGTTGTGGCTTTTGGCCATTGGTTGAAGCCATTGCCTCATTCACCTCATGTGGGTGGTTGTTGTTGGTATCATTTGAGAGAGTATCATAGGAATATGATGTTGCTAGGGAGGTTGTATCTTCATCCGACCAATCTTGGATGATGACCTTATTTTTTCCCTTCCCAATCTTCGTTGCACCCATGGTGCTTACTCGTGTTGATTTAGTTGCCCCTCTAGGCTGTGACGTGCTAGCTTTATCCCTTTTGGCTTGTTTGCAAAGCTCTTTATTAAGGGCTTAACCTTGCAACCTCGTTATTACATTCAGGGATACTGATGATACTTGGCCTCTCTCAATGCTTGACAAGTTAAGGCTTGTGGACTTAGATGGCCTTCTCATGGAGCAATCCTTAAAAAGATGGTCCACACCACACCTAGTGCACAATGGTGGTGGTGTATTAGACATGGGTGCACATGTGATTGGATGGTTAGATTGCCTCTTATATGGACACTCATTGGCTGGGTGTGCCCCTTAACACATATGGCATTGATGTCTTGTCTAGGTTGTTCATATATCCCATTTTTTGAGTAATTGGTGCCATTTGGTAGACTAGAATATATTGGTCACCTTGTCTAATGTAGTGGCTTACAATGTTGGACTGATTTGCATGGTCACCATTTTGGGGATAGTTGTGTCCATTGAAGGTAGGTTTGGGGTCTCCCCAATCAATAGGTAGATCTTCCACCAGTACTTGATTCATGGGAGTAATTCGTGGTTGTGGTGGTTGAAGTTTTAGTATTGGTAGGGGTAATGGAATATTTTGAGCCTTGAATTGCCCTTGATTGGTTGATGTGGCTCCTTGTATTGCCAATTGTGCTTGATTGGATGGATTGGGTGGTATAGGTATGGTGTGGCCTTTGTTGATAAATGGGTCGAGGAATCACCCTAGCATAATGACATTGGGATGTGTCATGATTTCCCCAACGAACACAATGGGCACAATACAATATTGGCCTGGTCTAAGATGAGGGCATTCCTTAGTGGGATGAATTCTAGTGCATACCCCACACCATATGTTATCTCTTTGCGGAAATAGATGGGGTTGCTAGGAGCATCTTTTTGTGCTTCTATCTTCCATTGTTGGCCCAACTTGTTTAATGGATCTGTGGCCAACTCTTCCATGTTGAGCACCTTGGGCATAATGCTTGCATCCCTAGTTGCTTCTGAGGTTGAAGCCTATGCTATTTGGGACATATCAGAGGAACTTAAGGATTTATCCTTTTGGGGCTTCTTCCTCATGTTATCCCCTAGGTATATTGCCATCTTGCTACATAGCTCAAACGATGTGGGATTCATAGCAAACAAGTGATCATGCAGCTTAGCGTCTTGTAGCACTATGAGGAAGCATGGCAAAAGCTGCACATCACTCATCCTCTCATGGGTTTCACATCGTGAGTTAAAATGTTTAATCCTAGCAATGTAGTCTCTTAAGGACTCAGTGTCCTTATGCTTCACCTCATAAAGCTAGTTAAGCAGGCTCCACTTGGGACCACTAGGGGCAAACCCCGCAATGAAAGATCTATGCAATGTGTCCCAATTTATTTTCTCCTCAGGGTTTAAGTCTCTAAACCATTGTCTAGACTTGCCATCAAGACTCAAGCTAAAAGCATTGACCGTGTCTACATCCCCAATATGACCAAAGGTCTCACAGATTTGCTCGAATCTCTCAACATGGGAGATTGTGTATCCTTCTCCTACAAACTTGGTGATTATCTTGGATATTGTGATAGGCTTGATCCTTGAGGGGTTGGTATCCCTTCTTGGAAACATTAATGGTGGAGCAGTGGGCCCCCTTCCTAGTGCTTGGACTAGGATTCTCATAGCTTCATCAATAAGGACCATTTGCGATATAAGAGGAGGTTGTGGAATGGTGGACCCTATCCCATACATTGGTGGTCCTGATGAAGGGTTCCATGGATTAGATGGCACGAGGTTGGGATGGGAGGATCCAGGCCCATTAGGCATTTGCATTGTGACTTGGGTCGGGGGGTTGGCCCACGGGTTGGGCCCAACAAGTTGGACACGAGGTCCTCTAATGTTCCCTGTAGGCATAGGCCTATAAGGGAGTGGTATGTTCCCTGTAGGCATAGGCCTATAAGAAGCACTTGTTGGGTCTCATGTTCTGTTGCCAAGGAGGCAGCATAGGGGATTCTGAGGTAGAGGGTCCTACTGTGAACCTTCAAGGTTACTCCTGTGCCCCCTTTGCTCTAGCATTTGGAGACCTTGTGAGAATGTGGGTCCAAATCCATCCCCATAGGATTGTCTATCATCAAAGAATTAGTACGATGGGGGTCGATTGCCATTAGGTATCATGGGGCTTTGTTCCGTGAGTATGCTTCTGACATCGGTGGTTGGGTTCGCATTTGAGCCACTCTACTGGGTCTGTCAATACAAACCTTCCCATGATATTGGAAAAGGTTTCCCTTAATGTAGTTGCTGTTGTAGCTAGGGTAGGAGAGTGGAGATCAGTGGGAATGGAGTTCAGAGCCACTGAGGCTCTAACATCAGAGGGTTCACCCAAGTCTCTGTCCAGACTCAAGGGCTCCTCCAAGCTAGATAATTCACCTAGTGGTGGTTCTTACAATGAGTGAGAATTGACTTTTGAGCTTACTGACCCTGAGGATGCCAAGCTAGGTATGGAGGTCGATAAGATGGCATTTGAGGCATTGTTTTTAGGCCGAAGGTGAGCTTGTAGGACTCCTCCTGATCTCAAGATCATGTGTTCATTGGCACAATTGAGGCCTCAATTCTAGGTTGAGTCCTCCTCAACACGGGGTCAAGGGGTGGAAGCCCCTTGTGGCTTCCCTTATTTCATCAGTTCTTGATGCTTGGGGTCCCAATTTTCATGTGCTTTTTCCTTATTTTTGTGTTCTTAGAGCTATCCCTATGGCCATGGGAATAGGGCTATGGTGATGACAACAATTGAAGAATCATAAAAAACCAATCAGTTTTTTATGATCCTTGATTCCTAATCTGCCTACCCAATGCAAAAAAGAAGAAAGAAAAACAACATTTGGTTGCAAAATGAGAGATTTTTTGAAGAGGGGACTGTCAACACTCAAAACCACTTCAATTTTCAGCATGATTCATTATTATTGGTTGTTTTTTGAGAGTTTTGACACCATATACTCCTTAGAAATCTTTCAAACTATCTTCCTAGCAACTCAAAACACTAAAAACCATAAAAAACATGTTAAATTACACGGCACAGTGGAACAAAAATTGAACAAAGAATAGAGAGTACACAGCAAACTGGAGATGAACAAAGTTTTCCTTCAATACTGATGTAGTACAGATGATGGCTCCATCCACCCGTGTGCTCCCACAGTGGAGCTTGGATGGCAATCTAGGCAGATACTAGGTGAAGAGCTACTAGCTGGATCTGAACTGATATGATACAATGGATTAGGGAGGTCACCTCTTTATAGCTATGAGGGCGGTAGTCGGATCAACATAGTCGGTGGAGCCAACGAGTCAACCTAGTCCGTGGAACCAACTAGTTGTCCATAAAATATTCAAGGAATATTCCCTATATCATCGCCACAAGGGATCTCGCCCCCGAACCCCCACCAAGAGCCCCTCAGACCCCCCAACTGGGGGTCAGCTGGCCCCTAGACTGTAGAAACACGTGGGATAGAATAGATGCATCTTGGAAGAGGAGTGAGAGCACAAGATGTAACCAAAAATGTTGTTCACTATTGATTGTGAGAGAGGTGACTCTCTCTTATAGAAATTGGGAGAAGGTGGCCTAGATCAAAGGCACCTTCCCTACAATAGTGGCAATCAGCCCCTACATCAATGGGACTAGCCTAAATCAAAGGAACCTCCCATGTGGGGGCCTTTGGCTTACATCATCACTTAGGTCACACACTAGACACATTATAGCACTAGATGTGCCTCTACAACACACACACACACACACACACACACATGTGACTCCCCTAGATGCACACATGCACCATAGAGCAAGCCCTTGATCACACTTATCCCAACATACCCCCCCTCAAGGGTTTGCCTCTTGCAAGTCAAGGATACATCTAGTCTCATAGTTTCTCATGCCATCTCATGGTGGTCAAGGATAAATCTATGGCTAGGATCTCATGCTAGCAAGGGTTCCCAAGGGTGTGAGGTTCACAAAATTGGGATAGACAAAACACATATCACATGGCATACATCATATGGTGACCATAGGTGATTTACAAAAGACAAAACATATGACATTCTTTTTGGAGTATTACTCAAGGCAGAGAACCTCAAAATTTGACCAAGTGATGATAAACAAAAATTCAAAAGACAAAGTTCTTAAAAAGCATAGTTTTTATCTTCTACCACCAAGTTTGATTCTTCATTTGCTGATGGAGTTCTTCCTTCAGCCAAATTTGCTTTGTTGTTGAAGTAGCCCTTCTTCACAAGAAATGCTTCATTCTCTTTGGAGTTGTTGTTCTTGATGGAATAACACACTCCCTTTTTCAATTGTAGCCAAAGGAACTTAATAAGCAAGATATATTTGAAGCATTTCCCTTGTGTACCAAATACTGTGTGAAGATGATCCCAAGCTTCATGTGAAGTTTCAAAGCCATCAATGTGGTGAATATATGAGTCACTTAATCCCAAAGCAATGATAGCAAAAGCCTTCTTGTCTTTGATCAACCAATCAGCTTCTTCTTTTGTAGGCTTCTTTTCCTTTCCATTCACAACATTCCATATCCCTTTTTTTATAAGCAAAAACTTAGCTTTTGTTTGCCACGTATGGAAACTAGTTCCATCAAACTTCTCTACTTGCTCAGGCTTAGTCATGTTTACAATTCAAGTACTCATCAATCATGGTCAAAGAGAATCGCATAGTCATCATTCTAAATGCAAAGTATAAGGACACTTATGAGCTCCATGACTGAGTTCTACTACTTAAGTACAAGCAAAACAATGAAAATTTGCAGTAAATAATAGAAGCCCCAAACTCATGGTGATTGCTCAATACCCTTTGACCAAAATATGAAGAATTCTGCTAGCAAAGACAAGGTAGATTGGAGGCCACAATTCGCATAGCTCGCAGCTCTATTCAAGGGGATTTTTATGTAGAAATAAAGGCCTTATACCAGAGAAGGTCCTCAACCAAGGAAGCATGCAATGTTGTGCCAGGTCGTCATAGACAAGCTTAGTAAGTTTGACTAGTTTTTCATCTGTTTCTCCTCCAATACTTGACCAAATAGGCTCAAAATACACCAACAGCTTTTTTGTAGCGTCACCCAACTCGTGCACAGAGGAATTTGGAAATGAGTGACCACAGAGACAGAATTACGCGATACATCGGCAGACTATTTTCTTGTTGGCATAGGCAATGGAGGCACAATTTCGCGACAAGCTTCAATCTAAAGGTGCGCCCTATAGAGATTGTTCTATAGCACAAAGGGCTTGGAGAATGGTGAAATGACAAGGGAGAACAAGCTCTCACAAATTTGGGGAAGAAATGGTGAAGATGGTAGAAGCTTGAAAAAGTCTAAGAATTCCTACTAGGGAGCATCTAATGCTAGGCTAAGCTAGATCTAGAACCTAAAGCTCTGATACCAAATGTAGAAACATGTGGGATAGAATAGATGCATCTTGAAAGAGGAGTGAGCACAAGATGTAACCAAAAATGTTGTTCACTATTGATTGTGAGAGAGGTGACTCTCTCTTATAGAAATGGGGAGAAGGTGGCCTAGATCAAAGGCACCTTCCCTACATCAGTGGCAATCAGCCCCTACATTAGTGGTATTGGCCTAAATCAAAGGAACCTCCCATGTGGGGGCCTTTGGCTTACATCATCACTTAGGTCACACACTAGACACATCATAGCACTAGATGTTCCTCTACAACACACACACACATGTGACTCTCCTAGATGCACACATGCACCATAGAGCAAGCCCTTGATCACACTTATCCCAACACAGACCCTAGCGAGAGCAAAGGGCTCCCACACAATTACCTTTCTACCATCAATGGTCTCATTGATAGACCTCATCTGACATGCAAGTCAGGATCCATCCAATGTCTCGGGCTCACACATGGCTTCTCCTCATACGGGGGCCTTACAACTTGAGCACCTTGGACCAATGGTGGTTACCAGGAGGGTGGGGCATTGAGTACATCTCACAAAACAAGCTCAATGTTCACCCGTAGGTGAACTACCTTCTCAGCCCAATGCCAAGCCTCTAAAGTTGATCCTTCTCGAGTGCCTTGGTGAAGATATCTGCTCCATTTTGCTCTATTGGATAGTAGACCAATTCCACTATCCCGTCCTCGATCAAACCATGCACATAGTGATACTGAATCTCTATATGTTTTGTGCGTGCATGAAACAATGGATTTTTACCAATGGCCATGCAACTTTGATTGTCGCACCTCAGCATAGTTGCCTCATCCTCTTGCACTCCCATGTGCCATAAGATCCTCCTCAGCCACACTACTTCACATGCAGCAAAACATGTTGCCTCTTATACTCAGTCTCGGTAGAAGACAATGCCACTATTGGTTGTTTCTTACTTATCCAGGACAAGATACTTGAACCTAAAGAGAAACAATATCTGGAAATTGATTTCCTGGAATCAACATCTCTAGCCCAATCTGAGTCACAATGACCAGCCAAGGAAGTGCCCATACCATAGGTGATGCCATAATCAAGAGTGCCCTTCACATACCTGAGCACCCACATCCCTGCATTCCAATGATTCTCCCGGGGCTTATTGGAGAACTTGCTTAAAACGCCAACAACAAAACTGATGTCCAGTCTAGTGTTGCACAGATAGATGAGATTGCCGACCAACTTTCTGTACCTCCTGATGTCTACTGATGGTGAGGCATCCTCCATAGATAGCCTCGCATTTACCTCCATAGGTGTAGCTATCTCCTTGCACTCGAACATACCAAATGCCTTTAAGATTTGCCTTGCATATTTCTGCTATGAGATGAAGATCTTGCCTGCAGACTTCAATCCCCAAACAGTAGTGCATCAAGCCTAGGTCTGTCATCTCAAACTCAGTGCTCAATGCCTTTTTAGTTGTCTTCATAGTCACATGCTCGTCACATGTAATAAGGAGATCATCCACATATAGAACAATAATAGCAGGTTTTCCACCTTTCTTGTACACATACAAGTTAGCATCTGAGGCACATCTTTTGAAGTTTAATGTATGAAAGAATTTGTCTAGCCATTGGTACCATACTCTTGGGGCCTGTTTCAGCCCATACAAAGCCTTTTTCAACTTGCATACCTTGTTCTCAAAATGGGGGGCCTCAAACACTGGTGGTTAAGCCACGTACACCTCCTCCTTGGGGTCACCATTCAAGAATACTGATTTAACATCCATTTGATAAATTGGCCACTTTTTATGAACAGCTACCGATAGTACTAGTGGTCATTCTGGCAGTTGGAGTGAAAGATTACTGAAAAATCAAACCCTTCAATCCTTCAATCTGGCTTTGTACTTTTCCAAAGTCCCATCGGACTTGTACTTACCTTCCAAACCCACTTGGTGCCAAAAACCAATCTGTTGGGTGGTCAATCTACCAGCTCCCAAGTTTCATTCTTCATCATGCTGTCATATTCTACTTGCATAGTGTTTTTCCAATCTTGGTCCGCAAGTGCTTCCTCCAAACTCGTAGGCTCCTTTACTTCTGCAATAATCTCAACCACCAATGCCATATTTACTATGTGAGCAGAAGCCCTCCTTTGCTCCTCGATTCTCTGAGACCGCCTTGGTCCATCTGCATGCTGCTCAACAGACATAGGCATCTGGTTATCATGGTCATAGAGCTGCCTTACCCATTGTGGCAATGGCCTTTCCGATGGTATAACAACAGGCTGGTGACTTATACCTTCATCATCTGATATTTCCTCCTCCTTTATAGCTCCTGGGACAAGTCCATAGTGAATTACCTCTTCGCTTGATGATAAAGTGGAAGAGCTCTTCTCTGCCTCCACTGCATGTGGCTACTCCGTGAATACCACATCGCCACTTGCTATGATCTTCTTTGCCCCTCGGTCATACAACTTAAAGGCTTTCTTCTCATCACAATAGCCTAAGAAGATACATTTGGTGCTTTTTGGTTGTAGCTTGTTTCTCTCTTTGTCTGGTACAGCATTCACACCCAAACATTCTGAAGTGGAAGATAGATGGCTTCTTACTGCTGTAAGCCTCGTGTGGTGTTTTGCCTTTGAGTGCTTTGTATAGCTACGATTAAGGATGTAAACCGTAGTATTGATAGCCTCAATCCAAAAGTGGTTTGGCAGTCCAACACCTTTCAACATACACCTCCCCATCTCCACGGTGGTCTGCATTCGGCATTCAAAAACAAAATTTTGTTGAGGTGTATGTGATGTCATCGTTTGTCGCTTGATCCCTTTGCTCTTGCAAAAATCTCCAAACTCTATAGAAGCAAACTCACCACCACCATCCGATCTAATTTTCTTCACTTTCCTCCCTATTTCATTTTCAACAAGCTGTAGCCATTCTTTCAATTTACCAAAAGCTTGAGCCTTTTCACAAAGAAAGTACACCCACATCTTCCTACTATAGTTGTCGATGATCAATAAAAAATAGGAAGATCCCCCCAAGGCCTGTGTAGGCATCTTACCGCACAAGTCAACATGCACCAACTCTAGAGGAGCGTTTGCTCTATTCTTGCTTTCTTTTGGTCCGAATGCCTTTCTCTGTTGCTTGCCCATCATGCAAGCTTCACACAGTTCTTTGATTTTTGCTATTGCAGGTAAGTGAGCAACCATACCTTGCTTCTGCATCTCCTTTAGCACTGCAAATTCGATGTGGCCGAATCTTTCGTGCCAAAGTCTGCTTGTGCCCACTCTAGCGATGGTTGTAAGAGCACTTAGCTCAAAGAGGTTGTTCCTCCTTACTCCTGTGTCAACTAGATTGTCAACACTATCCAAAATTTTTGCTCCTGTCTTGTTGAACCTCACCTCATGGTCAAGGTCAATTATGGAAGCAACTCATAGCAAGTTTCTCTTGATTTGTGGAACATACAGCACATTACATAGTTTCTTAACATCTCCATTTATAGAAACAAATTGAACCGTACTTATACCCTCAATAGGGCATTTTGCATTATTTCCAACTGTCATGGTGATGGGTTCCATGTGGGGAGACTCTTGACTTTCTCAATATTTTAAGAGTGTTGAGCATCTTTTGATGGGACACATGGCAAGAGTATCCAAAAAGGACATGGATGGTGACATATGGGCTTATGTGATTGATGGGGAAAGGAATCTACAGGCAGCAATTATAAATGGGTGAAGGAGGATGACAAAATCTCTATAAAAGGAGCCCTCCTCTCCCTTGTTCCTTCCTTGTTCATCATCTCTTCCACCATTAGGCCTCATGTTGATGTAGTTCTAGTCTCCTCAAGCCTCTTCCATGAGCCTTCTCTCCCTCTTGTAGATATTCTCTTATGTAGACTCTTGAGTCCATCTCTCTCTAGTTTATTCTCTCTCTATGAGTAGTCTTGGAGCTTTTGCTCCCTCTTGTATGTATGAAACCTCTTCTTCTCCCTTGTGTTTGTAATATTTTGAGTGTATTTGAGTGGAGTCTTACTCTCATGGCAATGAAAGTCACTTCTTATCATTTTCCTTGAGTCTCCATTCTTATGTTCTTTTCTCTCTCTATTCAAGTCTCTAAAGTAGTTCTTGTTCGGTTGCTCACTGTGCACACATGGTCCATCCATTTCCCGAACCACCATGCAAGATTCTTCCTCTCTTTTAGGCAAATTCTAGGGGTATTGGATCGTTGATAGTTGTGGAGCCTAGAGGGAGTAGTTTGCTTAAGCGAAATCTGCATGAGCAGATGGTAGTTAATATAGCAATTAGACCCCCTGTTAGTATTTGGCCTATAACTTTCTCCTCGATGGTACGATTTCAATGAACTTATATCAGAGCAAACCTCTCTTTAAGATCTTCCCCCCATGTAATCAATTTCTTACATTGGGTCCAGCACAACAAGTTATGAGTCTCTGTGTATGACTATTTATTTCTATGGCAGTTTTTACCCCCTTTCAATAAACTGTCCATATCTCTTCAACCAATTATTTGTTTTCAATGAAACTTATATCAGTGTGAAGCTCTCTTTAAGGTATCCCTCCCATGTAATTATTTTTTTTGAATTGGGTCCAAGACAAGAAGTTATGAGTCTTTGTGTATGACTATTTATTTCTATGGTAGTTTTTACCTCCTTTCAGTAAACTGTCCATATCTCTTCAACCGGTTATCTGTTTTCAACGAAACTTATATCAGTACGAAGCTCACTTCAAGCACATCCTTGTATGTACTTTAATTTTTTTTAATGGAAGTTATAGAACTCTGTATTTTCTAGCAGTTTGTAGAATGATTTTGAGCCATTTCTAGAGGTTTCTGTGAAGGAGGTGCCATGTTTCCGTGAAATTTACACATCCATCCAAATCAGCCCCTTCAAGCCCCTAGATATAGAATAGTTCATGTCATGTTGAGTCGAAAGATCTTTTTCCAACAAGGCATTGCTCTTCTCTTTGGTGCCAACCGGCTTGGTGAGATAATGGCCTCTATGGATCCTTTTCTTCTCTCGATGCTGGACTACAACGTCACTTGGGATGTTACCATATTCATTCTCCTCTAAGGGAAGCAAGGAGAAAGATATGTTGTGGTTTTCTTTGCATGAAAATATTTTCTTCATCTCTCTTTGCAAGTGGTAAGGGTCTCTATTATTAAGATTGGGAAGAGCAGGAAGCTAAGAGGTGCATGAAGTTTCATTACCCCCAACTTCATGTCACATCTTTTGGTGGAGACGCCAGGTACGTTTGGTATTGGATTCATTCCACCTTACTAAACAGTCTCGAGTGTACTTGATTGTATGTTATGCCTAGTATAGGCATGTGTTTTTGATGTGATAAAGAAGATGCCTGGAAGAACTCCGTTAGAAGAGATTGCAACCCGTTTAAGAGAACTTGAAGATTGTGAAGGTGATGCTCAAGCTATTCGCACGGTCATTATGATCATATCCTTTATGTTTGCACTCTTGAATATGTTGGTCAATCGACAATGTTGTCAGCATGCATAATCATAGATTGGGGATTGTTTCATGCACTTGCAGCTTAGTGTGAAGAAGAGTTGAGTCTTTGGGTAGTTTTTGACTATAACAGTAGAGTGGTGATTCTTAATGCTTTCAACTTCTTTTGCTATGCAAATGATGAAGAGTACAATATCTTGAAGCTATTATGTGCACTTCCAATTGTGAGAAGGGTGATTCTTGAATGCATGTATACACAATGTTTTCATGGTGTTGGTTGCTCACTTATTTTTAAAGATTTTGTTGAGGATCACATTGTGGAGGGTTTTTAACAAGTGGTTAAGCATAATGAGTTGGTCTTGGTATACTAAGGCTCTATGGGATCTTGTTTGGAATATTAATTGGATCTTGGTGTTTCCTTTTTGTGTTTCATCATGGTGAAGGTTCCAGTGTTTCGAGGGACCCAAAGGGAAGACCTGGAGTCTTATCTTCGGGATTTTGTTCGAGGATGCCGGCTTTTTGGATCGTCCATGAAGGATCGGGAAGAGATTTTGCTTGATTTTCTTGAAGGTGTAGCCTTGAGTTGGCATGAGGCCTTGCCAGACTCTACCAAGGAGGACTGGGACTAAGTGGTGGTAGCAATGAAGCAGAGATCTGGGGTAGTGGAGTCGCCAAATGCCTTGATATTGCAGTTGGACCGGTTCTATCAAGGAGAGGGTGAGATGGTCTCTACATTGGCAATCCGATATGAAACTTTATGGACAAAGTATGAAAGGGAAGCTTTGTGATCTGTGGCATCTGCATCATCGGCCCCTCAAAGTCTCTCAGGGATGGAGCACTTAAAGATCAGCAAATTTGTTATGGCTTTAGAGCCTCGTCTTTGCACAAAAGTAATGAGTAAAGATCCAACAACATACATGGAGGCACTTCGCATTGTGACCAAGAAAGAAGCTTCTCTAATGATCGAATCCTCTTTTGTGTCTTCAACAGCTTGAACTTCTAAGGTGGAGGTAATGGGGGCACTCCTCAGGTACCAAAGTCCTTTGAGTTAGATCATAATATCTCCCAATTGATGGCAGAGTTTGCTGATTTGAAATTGCATTTGGTTAATGCACGACAACCTAGAGCACCAAAGAGTGAAGATAGGCCTCGAGATAAGAGTGGGGTCACTTGCTATGAATGTAATGAAAAAGGTCACTATCACGCCGAGTGTCCTAGATTGAGAAAGAAAGAAGAAAAAAAAGTATTTTTGTTAGAAGCTTCTTCAGGGGATGAGGAAAGAGAGGTAATGATGGCTAAACAGGGGCGTGGTAAAGCAAAAGAAGAGGAAGAAAGCAAGAAAGAAGTAGATGAGGAACATCAGGAAGAGAAACACCGTATTAAGAAAAAGAAGGCATCTAGAAGGAGAATTAGCTAGTCAGACTTTCCTTTAGGACAAGGCATTCGAAGCTATGACTTGTTGTCCGACCTTAAAGAGAAGGAAGTTCATATCACCTTTGGTCAATTACTTGCTTTGTCTCCAAAACTACAGAAGGAATGGGGAAAGCTAGCAAGCACAAGAGTGTCAAAGAAAAAAAAGAAGAAAAGTGCCATTCCTATTGTTAAAAATGTAGATATAGATGTTGGTGTGATGATGTACATGTGGTTGATGTGATCATTGATGGTTAAGTGATTTCTAATGTTTACATTGATGGAGGTGCATCGATTAATGTCATGAGTGAGAAGACCATGATAGACGCTGATTTAAAATACTCTAGTACTACCTCTCCTTATCGCATCAAATTGGCTATGTAGTCAATTTGATTTTCACAAGTTTGTTCATATAAACAAAAGAGAAAATCAAAGGCAGAAGAGTTAGCTACTCAAGCCATTGTAGTACAAGACCGGGGGATCCACTAGGGTTTATCGTATGGTACCACGTGAGTGTAAGGGAGGGGGGTTATATAAGGGAAAGAAGGTACATTTTATAAGGTAAGGTCCCGTAAATAGGGAGTAGATAAGGGGAATTTTCATATATTTATTGCATGCAGGTGACGTTTTCTTATTACTACTAGTGAATCCCCTGTGAGTACAAGACCAGGGGGTGGTTTCTTGGGTAGACACTGGACGGCCAGAACTACAAGATGTTCAGAAATCTGTGGAAGAAGGCATGTTTCCTCGAGGGTTAACTCCACAACAGAAGTAGAGATTGGTTACTTTTGGCCATGCCTCCATAAGGATGTATATGAATATCACCCAATGGAGCCTATTAGCTTGAGGATGTTGATGGCATGGTGATACTCGGATGCACCAATATTGCCTTAAATTCTTCTATGATCGACCACCTTGAGCTCCAGCAGACCCTCTTTGTCACTAGAGAGGATCTGCTGGGGGGGAAAGATGTGATGCTAAAAATTGATATTTTTATTTTGGCATTGGTATTGTTTTTCTCTATGTTTGATAAGAGTTTGAGTATCAAGTGATAGCCTAGAGGCTCTCACTTATTTCTATTTTCTAAGATATTTTATGGGATTGAGAGGATGAGTGGAATGGATCATTGTAAATACCATAGGTATGAATTATAAATACCTTGGTATGGGGTGAGAGTTATTTGTGTATGGGATATCATGGGGTTTTTAGAAAATAAGAAGAGTGAGTCATATAAAGAGGTGGGCTCATGTCCATGTGTTTTAATAATATAAGAGAGATGACATGCCAAGCGGTGAAAGGCATGTGGAGGAGTGTGGAGTCAAGAGGAATCCTTCTAGAATTCCCATGTGGAATAAGGAGGATGTGGACATATGGAAAAGAGAGGGTCCCTAAAGGCTCCATGTGCGGAGACTCTTGACTTTCTCAATATTTTAAGAGTCTTAGCATCTTTTGATGGGACACATGGCAAGATTAGCCAAAAAGGACATGGATGGTGACATACGGGCTTATGCGATTGATGGGGAAAGGAATCTATGGGCAGCAATTGTAAATGGGTGAAGGAGGGTGACAAAATCTCTATAAAAGGAGCCCTCCTCTCCCTTGTTCATCATCTCTTCCACCATTAGGCCTCATGTTGCTGTAGTTCTAGTCTTCTCAAGCCTCTTCCATGAGCCTTCTCTCCCTCTTGTAGATATTCTCTTATGTAGACTCTTGAGTCCATCTCTCTCTAGTTTATTCTCTCTCTATGAGTAGTCTTGGAGCTTTTGCTCCCTCTTGTATGTATGAAACCTCTTCTTCTCCCTTGTGTTTGTGTTTGCAACCTTGGAATTTTATTCCTTGTGATTTAATCAAGAGTTATGTATTATGTGTCTCAACAAGAAAGAAGGAGAAAATCGCTCAGGTGGTCTACCTACCCTTGTAGACCTTCTAAGTGCACTTGAAGGAATTCAAGGTCCTTGTTGTTGCTGCTGTTGTTGTACATTCTCATTTTCTGCAACCGTGGAATTTCATTTCCAGTGATTTCATCAAGAGTTAAGTATTCTATGTCTGCATTTTCTTTTTTCTTTTTTTGCAAGTGATATTTATACATAACTACTCCTATTGATTTTATTACTTCCATAATCCCACAGATGATAACCAAACTTATTACCTCCATATTTAATAAAGATGCACTTCTTATATTTTGCCTCAAGCTTTGTTCTCAATTCCTTATTAACATGGACAAATGCTTCACAACTAAAAGCCTTCATAAAAGAATAGTTAACCTATTTACCTGGCTCTTCTACAATGCCACCATCTAAGGATTTTGAAGGCAATCTGTTTATCAAGGAAACCACTATATTCATTGCTTCAGCCTCTAAAGCTATAAGGGCACCCCTGTGTGTAGTGTTATGCTCCTTGCATGCTCCATTATTGTTCTGTTCATCGTTTCTGACATAGGAGTTTATTGTGGCATTCTTGGTCCAGTTTTCTCTCTACAAATTCCATTGTATGAACAGTAACTATCAAACTCTTTGCTGCAGTATTTACCTCCATTATCAGATCTAAGAGACTTTAACTTCTTTCATGCCTCATTCTCAGCCAAATCTTTCCATTTCTTAAAATTTTCAAAGACATCAAATTTCCTTTGAATGCAATAAACCCAAGTTTTTCTAGTTCATACTCAATAAAAGTAACAGAATAGTGAGACTTACCAAGAGATGATACATCAGAAGGACCCCATCCATCTGTAAGCACAAGCTTATCCTTTCTCTCTTCTTTTCTTTCCTAACTTTGAGAAATATGACTCTCTTCTATTTTCCATAAATACAGTTCTCACAGAAATCCAAATCAACCTACTTTAAACTTGGCAACAACTTTCTTGAGTGAAGAACCTACATCCCCTTCTCACTCATGTGCCCAATCCTATGATGCCATAGAGCTGTATCTGCTCTTGTAGAAGCTAAATCAATAGAGGAGTAAGCATTACCGGTACAAAAACACAATGTACCTTCCCATATTCTCAAGAGTCAAAGCATTACCTTATGTTTCACTTGTGCTTTCCTATTGCATTTCCTCGATAAGGAGAGCACCAACAACATCATCAAACTTTAAAGTGTTTGACCCAAAAACAAAGTTACTCACAGCCCTTAACAAGCTATCCCAACTTTCAGGCAAGGAGCACAAAATCAAGAGAGCTTGAACCTCATCATTAAAGTTTCCTCTTACAGACCTTACTTGGCTTGTATTTCTATTGAGTTGATTCATATCATCAACTATAGACCCACCTTCTAACATCTTTAGATTGAATAGATGCTTCATAAGTCTTACCTTATTAGAAGTTGATCGTTTTTCATACAATGTCTTTAGTGTGCTCATCAAGTCCTTTGTTGTCTTCTATTCAAGAACGTTAAAAGCCGCTAACACTCCCAAACACAGTCATATTGTTACTAGCGCCTTTCTGTCAAGAAAATCCTAGTCTTCAGTTGACATACTTATTGGCTTCTTTGGAGTCCCACCTAATGGCAAGAAAAGTTAGTGTGATAACCACTCCCCCATCTTATGTATAGTTTCTTTCAGGCAAGGAGCACAAAATCAAGAGAGCTTGAACCTCATCATTAAAGTTTCCTCTTACAGACCTTACTTGGCTTGTATTTGTATTGAGTTGATTCATATGATCAACTATAGACCCACCTTCTAACATCGTTAGATTGAATAGATGCTTCATAAGACTTACCTTATTAGAAGTTGATCGTTTTTCATACAATGTCTTTAGTGTGCTCATCAAGTCCTTTGTTGTCTTCTATTCAAGAACGTTAAAAGCCGCTAACACTCCCAAACATAGTCATATTGTTACTAGCGCCTTTCTGTCAAGAAAATCCTAGTCTTCAACTGACATACTTATTGGTTTCTTTGGAGTCCCACCTAATGGCAAGAAAAGTTAGTGTGATAACCACTCCCCTATCTTATGTATAGTTTATATTCTTTTCCAAAATATCCTAGATAGCCCGAGTGCCCAAGCGAGACACCCATAAAGGATGATTGTGTGTACAAACATGGTGTATAGAAACTCTTTCATTTCCCAATTCCACATATGCACCTTCTTGCATTTGTTTTGGATGCTATATAGGGCTTTCAAACCCCCCATAATCCTTCTTTCCATGCATGCATTTCATTTGTGATTGTCCATGAAATTTAGTCCTTAACATTTAGTGCATTTGTACTACTCCACATATTTGATGTTCATGTAGCATAGCAAATATGCAAAGTGCAAGGTGCATTACTCCACATATTTCTTCATCTAATCTATCTTACCTATATACATGTGTTGTTTTGCTTAAGGAGTTTTCCCTTTCCCGTTTTAACTTGCATAATTCTCTAGATGCCATAAATTCTATCATGTATAAATCATGATATTCCCTAAGTACTCCAATGGAATGTGCCTCATTTCTCTATCATGTACGAATCATGATATTCCCTAAGTACTCCAATGTAATGTGCCCCATCTTGTTATCTATCTATTGATAACAACATGCAATAAATTTGACACCTACAAATGACTTATGGGATGAAGAGTAGAACCAATTAACATATACTAGTGTGACTATTATGGCCACAAATTTTCCAAAGTTGGTGCACCTAGAAATATAAATTGATTCAATATTTTTGTCCTTTAGCTTATATTATTATAAAACCAAGAGTCTATCAAATTAGAATACAAGACTAAAGAGTCATGAGTAGAAGAACATATTTCCCATAGTGCATCTTGCTTGGGGACAATGGTAAATGCATGGTTAGGTGGCTTGGTTTTGTGTGATGTATCTCTTCCAAGTAACACTCTAAGGAAATTAAGAAAATATTTCTTCTTAGGAATGTATGCACCTAGCTAGGTCATAAGTTTTGCATGCTACATGTCTTAATATATTGGATCATTAGGTATGCATGCTAAACATTGGATGTGGGGTAAATAGCTACTCTTAACTCATTGTGTTATATCAATTTGTTGCCTACTTGCTATATTTGAATTTTCAACTCTCTATGGATTCTCTTTAGCTATCTAGGCTTTTTTATTTGAAATTCTTTCCATCAGCCTATCCCTTAACAAAGATTTGTTATGGCCAATTTTCTCTATGCATGCCATGAGGGGTTCTTTTTCTTATCTTAACTATGAGAGAGTAATCAACTCATACATGCCTTGGTGGCTATCCCTTAACAAAGATTTTGTATGGCCAATTTTCTGTGTGCATAGCATGAGTTTTCTCTTTTTTTTAGCTTAACTATGAGAGAATAATCAGCTCCTACATGCCTTGGTGTGGCTATAATATCATATTTCTTTTCAACAAGGAATGCCTTGTAAATACTTCATTATAAACTTAGGGGGTCTTCTCATAATAGATTTCTTTTATGTTAAATGCCTAGGAAGTTCACTAAGCAACATGTTAATATAGCTCCTGATTTCAACAAAGGTGTACAAACATAAAGGGTAGAATGGGTACTTAAAGCCTCCCCTTAGGGGTTTTTACATAGTGTATAATGGGTACTTAAAGACTCTTCTATTGAATGCATGTGATGTAGGGAGTTTTATGTATTGAATGCATAAGGCTTAAATTCCCATAAATGTGGTTTTTTAGTTTTCTTTTTTAATGTTAATCATGTTAAATAAGACCTTGCATATGATGATAGCCCGCTTTAAGTTGGATACTTGAGAAGCACACAACATCTCAATGGGATATGAATTATGATAGACCACTTTAGAGTTGAATACTTGAGGAGCACGCAAGGTCTTAGAGGGATATATACTCCCTTAGATAAATGATCATGATGTAGAGAATCCATTAAAATCAAATTATAAGTCAAGTTTTATCATTTTAAATAGTAGGTGGCATTATTCTATATACACAAAATGGGAACTCAGTATTGTATAATCCCTAAGTTTTGCATTCATTCAATTGCCTACTATGTTAACCTATCTATCACTTGACGTAGTATCACACAAATTATTATCATAGGCAAGGATTCCCACACATGTAATCATATACCGTGTAAATCTACCTAAAATTTTTATATCCATATCTGAAACCTCCATTAGCTATCAATTGATGGTGCTCAGGGGTTATTTATATATAAGGCTACCATTCATATACATTATTAAAACTTTGAAACTTCATTTATCATAAAGTAAAGGTCCCACTAGGTCATTTCTTAGAGCTAGATTCCTTCATCTACCAAGGACACTAGAGAAACAAATAATATATTTGATATTAGCATATCCCTTAATTCTTATATCAATAGAGCTTTCTTTGTCAATGGAGATCCAACCAAGTCATTTAAATATCATTGTAATGTGAAGGGGATAACTTTTACAAATGATCTAAAGTGTATTATAAATGAAATGTGTGTTATTAAGAGATTATAAGTATAGACTTTATGTTATTTATTCCTACTTACACACCTAAGATAGGGTTAAGAATATAGGAGGATAGAGTTATGGAAGCATAGGACGTTGGATGAATTGTTTAGTAACATAGCTATGGAAGTGGAGGTCATTGGATGAGACTTTCCCTATTATAGATCAAATATTAGCCCATGGCACTACCATTTTCAAGCCTTCAATGGGTGGAAGTCGACTTAAGCTTGTGCAAATAGATTTGAGTAAATGTAGGAATAAATATAGAGATTTGATGAGAAAGTGATGTTGATTACTAGATAAAATTTATCATATTTAAAGGTGTATTAAGTATTATCCCAGGCAACTTTGAGAAGCCTCTATATTCTCCATTGGTCTAATACTCGTCTAATATTTACCCCAATTTTCCTTGATCTAAGATTGATTAAAAGCCATAGTATTTTTCATTCCTTTGTAATTTTGCCTAAAAAATGGTCTAGGACTATGTAAACTCTCTTGCCCCCCTTCTAGTACAATATAACATAATACCAATGAATATATATAGATATAAAATAGGCTATAATTTTTTCTTGTAGATATTGACTACCCACATACCTTATTATTCTTGATTAAACATAATCTCACATCATGAAGAAAGAGGGGAGATCATTATTTTTTCATGAACTTATTTCCTCCATCTACTATTGTGAAAGGGGATTATGGACATGATATGCTACAATTTCTAATACATAGTTTCAATCTTGTACCAAATGGCATTTTGCGGTGGTCTTAGAACATTCAAGAAGGATTCACTCGAAAATTACTTGTTAATAAATAGATACAAAGTTTCCCAAAATTAAATTTATTTTAGAATTTCTTAAGATCCATTATAGGCTGAATTGCCAAGCATGATCACATAATTACATTCGCAAACCATGGAAATTTTATATTAAAGATTCTTTCTTATCGTCGGTGGAGTTTTCATAAATAAATATTAATCAAGGAAAATAATATTAGGGAGTATAATTTTGCATCTAGAATTTTGTGACCCATATGTGCTTAAATAACTATCCAATATCCATGGATTGTTTTTGCATGACCTTGCACATTTCTCTCAAGTCTTTGTCATCCCCCATCCTTTTCATAGCCTTGTTTTACAAAACTTTGTCCTCAACCCATTCTATTTCATAGAATACATGATGCACATTCAAGAGCCTAAGTCACATTTCCATATTTCATGATTGAATTTTAGTTAGTCTAATACAAATGCTACCTCTTTTCCCTACAAGGCCAATTTATCACCTTGTATCTCTTTTATAAAACATATCATTTGGTTAATCACGTACATATGTCTCGAACCTAGAAACATTGAGTTTTAAATAAAAATGTATGGTCATATATTCTATTGTTATTCCAATGGTATGAGGCAAAATTCCACTAAAATTGATCTATTGCACTCAATGTCATACCAAAATCATATGAATTTCAATATGAACAGTTTGATCCTGGCTATGAGGAATGTATAAATTTAAGTTTTTACAAATCAAATTAAAAGATTCTATTTCCAAGGGATCCTATGAAAAATGTTTTTTGATGCTATTGAATTGTGGGTGAGAGGAATGTTGGCATAAAGATCGGTCTAAGAAATAAAAATACATGTGTAATTTTTTCTTTTCTCCTATAGTGTTCCTTATCGCTTACATTTTTCCATTTGGCTGAGGAAGCTAACTTTCTTAAGGATAGGAATCTGGATGATAACTAAATTTATATTGTGCATATAACACTTTAAAACTTACTTTAGCTAAAGGAATGTTTCTCTATAGTGAGCAAAGTGAATGGCCTATTTAAATTGGTTTGTTGATGATTTTGACATCTTCATTTTAATAAAAGGAATGATTCTCTATATGTATGCATGCAATGGTCCCTTTTTTCTTTTGGGTGTATAACTCATTGAAAAAGAACACTCTAGAGCATGTGTGTGTGTGTGTATGTGTGTGTGTGTGTGTGTGTGTGCACATGCATGTGTGGATGCATGCCTCTATGTGTGTGTGTGTATGTGGGTGCACACACGCATGTGTGTACATATGTACATATCTATGTATCTATGCAGACATACATAGCTACATAAATATACACATACGCACATAAATGCATGCATGCACACACATACACACACTTCTTTTTTTTTTTGGCAGTGAAATCTTTGATTGATTATATTACATGAGTAGCAACCTCAAAACAAGGTGCTACAATTACATCAACTGAAAATTTCAATATATGACAAAAGGACCTCATGATCTATTTAACAGGTCTGTAAGCATGCACATGCACACACGCATGCGTGCACGTGCGCATGCATGCATACATACATACATACATATTTCTTTTAGAAAATTATTATTTATTTACTTTCATATAGTAGCTATGATTGTTTCATCTGACTGGTGTGTTATCATAGGAACATTCTATATGTAGTTTCACATTTACCTTCTAACATAAAACACTCAGAAATTCTTTCATGCATAAATTTATGCTTTAAACTCAAGCTCCTACTCACTCTTGGCCTTTAACTGGGCTTTTACTCTAACTCCTCCTCATCCTTGGCTTTTCTTGCTTTTTACTACCTTCTTCAATTTTTGTTTAGTTGCTCTATGTCTATCACTTATGGGTGTGGAATACCCCCCTTGATTGATATGTTTTTATGGTCTCCACTTCTCACACACGGATGAGGACTACCCCCTTTGGGAGTTTTTCACACAAGTTGGTGTATTATCCCTTTATTGTTTGACACACATGGGATGTGGAGTTTGCCCATTTTTGTTGGTTTTATAACAAAAAAATGGTTTTTTTTTTACCAATACTTGTGACTTGTGACATGACATTTTCGAAGATTGTCTAAAAAACTCATATGACTTTTATTTTAGAATCTAGATGGATGTCTAGTTCCTACATAAAGCAATAACAAGCTAAGGAAGACAAGCATTACTTGTCTACAAAAATGAAGTGATGATGTTTTAGCACCTAGTTTTGTTTAGATGGTGGTAGGTAAGTGGATCTTGACATCAGATCTTGGAGTAAGTGGATCTTGACATCAGATCTTGGACAACGCAACAATTTTGTATCAATTTTGTGCTTATTTCTTTTTTCTTTTTTCTTTTCTTTTTTTGTGTGCTTATTTCTTGCAAAGTCAATATAAAGAAAAATTCTTAACAGTTTCTGAGCAAAAACCTACGAGTAGAAAAGTTTGAGAAATAATTTTTGACACCAACCATGCTTGTATATTTCTTAAATGAATATACATGAATTCTTTATTAATTTGTCATTTATGGAATCGTGTACTTACTTATTTATCATTATAACCCTCATTTTAGAGAACATCATCTATATATAAACAAATAGTGAACACCTTAGAAACTCTTACAAATCCCTCCCTACCCTACTCTCTTCTAAGGTTTATGGTAATTCAATGGATTTAGAAGAGTTTCTCTAATTAGATTTAGCAATCCCATATTTGAAATATTGAAAATCTCTCATGTAACAATGTATACCATATTCCTTGGATGAGTAGCAAAGAGATATTGAAAACCCTCATACTTGAGGCCATTGTAATGGATTAATCATAAATTCATCTCTACTATATTATAAAATATGGGAAGGAAAGGGAGGGATTTTCAAAATATTCCCTATTCCCAAAACCTAAATCCTTTTAAGGAAATGTAATCCCTACTGAACTCCTTCCAATCATAATGAATTAGGGAGAAGTTGTGACTCTCATATACATCTTAAAATTCCCAATTTATCTATTTTGTGCCTCTAAAAATTATACTTTTAATCCTACCATTGCATATATCATGAAATTTTGAACATTTCTCCTTTTTACAGTGCCTCAATCTGAGCTGAGCAAAAGTTATGGCCCCTTCTTTGTAGGCCCTCCAAGGGTATTCTACCGGCGAAATATGGTTGGGGCAAGCTCTTCAAACCATATTCCTCTGGCATAATATGCTTGGAGGGTCTATTAAAGAGGGTTTATATCTCTTTCTTAGCTCACTTAAAGAGGAGATTTGGCCAAAATTTCATGATCTATCCAATGGTGAAAGAAAAAAATTGATATTTGAAAGTCATAAAATAAGTCACCACTTGGACATTATATAAAGATATATTTATATCTATCTATATTCATTAATATTTCATATGTACTTACTTGAAAGAATTTTGAATTCTGTGCTCCCCGAAAATGATTTGAGACTATATATTTTAACCCCTCCCGCCTCTTGTCCGCTCATCACACTCAGGGGTTTTTGCTTGAAAAATGGAAACCCCCCTTATTCTTGAGTTGTGTGTGCCATGTTGTTAAGGGGTCTTTTATTCACTCACACACACACACACACACACACACATGCACGTGCATGCGCATACACACATGCACACATGCAAGCACACTTGCATGCACACACACATGCACATGCACGCATGTGTGCACATTTACACGCACGCGCACACACACACACACATGCATGCATGCCGCATGCGCACATGTGTGCACACCCATCCGCCCATACACACACATGCATCCACGTGCCATGCATGTATACAAGCATGCACACAGTCATGCACAAATGCATGCATGCATGCACATACACATCCATATTGATACATGGACATGCGTATACAGATGCACAGTCCGTAAATCCTATGGCTTTAAAATGTCCCCTTTTTTTGGATATAATATTTTTTTAATACCCTATTAACAAACCCCTCTATAAATATGTGTCTGTAAAAAATTATGGATTTTTGCTATTTGAAAACACCATCTATTTAACCCACATGCTATATTTACATATGATGATTGAACTGCACCCCCCACCCCACCTCCAACGCGTTCCCCTAAGTGCACATTCACATCCGTGTGCATTCATACACATGCATACACATATTCAAATGCACGCCTCAGATGTGCATGTGCGCCTATGTGACACATGCGCATGCACCTATTTGAACATATTCACACAGATGTTCACAGGCGCATGCACCTATTCACATATTCACACAAATGTTCACATGCGCATTCATACACATGCATACACATATTCACATAGTAGTTTGAATTCATTTTATTGATGAGTAGCAAATGTAAGAGCTTGAGATATTACATAAATTCTACCTACTTCACATGACTATATAGTCCAAGGAGAATCAAGGATCTTCTTGTTTGCTATAACATAAGCATTCAAGGTTGAAGGGGCCAAAAAAATATTTTCATATATATTTGAAAAATCTAAGGCTGTTTTCGAGCATCTAGAATCAGAATGGAAGAGGGTTGGCAATACCTGGGAAAGGACTACAGTCTTGGAATTTAAAACTATTTGCACCTTGGGTAAGTTTGGACTTTTGTGCACATATGAGACAATATTCCAAAAACTAGCCAAAATGAAAAGAATGTAATTTCCTTCTAAATAGTATTGAAGAATATTAAGTCATTTCAGCTAAAAGGATAAGGGAATGGAAAACCTTGACGAAAAATAATCAAAGTAGGAACAAGTTTTTAACATGTTTAGTCTGCAATGCCTAAACAATATTTTAGATAATTTGGTTGCATGCTAAATGTATTATAAAATATATTGAAGAAAAATAGAACTTAGGAATGCCTTTTCATTAAGATTTTGTGCAAATGCATTGTTGGTTTCCTTCATGAAGGTTTTTTCCACTCTCTTTGTCCTTGATCATGGCTAATCAAATGTCCATTCGTTTAAAGAGAAAATAGCATGGATACATGAAAATAGATCATTATGTCAGGATTTATTAAGTATTTTCCCACCCCCTTGTCCCTTTGTAGGACTATTAAAGTTAATGAAGGGTCCCTACCTCTAATAGATATCTAATTGATTATTGTACTTATTGTCGATTCATGAAGCAATCACAAGTTTAACATCGCCGACTTTATTGGCACAACTAATCTCTATTTGGTAGCTATATTGCAAATCAATATTAGATCGAATATCCTTGGTCGTGAGCCTAGGCCTCTATCATAAAACACACCATCAAATTTCCTAAAGGGGCCATAGCACAACACAGTTGTGTGATATGGGTAAGGTAACCTACAATAGTGTCACAATACACACCCCATGCCATACCCATGTAATGCAAAAGTCAAGGGGAATAAGCCTATCATCATTACTTACTATGCACTCGGCATGTGCACCCAGTTGCCACATCACCATAGTGCCACATCACCCTTTTTTTGCCCCTCCACCTTGATCATGCGATATCTCTTGATCTAGGATAAATTTGAGGGTGCTCCAAAAAGAAAAAATGTTCTATTTTTTAAGATCTACGCGCTTGTCAAATCATGCGTATATTTCAACACTTGCATTGCAGAATTTCAGCTGCGACATCAAATCCACTTCTTGCACACATTCAAGCCTCTTCATCGATGCATTTGACCCCACACCTAAAAGGAACAAAAGGAAAAGAAACTATTCCTTGCTTTTGATGGGTGGTCTAGCATAGATTAGTTTTCCATAGAGGACGCATTTGAATTTCTCCAAGCAATCCCATCTCATTTGGAAACAAAAATTGCCATCAACCCCGCTCAAAAACCAAAAGCACAACGAAAGTTGATTACCATTCTCTCTCTCTCTCTCTCTCTCTCTCTCTCTCTCTCTCTCTCTCTCTCTCTCCATCCATGCATACATGCATACATATAAATATAAAATATAAATAAATAAATACATATATGTACATACATACATACATATATAACCAAGCATATGCATGACAATGTGTCACATTGAGTGACATAATCCTAACGCCATGGTCTAAAGATGTTAAACCATACCATAAGCCTGATTCATGCAGTGTTTCCCTCCTATGGGGAGCTTGAGTCTACTAAACGATTTAGATCTATGCCCTCACATGTAAATGAAAACAGCAATGGGAAAGTTCCCATAATAAAAATCATGCCAAAACAAGCATTGTGCTTCACCTGATCTAGTGAGTTTACACCGTGACTTATGAGAACCATTTTTATTGTCATTTACCCTCTTGAGGGTCACATTTTTTTTAACAATCATATTCCCAGCAGAGCCAACATTATTGTATTACTGTTACCACACTGAGAAGTCATCAAGTTCATTTCAATTCATGATGAAAAATAGAAAACAAGATCTTTGGTTATGCATGGCCTAGACACGATAAGTTGCCACTTGTTATGCAAGGACTCTACAATGATTTCCATTGAGAATAAGAAAATAGATTAAAATGGATTAGAGATCTTGACCCCAAACATCTAAGCAATAGGTCTCATGCAAAGTGTGAAGAATGCTTAAATTACCCTCCAACAAGGATGGAACTCCTAGCAAGCCTCTTGTTCCTACATATTATTTAGTTCATTCTAGTATTGCACATGTAAGCAAATGGAAATCTGCATACGTCCAATATGTAATGAATTATGTGAATCCAAATGAGTATTATACTAAAGCGGCATTTAAACAATTGTGTTAAAAAATGTTTATCTTTATAAGAGATTTACAATATGGGGTTTTAATCATGAGAATTTCCCCCTTCCCTCACAAAGTCTTAATGAAAGGGTTACTTGCCCCAATGAGGAGCCAATACAAAGTCTGAGCATTCACATGGATTGGGTTAGGATGGGATAAGTTATGTTCCCATGTTAAACCACGAATGGGAATATGGTGGAAGATTTCCCACATGGAACAAGGCATGTAGAACCCATGCATTTTCATGAAAGAAGACATTTGGAATTGGCAATGAACCTTGGTTTTTGAGAAAACATGAACAGATTGGACCTAGACTTTTCTGGCTAGAAATGGGGTGGAAACATCCCAAATTCTTTTAAAAAATGACTCTGATTGGACTTTCGGTATATGAAGATGTCAAGAAAATGGACTAATTATCTAAAAGAAAAGATCGATTTAAGAAGGAATTTTTTGGGGGCATTCCTAGTATCTGTTGCTATATTGGTGGAGGGTGGCACAATTGAAAAGAGGTTATTAAATGGTATTTGGACTCTTGTGAGTGGGGACATCCCATTCACTATTCACGAATAACTCTTTTTCTAGAAATGCAAAAAACTTTTGAGTCTTTTGGCCAAAATACAAATATGATGACACAAATTTGGTAGGTTTAGTGTCTTGCAAATTTTGTAGAACAAATAGATAAAGCTCAATCAAGGTGGAGGCTTAATGAATCCTCCTTTGGGTACCCAGAGTTCCATTCCTAGCTGCTTCAATGACGTACCGTTGATGGCCATGCTCCACAGATCAGGGCAGAGCAAGTTATCCTACCTGCGGCCTTGTTCCAAAAGCTATGCATCTAAAGATTCACAAGGATTGACTCCCCTGTCTGAACTATGTAAGACACGTTTAATGGATCCAACAAGGCAGTTAAAGGCCAATCGAGGAAAAACATCGAGTTTTGACTAAGAAATGTGCCCTTTGTTTCACTCTTAAATGCAGCACTACGTGGAATGATGAGAAGACCACAGCCAAGTGAAGGCTGGTCCTGATAACATTCCCTAATTGGCTCCTTTATGAGGCCCTGATTGAGCCCAGAATTCGCCTAATGATTGCAAAATGTAAATCGGTCGATGACACAAATTTGGTAGGTGATGAGTGCTCCAAATTTTTGTTTATTAGGGTAAGTTTAATGAAAAGTTGGCAATTAGAGTGACAATGTGAACCCAAGGGTCGAATGGCCACTTTTCACAACCCAAAGTCCACTTCCGTCTCTTCTTATATCGGGTTTGGAGGGGGCCAAAACCGGTCAACTGGCTAGAGAGGGGCGGTTTTGGAGGGCGGCGAAACCGGGGGCAACGTTTACGGGCCGGCGGGTGGAAAAAAGAGGGCGGCCGTCGACACGTGTGCAGAGCGACCCCGCCAAATTTAGCGGTCCCGCGCCAAATTTGGCGGTTTCCCAAGCGTAAAAATTCCCCAGACGTAGTAGAATCGCGCCATGCACGTAGGTAAAACGGCAGCTGCGAAGACGACAATGCCCCTGGCAACCCGACAGCCCCCTACGCGACGTTTTACTCCGCCCTCCGCCGGCCTTGCCACCCTCCCACACTTCTTTAGATCTCCTCCTCCCCCTTGATCTTCTCTTCACTTCATATTCCATCATCAGTTGGTTTGATTTACTCTCCATCAGCCGTTGTTCGTTGGCAATCGTTTCCTCGAGTCCTGCAATCGCGCTCCCTCGGTTGATTGCCTTCCTTGGATCTATCCATCTATCTATCATGGAGTCGGCTTCCCGCCCTCCCCAGCACCTGCCAGCTCGTCGCAAAGCTGCCCATGTCTGCCCTGACGATGCTGCTGCCCCGGCGCAGGACGGCCCCCGCAAGCCCACCAAACGCTCCAGGAAAGCTGCTCCTAAGGACGGTTCGACGTCCGTCGATGGCAAGGGAGAGGGCAACCCTCCCGGGCGTCGCAGCTCCATCTACAGAGGTGTCACTCGGTGATTATCGCTTGCCCAGTCGATACTACATGATCGATTCGTTGTGCTTAATCAGGACCTCTGGGTGATTTTGAGCACAGCTTCACACACCATTAGAATTTGAGATGCTAGACCGTGAGCTTTACACAATTCTTCAACCTTTTCCAATCACATTGAATGCTTCTTTCATCTCTAGACAACGCATCGAATCTAGATTCCGTGCTTCCCACGTCTCTTCGAAAGCCTTCTTCCTAACACCTTTATTGCAAGCTGACACGTCCACTAATTACCAGCTCGCTCCAAGCTGCATGATAATTTCCCTTGTTCTTACACTTAGTTTGCTGATTTGTTCGATGTCTACTCTACCTGTAGGTATTTCATGTTCATCCAGAACTTCCAGCGCCCAATCAAAACTTTTAAAATGATGCTCTTTACAGTCGTGTTTTACTGGTGCTGAGATATTGGCTACGAACTACAGGCACAGATGGACAGGGAGGTATGAGGCACATCTCTGGGACAAGAGCTGCTGGAATCAAACGCAAAACAAAAAGGGGAGACAAGGTTATTGCTTCAAAGCCTTTTTAATCGGGTTTGAATGCGATGTCAAAGCGAATATATGCAATGACATTACTATTTGGTGATCAATGATTTCAGCACTTCATATTGGTCATATCCAGTGTATCCGTTGTCAACACTGAACTGACGATGCTTGTCCCTTGCATGTGAAACGATGACGCCGTTTTCCATGGATGCAATGGCCGGCTCCAGTATACTTAGGTGAGGGCAGGGAAGAAAAAGCTGTAGTGTTCGGCTTCATCAATGTTAGGAAAGAACGCAAAACTTGACAGAGAGTGCAATTTCTCGTGTATCAGGTGCTTATGACGATGAAGAAGCTGCAGCCCATGCATACGACCGGGCCGCTTTGAAGTATTGGGGCTCAGAAACAATCCTGAATTTCCCGGTATGCCTTGTTGTCTCTAAAGCAGTTTCGATACATAGTTTCAGGGGATTCATGATATGGTTTATCTGGTTCTCATAGAGCAACAAGAGAAAATTGTAGCAATTGTTAAGTCTCTTGATTGCGGCTTGCCCAGTTTCAGTTTATTGACCCTTCGTAACCAGCTCCTCACAACAAATCCTTCCGGTACAGGTCAGCACTTATATAACCGATCTCGAAGAGATGCAATCCGTAACGAAGGAGGAGTACCTCGCTACGTTGAGGAGGTAACGAGCTCTCGTGCAACCCACAAACTGCTCTGGAGCAGCCATCGTCTTATGTCTTATGTTGGAATTGTACTTACATGGGAAATATTATTGTGCAGAAAGAGCAGTGGTTTCTCAAGAGGAGTTTCAAAGTACCGAGGCGTTGCCAGGTACGATCCGCTATTACTAGGGCCACTAATCTTGCGCATGGTTATTTTCTGGAAATGCTAAGTTGGATTGTGATACAGACATCACCATAATGGACGCTGGGAAGCTCGAATCGGTCGGATCTTTGGCAACAAGTATCTTTACCTCGGCACCTACAGTACGATACCGACCATGCAATTCCTTTCAGTTTAAGACATATTCTCTGCTCTGAGAAACGTGTGGCTAACTCTCTTTTGAATTTCCCGCTTTGCTACTAGGTACTCAGGAAGAAGCAGCCGAAGCTTATGATAAGGCTGCCATCGAATACCGAGGATTAAACGCTGTGACAAATTTCGATCTTAGCCGATATGTCCGATGGCTGAAACCCGGCCAATACCCACTTGGAAAGGACTTGCAATTGCCAAGTGGATCGTCAAGTGGAGCGAACCTGCACTCTCAGGATCATCTTGTGTACGAACACCTCAGTTCTACGGAATCTGGTCAGCAATCTTTCTCGAACTCGCAGGCGTCTGGTCAACCGTCCAGTGCTGGGTACCACTTACAGGTTCCGACATTCTCTGATGAGCAGACGTTTCCAGGCCCGCCCACTGCGCTTGGATTGTTGCTCAAGTCGTCCAAATTCAAGGAGATGCGTGAGAAGACATCGGTGGGTGCTCAAGCAACGAAGGCCAGTTCCAACTCTTCCTTCATGCAGGAGCAAGTGGAATCGCCAAGCTTGGACTTCCACCAGCAGGACATCGAGTCCATGTTCGAAGTGTATGATCTCACGAACCAGGATTCGTCAGCTTCGACAGAATTCAACATGTTCCAAAATCTACACACGGAGTATCTTTCGCATCTACCTCCGATCTCTCTCGACCTCTCTCTTGATCCGTATGATCAGCTTGATAGCTGCAATCTGGAGCCACAGAACTTGCTTGAACCATTATCATCTAGCATCCCTGCATCACGATCTGGCTTCACGTTTGCGATCAGCGCCTTCTCGTGAGCCATAGCTTTGATTTCCACCACGAACATAAATCCGTCGGCGCCTGGTACTCAATATGAGAGACCAATCTTCTCAATCGGCCTACCCCATGTGATCATCAGCACAACAAGACACAAAGGAAGAAAAACTACAAATGCCACCACCACCTCCAATCCATCCATGCTGTTAAAAACACATTCTTTCATATTTTTTCGGTGGAGTTTTTGCTCAACTCCACTTACCCTATAATCGAAGACTGATGATCACAACCCTTTATTTTTGGAAGACAGGCCCAATGAAAGTGGGTTTGGAGCAGGCCATTCATTGGTCGTCCATATTTGTGAAGATGTACAGCGCTCTCTTAAAGCTCTTCTTTTCACAAAAACTTTTTTCCTTGAATAAACTGAGAGGAAAAGGATCAGTCCTAATTGATTCCATTAAGATAGGGGCTCAACAACCATAGGATCTAAGTAAGCCTCTTGATTTTGATACAATCGGATCAAAATTGAGTTGTGGCAATTTCTTCCTTATGGGCGTTGTAAAACACAACCATTCACTTAGACATTGCCAAAAGCATGTCGATACGTGATAAAGCACTTGGATTAAAAGAAATTAAAAGGAAAAATCTTGAAACAAAATGGAAAAATATGGATAGGACCAACTTGCCCCTTAACTTGAATCCTTTGGTTCCACATGTTCCGAAAAACAAGCACATGAAATCACTTGTAGCATGCATTGCATTCCTCTCTCAAGCACTAGCTACAATATATATGGTTTAATCAGCCAAGGAACTCAATAGTCTTGCTAAGTAAAAGCACCTAGGCACATTTTAGAGGTACAAACAAGTTTTGGTGCACAAAGTTCTCATGTGCCAAGCCTATTGGACTACATCCACACAACATTGATCCGCAAGTACTTACCATATGCCCACCTCTTTCATGTAGACATTTACACGAACGTCCATATATTGAGATCATGAAGGTCCAAACACTCTAGAGTACTCATCCATATGCCCACATGCTTCATGAAGGTCCAATATTGCGTTCATGGAGGATCTCTTTTTCTCTTTTTTTTCGAATTCATGCCTAGCCAAGGTAAACATTTATAGTATCGATGTAATATAATGCTTACAAGTTAGAAGGTAAGAAAAACTAGTGATTTAATGCAATGCTTACATGTCTATTAGCCTAGCGAAGGTAAACATTTACAGTATTGATGTAATGCTTACAGTAAATGTTTACCTTGGCTAGGCTTCTAATTAGTTAGAAGCCTAGCCAAGGTAAACATTTACATCTATACTGAATTCATAGTGCATCTAATTAGCTAGGAGCCTAGACACAAGAGTCCATTAAGAAATACGTAAGATAGCATGTAAAGAAGAAATTTTACTTTTTGGGGGGGGGGGCAGATAAATTATGCATAGATAAGGGGTTCTTTAATTCGAAAAATGAACATTTTCGTATAAAACAGATACTTTTATCACCTAAAACTTACAAAAGGGTTGTACATTAGTTATTAAAATATGTAGGTTGAGGATTTCTTAAATATTTATTAAATGCACATGCTCTACGAGATTTTACCTAGTGAATGACATCGGGAGCCTCTAGCCAAGGATTGAAAAGAAATCTAATTTGCAATTGGAGAAGACAATATAAGAAGAGAGAAAATTTCCATGTAGGTGGTTTCTTCTTTTGAACTTTACAAGAAGAATACATATAGTTTTTGAATTATGAATATATTACAAAATTTATTAGGTATCATTTTTGTTTATTGATTTGGAACAAAGTCAAAAAGAACTAGAAATTAATAAATTCTTCATAGCCAATTCAAAACACTCTTAGGAGTAGCCAATCAGGAAAACATGTTGGTGGGCAAGTGCATGTCGGCATCAAAATTTTAAGAACATGGATCCCAATTTTCAACCTACCAATTGATTTAACTCACCCACTTCATGATTGAATGCATGATTCACATTATAGATGGACACATAGACTAACTGACTTGGCTGCTTCCACACTTCTCATACACCTCCTCATATAGCTACTTGTTGCAAAACACATGGAGGGTTCATATATAGTAATTGAATCTTTCATGTATTCTCTCCTTGCTTGTCTAACAGTAGCTAGCTAATTATTACTTGCATTGTGCAAAGTACTCTAGTAGCCTCGGGGGGGTCACTCATCATATGTAACCATATCCTGTGAGTTCAATAGAAGGTTATTTTTAATTCCTAAATTTTACAAAAATTAATTTACATAAGGGCGTATTTAAAGTAATTTTAGAAAAAAATCATAGATTTGTATAGAAAAAGGGTTAAGAAAAAATTAACAAATAAGGGATTTTACAAATAGGCCTTGAACGTAGATGATATAGAGGGTTTATACATAGTGACCCCTCTCCCCCCCCCTCCTCCCCTCGAGCCACTAGCTTGTTTATCATGTGGTCTGTTTTTTTCCTATCTAGAGTACTACTATTTTCCTCTCCAAGTCTCATATAATTAAAGGATGACAAGGTAATCGTTGATATAAATTTTCTCTAAGAAAATCTAAAATTGAAATTCAAACTCCATAGAGGGAGCTACAAGAGTTTATCAAACCCTTATGGCTCGAAGGCTCTCATCAAGACTGGGATTTAATTGTATGTAGTAGTAAGGTATTTTCTAGTTTGACGACATGATATAATTGTTAATTTCTAATGGTTGTATCCTAATCCTAGAGTGTCGGTCCTTAGGCTTCTTTATTACTACCATGATTGAAACTTCTCTCATCCTTTATAACTATATGTGTTTTGGGTTTTGATTTTGGCTTTGAAATTTCCTAAGGTGTTTACTATGTGAAACGACTTTTAAGTATCTTTCTAAATATTAGAGATCACTATCTAATCCTCCTCAGTTCTTTTCAATTTCTCCAAGATGCTCCTGATGCTATTGGGTCGAAGCATGGTACGATGTATGTACTATTGTCCAAGAGGTATACTATCAATACAAGGCTTTTTATATGGAATGAAAGTCTCGTAAATATAATGTGTCTCTTGCTTTATTTAGGAAAGAGTAGGTAGTAAGTAGGTTCTCATGCAGATCATTAGAGAGCACGTACAAAATCTGTGAGGAAGTAGAGCACATTTTGAAATTTGCATGTAGCTCACTGAGCCCAGTTCTGCTACACATTCAAAATCTAGGAGTAGGTACATTAAGTGTACGGTGCAACCACTACTCTAGGCCTGCTCTCCCACCTCTCCCTGCTTCCCCCCCATCCTTCTCTCTCTCTCTCTCTCTCTCTCTCTCTCTCTCTCTCTCTCTCTCTCTCTCTCTCTCTCTCTCTCTCTCTCTCTCTCTCTCGCTCTCGCTCTCGTATTTTCACCTCCTTTAGGCTTTCTCTTGTAACCCTATCATTCTCTCCGTCTCATCTTTGGGGCCTCTCTCATTGCACCAAGATTCAAGAATTGATTCATAAATGGTTCAAGCTCAACAACCGACCCAAAACTTTATTGATGTACATCCTCCTTTTCTACCTTTTTAATTATATTTTTTTAATCTGAATGACTGGTCAACTTCTACATGCTAGCATCCTAAGATAGGTTGACAATGTTTCCATCATTGGGTTTCTAATTCTTTGTTAAGCATACTGCATGTATGTATTTGTGAGCCAGGTGCTAGATTTGTGCGAAGATGTTAGCTTTAATGCTCAAGCACTTGGTTTTAATTCATCTTCTAAGTGAGAGAATCCTCTATATGTTCTACGGATGCAGCTAGATGGTTCCTCAAAAATACAAAACCTCCACTTTTGAAGAGGTACAAAGTAGGAAGAAATTTTTGTATTATTTTGTTGAGAGGAAGAGAAAGAGGAGAGAGATAGACACAAGAGTTGCGTTGAGAGGAAGAGAAAGAGGAGAGAGAATGACACAAGAGTTGCTACCAAGAAAGTGATTCTATTCATAGATCATAGGCATATATATAGTTGAGGACTAGGCTGAGTTAGGGCAAGCTATATATAGCTCTAACACCCCCACTCAAACTAGACCCTCTAGCTACGGATGAAAAAACCCTTGGGGAGTACAAGGGTAAAACCCGAGCCACTATATATCTATGTGAAAATATATATACAAAGGATGGCCATATGCCAATTTGAATGATACAGTGTAATGCTCGATGATAAAGTTCAAATTGCATGTGGATATAGTACAAGGGCATAAGACAAGCACTTGTCTATAGTATAGTACAAAGAATAGGCACTATGTTTGGTGCATGATACAGTGCAAAGTGTGTGAAAAATAAAAAAATCTTCTTGGAAATCTCAACTTGTTTGACATAGTGATGATGCATAATCCTGGCTTGAGATCTTCAAGTTCGATGTTTGAGCTCTTCATCTAAATAGTAGATTTTGTTGTCTCCAAGTTCAATCTGGTCAAACCTCCTCAAATCTTTATAATCATGCCTTCATGTTTTTCACTTGTGGTTTCATGCTACTTTTGCAAAAGTAAAAGCCAATGATGCTTCACATATATTAAGCTAGTTTTTATTTAGTGAAATTTACTGACCAATTTCTTATAATTTTGAAAGCATATTCTCTTTCATCACACTCAGTTGTTTCTCCAGATACATGCAGGTTTGCACAGATGCCTAGATACAATCCAACGGACAAAATGCACATTTGATACCTATAGGATGAGTACATCTACTTTGTTTTTCATACTCATCTATATTTACGAGTGCATGCTAGGTCTTGCTAGACCAACGATTTGTTCCTTCTTTGTCGATTAACTTATTGATGACTTATGGTATGTATTTACTTACTGGTTCAAGCAAGGCATACTTTTATTTCACCCTTTATGTGGTGACGTATACTTATATGTCTTTCATGATGGAACACCTATGGCCAACTTATTGAGTACTCGTTTGGTTGTGGCATCTATGGATTACTTATTGCATACTCGTTTGAACATGGCAAGGTTCAATGTCTTTCAGGTGACAATATTTATGAACACATATTTACTCGTCTGGACATGGTACATGGATTATTACTAAGTCCTCATTTGCATGTGACACATATTTATCTGGCTTTCACGATGGACACATATGGATTACTTATTGAGTACAAGACATGGTCATATTGTGTACTCATTTGCACATGGCAAGGTTCAACGTCTTTCAGATGAACACATATGGATTACTTCTTGAGTACTCGTTTGGACATGGCACATATGGATTATTTATTAAGTCCTCGTTTGGACATGGCACATATGCATTACTGTTGAGTACTTGTTTAAACGTGATCACCATTCCCAGATGCCCATTTTCTTGGTTACTTCTGGATGTTCTTTGTAATCTTGGATGCTCGTCTTCCCAATTGTTTGGTACTTTCGGATGCAAAGAGGATGTTATTTCACTACAAGGCATAGGTCCTTTTCTGACAAAAATACCGACCTTTTTTATACTAAAAATTTTTCTTTTAATGGGCGCAAAGATCGTTATTTATGTCGCGATAAGCATCGAAAAAAGACGGTTGCTATATAGTGACACTAATAAACATCGCTATATAGAGACATTGGTAAATGTCACTATATAGCAACTCTGGTAAACGTCGCTATATAGCAACGATTAGCAGAAGCTTTAAAAAAACATTAGTGGGGCAAAATAGGGCCACAGCAAGCCCTGTTTTGCCCCACTAATGTTTTTTATTTAGTAATTACAAAAGAATGTTTTTTATTACAAAATTACGTTGGACCAAGTGGAGACCAATAGTGATGTGAGTGTGCTGACTCATCTATATCTCCCGAGTTAACACAACATAAGTGACCCCTGCTACTCTTCCTTCCCTTACGATGGGCACGCCCAGGTGATGACCCCTCAGTCGAAGAGGGGACGGCTGGACAGTAGGTCTAGCCGTCAGTGTAGGAGAGAGATTTGCTGAGGTTCTCTAGGATAGCAGAGAGAACTTTGCTACCTCCTCATCGGTCATCTATGCGAAAAACTCGTCCAGACTCCCGACAAAGCCATGGACTACTAGCAAAGGAGTTTTCCGAGGGGTAGTCATAGTGCTACGCTCGAGAGGAGTCGAGCGAGGGGTAGTCATAGGAGTAGGCCCCTGAGGTGTCACCTAAGTGGAATCAAAGTCCTCTGGAGAATAGAGATCATGATGTCTCCTCGTACGAGTGTTTTCGTACTCATCAGATGTGCGACGTGATCCCATGTCTAATTTGGGGGGATTGGACAAATGTAGACACAAACATGAAAACAAAAAACAAAAAACAAGAGCAGGTAAGAAGCAAAAAGCATATGAGGGAAAGCATAAGAAGCAAAAGAGAAGGAGAAGCATAAGAGAAGGAGAGGGGAAAAGAAGAGAAAGAAAAAGGAAAAAGAGATTGAAAGAGGGGAAAAGAACCAAATATGCATAAGAGAAAAAAGAGAGAAAGCATATGCATAAGAGAAAAAGAGAGAAAGCATATGCTTATGCTTATGCATAAGCATATGAGCATATGCTCATGCATAAGCATAAGCATAAACATAAGCATAAGCATAGGCATAGGCATAGGCATATGCTTATGGAAAGAAGAGAAAAAGAGAGGGAAAAAGAAGAGAAGGAAAGAAGAAGGAGACATATGCTCATGCATAAGCATAAGTATAAGAGAAGAAAAAACATATGCTCATGAAAGAAGGGAAAAAGAAGAGCGGAAAAGAAGAGGAGGAAGAAGGGAAAAGAGATTGAAAGAGGGAAAAAAGAAGAGGGGAAAAGAGCATAAGCATAAGAGAAGGAAGAGAGGGAAAGAGATTAAAAGAGGGAAAAAGCTTGAAAGAGGGGAAAAAAGAAGAGGGGAAAAGAGATTGAAAGAGAGGAAAAAGAAGAGGGAAAAAGAAGAGAAGGAAGAGAGGAAAAGAGATTGAAAGAGGGGAAAAAGAAGAGAAGAAAAGGAGGGAAAAAGAGATTGAAAGAGGGCAAAAGAGATTGAAAGAGGGAAAAAAGAAGAGAAGGAAGAGGGGAAAAAGAGATTGAAAGGGGGGAAAAAGAAGAGGGGAAAAGAGCATAAGCAGAAGAGAAGGAAGAGGGGAAAAGAGATTGAAAGAGGGGAACAAGAAGAGAAGGAAAGGAGGGAAAAAGAGATTGAAAGAGGGGAAAAGAGATTGAAAAAGGGGAAAAAGAAGAGAAGGAAGAGACGAAGAAGAGGGAATAAGAGAAGAGAGGGGAAAAGAGGGGAAGAGAGGGTTCCTACGCCCATCACTATAGCTAGCCCATAAGGTGCTAGTTGCAGGCTAATGCAAATAACAAAAATAACAAAAGGAAAAAAGAGGAAGCACTTTCTTACCTGGAAAAGTCCCACTCGATGTTTGAGGAGACAAACATAAGCCTACAAACAAGGAGAAAGAGGAGGAAGAGAAATACTAAAAAGAGAAGAGGCTAGTCTTCTTTCTTTCACCAAATCTTGTTTTTTGTCCTTAAATAAAGCATGAAAATTAGCACATAGCCTTAGCAATACAAGGAGACAAACATAAACCTACAAACAAGGAGAAAGAGGAGGAAGAGAAATACTAAAAAGAGAAGAGGTGAGTCTTCTTTCTTTCACCAAATCTCGTTTTTTGTCCTTAACCTCTTAAAATTAAGCATGAAAATTAGCACATAGCCTTAGCAATACAAGGAGAAACATGCTTTAACACTCACAAAACGAAATTTCACATAAAATGAACCTACATTGCTTAAAGAGACTCACCTTCTGGAAAAACTTCCTTTCACACAAGTAGAGAGGGAGAAGAGTGGAGAGGGAACACAAGTGTTGGGAGAGGAGTTGGGTAGGGGTGAAGAGTGGGGAATAGAGAGGAGGAAAGTGAGGTCGTCTAATATAAGGTGGAAGGAGAGATTTTTACTTTTCCCATAATAGAGATGTGAAAGAAAGCATCACACGGGGTTTCGGGTTTAAGCACCTAGCATCGCTATATAGCGACGTCTATATCCAAAAAGTGATGCTGTATAGCGATGGAATAGGGCAAAGCGTTGCTATATAGCGATGGTTCATGGCAAAGCGTCGCTATATAGTGATGGTTCAGGGCACTTATTATCAGAAGAGAGAAAAGGAGCTCATGGGTGGCTATCTTTTAAATCTTAATAGATTTCCTTATAGCTCATGTTGTGATTTTAGAAGTGTGCAGATGAAAGGGACGAGTTGAAGCTCATCAGATGATGTGCCAACTCCTGAGAGCACAGAGTGGCTTACAGAGAGGTTGTATTGTCATTGCACTCATTGCAAGCGAGAAGTACGACATCAACATTGTATTGTCATGTGCCACTTGTGGAAGTATGGGGAGGAGCGCGAACCAATACCCACTCTTGGTGTTGCACGTGGAAATGGATCATCATTAAGTCAATGCTATTTGAGTTCATGTGATTAATATTGGATACCATTATGACACGAAACCTTCAGACAAGATCTTATATTTACATGAAATCTTGAGACAGGATGAGGAGGGTGGTGAGGGTGCGCATATACCTTCACACTTTAAGCAAGACTATAGTCGCCCAGATGTGCCAGACGATGACGAGGGTATGGTGGACATGATGGATTCTATTTTCAGGGTCACTACATCACATGTACACGTGATGTCAGAGTGTGAGTGAAATCGCTTGCACGATACTCCAAAAATATGAGGAAAAATGGTTATGAAGATCATGCTCGATACCTTCCACTAGACCATCTCACGCATGGAGGTCAGCTTGATCCACCACCACCATATTTGAAGGCAAGTGACTGGATTCAGGCTTGGAGGGCAAATGGAGAGGAACCTCCTTGTGGTATGAAGAGGCTATCAATCTTTCACAAGCTTCCTTGTTGGGGTTAGTTACAAATCAATCATCTCTTGGATCCCATGCATATCTTCAAGAATGTGGGGGCTACTATTTAGGCACACTTGGTTGGTTCTAAAGACTCGAGAGGAGTGCGAGAAGACTTGCATGCTATGAATAGAATGTCTCATTTGTGGCCCCAACTACATGCTTCGGGAAAAGTTATCCTCCCAAAAGCAACATGGATCCTCTCCACAAGGAGGCAGAGGTCAAGGTGGACATTGCCTCTTTTCAAACACCCAAAAGGGTACATGCATTGCTTGAAAGGAGCATTTTCAAAGGACAATAAGCTTAGTGGGCTCAAGTCCCATAACTGGTACAAGGTCTTACAAGTATTCAAAGCTATAGGATTAGTGTATCGATAATCGTGATGCGTTAGTGTAATTATGATTATGTTATATTATTGACATGACTTCTTTGTTGCTTTGATAGTTCATCCTCCTAATTACAATAAAAAGGTGCTTACAAGAAGATGTTAGAAATGCTATATTCAAGATCAGTGGTATTGTGAGGTATGCTTACTATCAAATCGCATTGATTGCATTTTCTTCAATTTAATATGAATAATCTGTAGACTGATTATGAATATATCTTATATGGGCATGTGAAATAGGTGGATATCTCGAAAAGAGACCTCCATATCAAGCATCGAGAAGGCTAGGGTGGAATCCATCGAAGCCGTATGCTTGCTTGAGAAGCACTTTCCCTCGAGCATTATGACAACTCAAGTGCACTTGCTTGTGCACATAGTTGATGAGGTGGCCATTGCAGGTACTGTTCATAGTCGGTGGATGTTTTTTCTCGAGCAGTTTATGAAAACTTTGAAGGGATTTGTAAGACAAAGAGCAAGACCAGAAGCAAGCATGGTAGAGGGATGGCTTGTGCAAGAGTCATTAGTATATATCACGGAGTTTCTTATATCCACGGATCCCGATATACCGAAATCTTGGCATAACAAGGATGATGATCGCATCGTTGGCGAGATTCCCCAAGGAAAAGGGATTGAAAGAAAGATCAGAAAAGAGAAAATGGAGAAATTCAATAAGTTTTGTATCCTCAATAGCAAGGAGAAGCAAAAGTGGATTGAGAGATATGAAGTGGCCAAACCAGAAAGAATAAATGCAAGGATGAGATTCAAAGTAATGTATAGGCGATCGCAACCATATCCACGGGATCTCGCCCTTCTCCCTACTCACATGTCACTTGATTGGCTACAACTGGCTCTACATAAAGTCAAACGTGATGGAGAGACAATAAATGAGCACGAGCGAGAGTTACCATCTGGATGTATGATCCATGTAAGTTTCTTACCTCTTGATGTAATTAAGTAATTATTTGTGGCAATATATGCTATAAAATAGATGCATCTTCATTGTTTTAATGATGCTCTTTTACAATACAAAAAGTACAATGCATTATGGTCATATGGATGACATTTTTGCGTGGAACGCATCGATTCAAAGAGAGTCACATATGATTGTGGAGTCATGGCTAACTTCACACAAGATAGCCAAGCAAGTGCTTATGATACCAATCTTCTCTCCTCACAATTGGATTATTGTGGAACCATACGTGAAATCTATGAAATTGATTTCAGATGATTTAGTATTTTTATTTTTGATGTAAAATGGTTTAGAAGTATTTACAATGGTCCCCATGCGACAGTGAGAAAGTAGCGATTTCTTTGCAATAGACTCCACCAAACTTTGGACCGATGAAAGTGATACTTTTGTTCTTTTCGAGCATTGTGAGTAGGTGGCATACTAACAATTTAATTAATCGAAGCTTTCGTTTTTAAAGATCCTTTGATACATGTACTCAAGAATAATTTCATATATGTAATTGATGGCATTTGGCACCCATCTTCAATATAGGTGGTTTTTCATCTAGATCATTTTGATCCAAGATGGTGGTATGTGATCCAAGTTGCACCACGAAGTAAGCAAATTTTTGAAGATAGAGATGTGAATATGGAGATGTCACTACCAATGCCGGATCCAATTAATCCAAATGGATCTAGTGAAGAAGATGAAGATCATAACATGAGCCAAGAGGAAGATGCGCATAATGACATCGTATGGGAGGAAGATGGAGATCACGATATTGAGGAAGAAGATGACAATCATCAAGAATCACCACACTTTATTGAAGAAGATGATCAAGTACTCTTAGGTGAATGTACGATGCTAGAGTATCATGATGATATAGGAGATCAACTCAGTATAGAGTTAGAGATAGACTTGTTTGGCATGTTAGACTTGGCTCAAGATGAAGCTGTTGATGTAAATGCTCTTCATTGATTTTTTTCATCTCAAACTTGGACATGAATATATGAGCTTCAAAGGCTTGATGTACATGCTCTTGTACTTTTATTCTCTCAAAGGATCAAACATATATGAAAAGGAAAAAAAAATTATCATTGGGAAAAACTATCTTTTAAGGTCAGTATGAGAAAAAACACTCTTTGTAAAACGTCGCTATAGGAAACTATCTCAGTGTCACTATATAGCGATCATTCACAACTCTAACAAGTGTCGCTATATAGCGACCATTTACAAGTCGCTATATAGCCACCCTTAATGATTCCTGCTTTGATTACCGAATGATTATGCCCCGCGTGCGCTAATCATTGGTCCTTAAGCATTGGAATAGGACCTATGTGTAGTAGTGTTTCACTCCCGCTATGATTATGTAAGCTGTGTCTAATCCACACAAACGTGCCTCTTGTCATATGTGCGTTGCTTATTCTCGTTGTATTTTCGAACTAAGTATGATGAAAGAGAACATGCTTTCAAAATCATAAGATAATTGAAAGTAACTCTCATCTTCAAAATAACATAAAACATTTAGGAAATCAAAAGTAAATGATAAGATAATCAAAGAAAATCTAGCCTTCAAAACAATACAAAATATTTTGGAAGCTCCTTTGAATCAATCAGCTCATGTTGAAAGTAAAGCTTGATATAGAATATTTGGCAAGTCTCTTTAACCGAGATTTATGGAAACTTGAAGCTATAGCTAAACTTGCTAGCAAAACGTAATAATACATGTATTATCATTGTGAATAAAGCACCAAGCATATCAATGTAGTGGAATAAAAATAACATAACCTTTCAAGTATAATATCAAGAACAAAGCATTGTATTAAACCACGATGATATCATGGTTCCCAATCATGTACAACTTTAAAGAAAGTCTATTTATCTCTATACCAACATGCAAAAAAAAAAAAGCTCCAGCACATAGATGTATGTCCTAGTGATTGTTGAAAAACAATCAAGTTTTGTGAGGCACCCGAGTATAGATATTAACAGGGCTCTTTGGTTGAAGGATGTTCTCTGAATGTTGAGTAGCAAAGCACTTGCACAAAGAGCCAGCAAGCGATAAACTAAATAAGAAACTAGTCAGTAAAGGATGCACTAAATAAAAACTAGCTTAATATATGTGAAGCATCATTGGCTTTTACTTTTGCAAAATCAGCATGCCACAAGTGCTGAAGCGCTAAACTCTTGTTTTCACTTATGACCTAATAGAAATCAAAAATTGCTTTCATATGATAGATAACATTTTGTCCAAGTGATTTTCTCAATCAACTTTTTGGTCTATTGAACGTATATAATTATCACTGCAAAAGCATGTAGATTGGGCTACCTTACTCTTAATGATAAGATTGAGTCTCTACTTGGCATCGATTAAATAAGATCTTGATCCCTAAAGATTGACTACACTTACAACAACAATCTTGCACTCTTGGTTTTTATGGATATGACCGATGGGTGTTGGGTCTCCTCTTCATCTAAATTTTTATGGAGTCCTATACCTAAAGAAGTTTGCTTTATGTGATTAAGCATCTTATTTCTTCATGTGGGAATGTAAAAGCATGATATGCCAGTGTGTTAAATCCAAGGGAACACAAAATTTGAGTGCAAGATGGTGTGATCAATTGGTGGAGATTGAAAGCAAGAGGGTGCACTATATCAGCAAGCTTCTTATCATTAAGTATATTTTTTTCATTGCTTTTGCTTTTGCTTCAAATGTTGTTGATTCTATGAAAGTATGAACCTTTTCCATCCTCATGTCCTAGATCAATTCTTCTTTGCTATGAGTGTTCATCTTCCTGTTCCAAACACTCTTCTACTAGTTTATTGACAGTAGGTAGCAAAAAGAAATAACCATAACTTTATTACCTAAAATCAAAATATAGTGATCCAGCCAATCAAAATAACCAACGCATACACTATAAATAAGCTAGTGTGGGCCATTTTCATCAATCATGACCATAACGCTGATTTGCAATGCATCTTTCATAACTTTTGCATATCAACTCAAAACCTAGCAATCAAGTAGTCGAAATGATCAGAAAGAATATTTTGTGAATGATTGTGTTTCTAGATTGACAAAAAATGTATTGCTTTCTCCTCACAGTCACACTAGAGCATAGCAGGCTCTGATACCATGTTGAGAGGAAGAGAAAGAGGAGAGAGATGGACACAAGAGTTGTGTTGAGAGGAATAGAAAGAGGAGAGAGACCAACACAAGAGTTGCTCCCAAGAAAGTGATTCTATTCATAGATTGTAGGCATATATATAGTTGAGGACTAGGCTGAGTTAGGGCAAGCTATATATAGCTCTAAAATATTTGAAGCTAAAGCTCGAGGTAGCTCCCAAGATGCGGAGATGGTTAATCAGCACATGAGGGTCAAAAGAAAGATCCAATCAAAAGGGTACTTGTTTTTGTCATTGAAAGAAGGATGGAAAGTAGAGTTCAAAAAGGTATAAAAGCACATCTACAAGTCTCTTGCACCATCATCAACAATGTGGTAGGGGTAACTGTGGCTCATGCCTTTACTACATACAAGCATGGTGAGAAGGTAGACTGGGCTCATTTAGAAAGAAATAAGAATAAGAGGGCCCATGTATAGACTGATTGGCCATCTCACGACTTTCTCATATATGCAAAGCCACAAAAATATGTGAAATCATAGGTGTCAAATCTATCTACGAGCTATGTTTCACATGCTCTCACAAAAGAGGAGATGGCACTAGCTGGACAAACTAGCATGAAGAGATCCTTGCCCTCACTTCCTGTCGGCTACAACAAGATGTGGCCAAGGAGAAGGAGGTCAAGCTTGTTCTCCACAAGCACAAGGGCACTAGAGGTCACCTTGAAAGGAAAATTTTAAAAAATGAAGATTCCATTACAAATATGCTTCAAGGCCATTAGCTAGTGATTAACTTGGATTATCTAAAGGACTACAAAGCTGACAATGAAGTAGACCTTTACAACATTTGCAATCACCTAGATAAATCACTACAAGATATGGGCCACTTTTCGACGCCCGATATCGATGCTAAATACAAAGAATTATTTTTCTTAGCAAGTGAAAAGTGTCAAAATTTCTATTGGTGTGTATGTCATAAAGACAGCATTGATGTGAGTGTCAGTATGGGCATTGGTAAGTGCTACTTGTCCGTGTCAATATAGGCATCGGTATAGATGTTGGTATGTCTCAAGAGTGCAGTGTTAGTATAGGTGTCAGTATATACTGACTTTCTAAAAGAATTTTAAAAATGTTTATGGGACAAGATGGGGCATCCCATCCTGCCTCACAAATTTATTTTTTTCATTAGAATCATGATTAAATGTTACAAAAGAGGTCTACAAAGTCATATTACAATGTTACCAAAAAGGTCTACAGAATGGCAAAAGTAGTGCTGAAGTTGAGAATGTCGAATCTACCGAAGTAATGTGCTACAAAATGGCAAAAGTGCCGAACTCAAAAATGGAAAATCTACCAAAGTAATGCACTAAAAAATGGGAAAAGTGCCGTGGAGAGGAAGAGGGAAAGAGAGGAAAGAGATAACGAGGGGGAAAAGCAAGAAGGAAATAAGTAAAAGAAGAAAGGAGAAAGAGAGAAAAGGAAGAAGGAAAGAAGGAGAAAAGAGGAAGAGGAGAGATTAAGAAGAAGAGAGAAAAAGAAAAAGAAAGAGATGAGAAAAGTGAAAGAAGGGTAGGAAAGAAAGAGGAATAAGTAGAAGAAGAAAGGAGAAAGAGAGAAAAGGAAGAAGGGAATAAGAGTAGGAAGAGAGGAGAGTAGGAATAAGAAGAGAATAAGAGTGGGAAGAGAGGAAAGAAAGAAGAAGAGAAAGAGAGGAGAGTAGGATAAAGAAGAGAGTAAGAGCAAGAAGAAGAGAAATAAAGGAGAGAATAAGAAGAGAATAAGAGTAGGAAGAGAGGAGAGAAAGAATGAGAGAAAGAGAGGAAAGAAGGGAATAAGTAGAAGAAGAAATAAGAAAGAATGAAAAGGAAGAAGGAACAAAGAAGGAGAAAAGAGGAAGAGAAGAGAATAAGAAGAGTAGAGAAAGAGATCAAGAGAGAAAGAAAGAAAGGAAAAGAGTGGAGAGAGAGAAAGAGGAAAGAGAGAATGAGGGAAAGAAAGAGACAAAAGAGAAGAGGGAGAGAAGAGAAAGAGAGAACAGGGGAGAGAAAGAAAGAGAGGAAAAGAGTGGAGAGAAAGAGAGGAAACACAGAACGAGGGAAAGAAAGAGAGAAAAGAGAAGAGGGAGCGAAGAGAAAAAGAGAACAGAGGAGAGAAAGATAGGAGAGTATGAATAAGAAGAGAGTAAGATGAGGAAGAGAGGAGAGAAAGAAGAAGAGAGAGAGAGAGAGAGAGAGAGAGAGAGAGGACAAAAGAGCAAAAGAGAAAGAGAGGAGAGTAGGAATAAGAAGAGAATAATAGTAGGAATAAGAGAAAGAGAGGAGAGAATAAGAAGAGAATAAGAGTAGAAAGAGAGGAGAAAAAGAAAAGTAAAAGATAAAGAATGAGAGAATGAGAGAAAGAGAGGAAAGAAGAGAATAAGAAGCATAGAGAAAGATAGAAAGAAAGAGAGGAAAAGAGTGGAGAGAAAGAGAGGAAAGAGAGAATGAGGGAAAAAGAGTGCAAAAGAGTAAGAGAGAAAGAGAGAAAGAGAGAAAGAGAGGAAAGAGAGAACGAGGAAAAAAAAGGAAGAATTGAATAAGTAGAAGAAGAAAGGAGAAAGAGAGAAAAGGAAGAAGAAAGAAGGAAAAGAGAGGAAGAGAACAGATTAAGAAGAGGAGAGAAAGAGAAAAAGAAAGAGAGGAGCAAAGTGAAAGAAGGGTAGTAAAGAAAGAGGAGGAAGAGAGGAGAGAAAGAAGCAGAGAAAGAGAGGGCACTAGGAATAAGTAGAGAATAAGAGTAGGAAGTGAGGAGCAAAAGAAGAAGAGAAAGAGAGGAGAGTAGGAATAAGAAGAGAGTAAGAGTAGGAAGAACAGAAATCTAGAGGAGAGAATAAGAAAAGAATAAGAATAGGAAGAGAGAAGAGAAAGAAGAGTATGAGAGAAACAAAGAAAGAGAGGAAAGAAAGGAATAAGTAAGTACAAGAAGAAATGAGAAAGAAAGAAAGAAAAGGAAGAAAGAAGAAAGAACGAGAAAAGAGGAAGAGAAGAGAATAAGAAGAGGAAAGAAAGACAGAAAGAGGGAGAGGAAAAGAGTGGGAGAAAGAGAGGAAAGAGAGAACGAGGGAAAGAAAGAGAGAAAAGAGAAGAGGGAGAGAAGAGAGAAGAGAGGAGAGAAAGAAGAAGAGAAAGAGAGGAGAGTAGGAATAAGAAGAGAATAAGAGTAGAAAGGGAGGAGAGAAAGAGAGAACGAGAGGGAGGAAAAGAGAGCAAAAGTGAAAGAAGGGTAGGAAAGAAATAGGAATAAGGAGGGAATAAGAATAGGGAGAGGAGGAAAGAAGAAGAGAATAAGAAGGGAATAAGAGTAGGAAGAGAGGAGAGAAAGAACAAGATAAAGAGATGACAGTATTGAATAAGAAGAGAATTGGAAGGGAATAAGAGTAGGAAGAAGGAGAGAAACAAGAAGCAAAAGAGAGAACGAGAGGATAGAGAAAAGGGAGGAAAAGAGAGCAAAAGTGAAGGGTAGGAAAGAAAGAGGAATAAGTAGAAGAAGAAAGGAGAAAGAAAGAAAAGGATGAAGGAGGAAAGAAGGAGAAAAGATGAAGAGAAGAGAAAGAGAGAAAGAAACAGAGGAAAAGAGTGGAGAATTCCTACATCCATCTCTACAGCTAGTGCTTAAGGCACTAGCTACAGGCCAATGTATGCATGAAAAGAAGACAAAAAGAGAGGGAAAGCATGTTACTACATGGAAAGTACATGTCTTAGGTGCAACGATGGTGACCCCGCTCAAAGTTTCATGTTTTTTGCCCTATAAAAGAGAGAAAACATATCATTTTTAAGAAAACTAGTTAGTGAAAGGAGGAGTTTGGGGAAGCAACATATCAAAGGAACGAAGAGGAGACAAAGCAAAGCCTACAAACAAGGACAAAGCACAAAAGCAAGAGGTAGATCTTTCCTACTCCTCTCTTTCGAGATTTTTTTTCGTGATTTTTTATGTATTGTTCTTCCCTTGAGAGAAAGACAAAGAAACAAAAAAAAACTTGAAATAGAAGTAGATGAGAGAAATTATTACCTTAAGATGGAGAGGGAGCTCTTGCAAGTCTTAAGGATGGAGAGGTGGCAGGGGGAGGGAGGAGGGAGGAGGCAAGGATTGAGGGCAATTGCCAACCTGAAAGCGAGGAAGGAGAATGAAAGAAGTGAAAACACAAATGCAATCACACGATGGAAACGCATGGGTTTTGTCATCGATATGACCATTCGTATCGGTTTCAATATATATAATAGAGGCATTGTTATGAGAGTCAGTATGGGCATCGATATATAATGATGCTTATACCAACTCTCATACCAACAAAATAAGGGTTTGGGGCTCTACGGGTTTGGGGTTTAGGATTTTGGGGGAGGTTGGCAGATTTTGGGGCGGTTTAAGGGGGGGTTAGGGGGGGTTCAGAGTTTCAGGGGATTTAGGGTTTAGGGTTCGAGGGGTTTAGGGGGATTTAGAGAATTTGGATGGGTTTAAGGGGGTTGGGGGGTTTAAGGGGGTTTGAGGGATTTAGGGGGGGTTTAAGAGGGTTTTGGAGGTTTCTGGGGGCTATAAGGGGGTTTAAGGGAATCTTGGTTGCTTAAGGGTGTTTAAGAAATTTTTGGGTTTTGGGTTTTGGAGGGGGAGTTTAGGGGTTTATGGGGGATTTGGGTGTTTGACTTGACGGGGGTGGATGGTTTTGGATGTGTTCCAGTGGACAGGATGAGAAGTGATAGCTCATTGAGAATGGGGGGACACCTTTTAGGAGTGTGGAGCGGCCTCGTGAGAGATTGCCTTGTTTTTGCATGCATTGCAAGTGATGGGTTCCTCATCAGTGTCATATTATCATGCACCACTTGCAAATGTAAGGAGAGGTGCCACTAGAAGAGGATATTGGTTGTCATCCTAGTGCATCATCAGTAAACCTATGATAGTTGAGTGATTCATGCATATTTATATTGCATGCATATTGCACACACTAACCTTGTGTCATTATACAGGATGAGGAGAGCAACAAGGGAGCACATGCACCACCACCAACTTCGAGTCATATGATCCTCTAGAGGAGGAGGAGAGTATGGCAAGACATGATGGATTTTATTTTTGGAGGCACCATGGGAGATGGGTGTGAGATATCCGAGCATGAGATCGCGATGCGAGATTTGGCATCAATAGGCTTGTATGATGGTGCGAGGATGACAAAACTATGAGCTTGCCTCTTGATCTTGAATTTGCAGGCAAAGTATGGCTGGTCATACATAAGTGTCTCATCCTTGATGAGGTTAGTGCAAATCATGTTTGGATCCTCGTTCTTAGTATCTCGTTCCTAAGTGTTTTAATTAGTATCTCATTCTTAAGGTTTCTTAGATATGCAAATTGCAATAGATTGCTCCAGAAAATGTTGCCCAATGCTTGCCCCAAGTACCATGCCCATTTTAGAGATGAAGCAAAAAAGATATTGACAATGGTAGAAATCGATTATGACACCATCCACACTTGCCCTAATGATTGTATTTTGTTTCGTCATGAGTATGGCAATTTGGTTAATTGTCTAGAGTGTGGAGCACAGTGCTACATTTAAGACTTGTTGGGGGAGATGATCCCAATGAAGTTCTTGAGACATTTTCCCATCATCCCCAGAATATAGCACATGTTCAAATGCATTTCCATTGCACAATTGATGATGTGGCATGCTAAAAACTGGTCCATTGATGACACTTTGAGGATCCATGTATATTGTGTTGCTTGGAAGCACATAGACAACATGTGGCCGGACTTTGTGAGGGAGCCACACAATTTATATCTCAGGCTCACAATGGATGGTGTGAACCCTTTTGGGTTATGCTCGACATCTTGGTTGACATGGGCCATAGTCTTGGTGAACTATAATATCCTACCATGGCTAACAATAAAGAAAAGACACCTCATGCTTACCCCTACTTGAGTCATGGAAGTAGAAGGCCAAAAATATGGATGCGTACATGGCACCCTTGATCGAGGAGCTATAGACCCTATGGAGGGGTGTACATATCTTTGATGTTTCTAGAGCCCTGAGGCCAGGCCGCAGACATTTTCATCAGGGGAATTTTGATGTGGACCAAATGCATGACTATCTAGGATATGGGGAGTGTGCAAGTACATGCTTGTGCATGCCTATTGATAGTTTTATGCTTTATTATGGTGTGATCTATGCATGTCTAATGACTTATTTATGCATGCATATATGTAGGACTTAAAACACAAGGGTACCATGCTTGTCCTATTTGTGGTCCTAGTTTGAATGCATGACACTCCAAGCATATGAGGAAGATGGTTTATGAAGGAGGTCATGCTCAATACCTTTCACTTGATCATCTTGCATGTGAAGGTCAACTTGATGTACCACCGGTCCATAGGGAGGCAAGTGACTAGATTCAGGATTAGAGAGCTAATAGTGAGGAGCCTACTCCTAGTATGGAACGAATGTCAATCTTTCACAAGATTCCATATTGGGGTGAGTTACAAATCAATCATCTCTTGGATCCCATGCATATCTTCAAGAATGTGGGGGCTTCTATTTGTGCACACTTGGTTGGTGACAAAGACACAAGGGGAGTGCGAGAAGACTTGCACGAGATGGGTAGGATTCCTCACTTATGGCCCCAAGAGCATGTGTGTAGAACCCGAGATCATGGTTATACAACTCAAGGAGAACTCAAGAGGGTAGTATGAGCCTCCTATGTTTGGCCCTCCCATTTTTATAGTGACATCTTGTACATTTGTATGTTAAGTTCACCATCAATATAGTGTTTTGATCTCAATTTTGGTGTACATACTCTTATATTTTTTATCTTTCAAATGACTGAACTTGTGGTCAAATTTTATTTTGGGTCCCTTGGAAACGACATATTCTGTAAAAATGTCGGTATGGAAAATAAACCCAGAGTCGGTATCAGCTAATGATGAAAGCGTTGGTGGAACCATTGTCAGCCACATCGATATAAGCATCGATATATATCAATGTACACACCAACACTTATACCGACTATAATTTTTAAATCCACACCGACACCTTCCCTGCCCACCAATTGTACTAATTTTTTGTGCCTGGACTTGCGAAGCATCGGTAGACAACATTAGAAAGAGCCCCGTGTCTTGTAGTGAATGCATAATCCTACACATGGACCTAGAGGTTGAGGTGGATTTGAAATCTAGATGCCTTGAATAATCTTTCTAATTCTAGAGATACATTGCAAGATGTGGCATCCACAACTTCACTTGTTGATATTCAAATGATTAGGAACATTTCATTGGGAAAATTACTTTCATTATAGATTTTGTTGCAAGTGTGTATACTATGGATTGGGCTTTCACATGCCTATGCTAGATGTTATTGTCACATTGTGCCTTCATGTATACCACCTATTTTGTTCTTCGTTGGGTTTTTGGAACAAGACTATGTGTCATGGGAAAAGGTGTCATAAGGAAGTGCCAGCCACATGGATTTTGAAATGGGTTTCATGAATCGACAAGTAGCACTCATTGAAACCAATAAGAGTACCGAATTCTTAGTAGGGTATGATGTTTAGCTGCCCAATCTATTTCTAGAGTACTTAGTACTCTATTGGTTGCCAATTGGTGTTTTTGTTGATTTGAAGACATGTATAGAGTACTTTTGTGTCTAGAGAAACTTATCTTCAAATATTCCACTATAGAACCACAACTGTTTTATGCTCTTTGGATACTATGAATAGCATGAATTATTACACTTGTGAATACTATTATTATTTCAATACTCTATTCATACTTTATTATTTTTGTAGTACTCTATTATTACTACAATTTTCTATTTATACTACATAGTGTCATTTTTTGAGTTGGAACAAACAGCTCATAGGTTTCTATTCATATTGTGATTATTGCAATGGTGTGAAAACTAACCAACAAATTGTTTGAACCTTTTTAATTTTAATGTCATGTGGGGGCACCGTCTACTTGGTTGGCACTATTAATACATATGGCAGTAATATTTTGTGAGTTGGAACAAGCAGCTCTGTTTCTATTCATACTATTAGTATTGCAATGGTGTGAAAACTAACAACAGATCTGATAACATTGTTAGCACATATGGTAGTGGTGTAAAAATCAACCAAGTTGTGGGATTTGCACGAAGCAAGTAGAAACTCGGTTTTGGATTAATACTCTAACTACTATTAGTACTTCAGCTACATTTGTACTTACTTTAAGCAGCCCAGGATATATCCATGTACTTTGGCCACATTTATGCTTACTTGAAGTAGCCCAAGTTATGTACTTCAAAGGAAAATGGCAGAATATGTAGCTTGAATTCATACGTACTTTCTATATCTTGAATACTCTCCGTTTAGATAATACCTTGCATGTTACTAGCACTTTAGTTACATTCATACTAAGAATTCATACTTGTGAATATCGTACTTACTTTAAATAGATTGAACACATACTTTAAGTAGCTTGCACTATGTTGTATGCATACATTTTGTATACTTGAAAATACCATGCATACTCTCAGTATCTTGAATACTATATGCAATATATTTGCCCTATATTTGTATGCATACATGGAGAATACTTGTGAATTACATATATACTCTCAGTATCTATAATACAAGATGAACTCTATTTGTATGCATACATACTTCTAGCACCTTGAATACTATATGTATCCAATAGCTATGTTTTTGTTCACAAATATGGCACCCTATGAACTCTAACTCATACTAGAAATGTAGTATTGTGAGTAAAACTATGGCTATAGTAGTGTGAATTGATACTACCTCAGTTACACTCATACTAAAAATTCATATTCATGAATATTTTACTTAATTTAAGTAACTTGAATACATACTTTAAGTGTCCTGCACTATGTTGTATGCATACATGGAGTATACTTGTGAGTATTATATGTACTTTCAGTAGCTTCAATACTATATGCACTATATTTGTAAGCATACATGGAGTATATTTGTGAATATCATACATCTAGTATCTTGAATGCTAGATGTATAGTATTGATAGTATAGTATAAATATTGTGAATACTTTTTAAAATGTTTGCATGCTACATAGTATGCCTCAATAGTATCAATTCTTGATTCACACATATGATAGTACTGTGAACTCTAACTGATATTGTATTACAATATTGTGAATAAAAGTATGATTGCATTACTGTGAATACCGACTAATAGTAATATTGCAGTACTTTGAATACTAAGTGGTACTTTTGTTCTTACAGCTTCTCCATGTCCTTCACTAATTATTTTTGTGTCTAGGTGGAAGCGTGTTAACCCACAATGCTTTTTGTGCTTTTTAGCATTAACAACATAGCATGAGTTGAAAGCGAACACATTTGAGAATGATTCAAATTCATTTGATACTTTTATTTTTAAAATAATGTTTAAGAGTACGTGGAGAATCATAACAAGGCATGGCCTTGCATAGCCTGAACATCTGGCCGACCTGCAATACGCTTGAACCTACAACTCGAATAAAGGTGATGTAGTGAGAAATAGCTCTTCAAGTTACACAGGCCATCGGATCATGCAATCATCTATGATGGGGGTATGGAAGACCATGCATTTTGGACCCTGCTGTATAGCAGGATAGGCATCCGATTTAACTATTGCAGCCACATCAATGCCATAGTCTTTCTCTATACATGATGAAGTTGCTTCTTGATTCTTTCATCCATCATCCTAAGGCTACGGATGTTCTCCTTCATTTCCTCCACTCTTTGCTCACTTTGTCCAGCAATTTCATCTGAATCCCTCAGCATCTATTGAAGCTGCTTAAATTGCTCAAAAACATCAATATGGGCCATTTCCAAGACTTCCACTCTAGTTTGGGAATCTCTCATGATGATGGACTACCTTTCAAAACTATTGAAAGCCACTGCAAGCTTGTGCACAACCCTATCATAATCTTGTTGGAGCAGGGTCTTGTAGCTTACTCTTTGAACTTCCAACAGTGTTTCCAAAAAACAAACCCCACCATGGCTACTACAACTTGCTCCACTGTGGCTGCTCTTTTGGCCTAGAGAGCTACCTCATTGTCTTCTCCACCTCGGCTACTCTCTGCCCCATCCTTCTTGGCCTTAAAGCTCTCTCACAGATGCTACATCACCGCTCTAGTTTTTGCATTCTCCCTTTTCAACTCCTTCATCATCTAGTCTTTTTCAATGTTGAATGGTTTTTGCATGTTACAGAGCCATTTGTAAAGACCCTCCTTTTTGGCTCTCTTATCTTCAAGCTCCTTTTGCATCATTGCTAGCTCCTTATCCGCCATGATGTCCCCATCATTTCTAACTTCTTCAAGCTTGTCTTAGAGCTCCTTGATGTGCTTCTCTGCTTCTTCTATTTTATGCCTTTCCATGTCGACCATTTTTGTAGTGGTCTAAGCTCGCTCTTGTGCCTACAAGGCCCTCGCTTTTGCCTTCTCTACCTTGGCTTTTGCACACTCACTGAGAATTTTCTCAAGTTGTGTTGCCTTTGCAGCATTGGTGGCATTCTCTTATAGAAAAGTCACTTCCAAGACATCTTCTTATCATATTGCTCAAAAATCCCTTTGAGGATAGATGTTATTAGGTGCATTGCAACTCCAGTGGATTGAGATGACAATTGGGTTATGTCATCCATGAAATTCTTCAGGTTGGTTATCATGCTATTGAAGATCTCCCTTGAGAAAGATACATCATGTCCTTTCAATTGCTCTACCACTACTTAAACCTACCAAAACTTCATGGTTCCTCTCGTATCAAGAATGAAGTTCATTGTCTTCTATCTAGAATATCTTGTGTCTTCCACTGCTTCTCAAAGAAGTGTGCTTGTAAATTGCCTCTAGGAATGTCTAGCGCATTTTCAATCCCGCTTTCAGTAATGGTAATCTTCTGACCTTGATAGACTATTTATCCCTCCTTCACGTTCACCTTTTGTACCAATCTGGTGAAGTTGCTGAGAGCATCCAAATTGGGCTTTTGAAGAGCAAGTGAGGAGCTCCCAGATGTCACAATTTCAAGATATGGGGAGGAAATGCTCTTGCTACAGAGAGGAGATACTCATGCACTGTGCTACAGAGAGGCTATAGAGGGGGAGGAAAGATTACGTGAGGAGCACCCAGACTATGTAGAGTCCATTATGAGAGGGGATAGGAGTTGCAAGAAGAGTGCAAGGGAGATAGAAATGGTCGAGAGGGATAGAAGATGAAACAGTGAAGGAAATGGAATAGTGGAGTCCGAGTGTAAGGGAGAAAGAAATGGTTGAGAGGGATATAAAATGAAATATTTAAGGGAATGGAATAGCAGAGGCTTAAGTTTGTAGCCCGACTACAAGGAACTGTCAAGGTGAGAGTCATTGCACTAGTTGGCCCGAATTTTGATTAATTCAAGGCGGCAGTACTACTTGGTTGCACAAGGAAATACATTTTCCACAAATATATAACTCCAAGAACCAGTGCGGTGGCTATCATAGATCTCCTTCTATTTGCCACTATGGTGGTTGTCATAGACCTCCTCTTCTAATATGTAAAAATAGATAATTGAGCTATAATTCCAAGAACCAGCGCGGTGGTCGCTCCAAGACAACCTTGAATTATGGGCGATGGCAAGTCGTCAGATTGCACTAAGGCAATGTTAAAAATGATAGATTATGCCTCATTATTATGCCAAATGGTGGTCTCTCCAAGCCATCCTATGATCTACATAGGTGCAGTGTGGTAGGTGGCAAAGCTACTAGCAAAAGACTACACGATAACATGTGATTAGGACAGGGACTGCACTGTGTAGCGGTGTCCCGAATGATAGATTACGTCTCATTATTATGCCAAGAACCAGTGCAGTGGTCTCTCCAATCCAACCTTGAATTTTAATGATGTACATGGGCCCGTTGCCCAATGACAGGTGGCACAGCTATGACAAAATGCTCCATGATGATAGGTGGTCAGGCCTCTAGGTGAAGTAGTGCAAAGATGCACAATGTAGTGCAGAGATGCACGATGTAGTGCAAAGCTGCCATGTGTCAAGCTCTATAGTGTTCAGAATAAATAGATTGTGGCCCATTATTATGCCAGTGTGGCATCATGACATCGAGAAAATTTCCAATGAGAGTGTGGGTTTGAACAAAATTCAAATTTTCACCCAGAAGTGCATCATGTCGTGGCCCCAAAATGGCCTCAAAAATAGTTCTGCGATTGGCTACACCCAAGCAAATGTTGACCCTTCACTACAACTCCTTGTTCTTTCAACCACATCTCGTGTAACATGAGGAATATCCTATCAAAGGAAAGAGTGGCACCTACTAGGGAGACTTTTCATACTTTGAGGGTAGAGAAGATTTTGTTTCAAAGAACCAAGAGATAGAGGAGGTTATGGATGTAGTGACTAACATTGAGGCATATGTCCATGCAGATGGAGTTCCCCTGATGACCCACCACTTGACATCAATAGTACTCTAGAAGTACCATGAGTGTCCACTGGTCTTGCCACTTGGTACTTTGTTTGCCACTACCCATAAGTAAGAATATTGGTGTAGCGAAATGGTTATGAAAAAGATCCATTAACTTATGTTTGTAGCCATAGCTAGTGACCTTTGTAACCATTACTTTGTTCCTCGATAAATACTATTATTTCTCTTATTTCATTTGCTGTCCTTTTTCATTTGCCTGGATTGTACCTTCATTGACTCATGTTTTTCATTTATGCATCTGAAATGTGGTAGGGGGTGTCTTCAACCCATTCCCAAGAAGCTTATAGTGCTCAACATTAGTAATATTCTTTTGAAATGTTGGTCCCACAAAGACAAACCAATTTTGCAGGAGGGTCAATTGCATAGAGTGGGGCAATATGTTGTGTCCCTAAGGCCTAGCTAATTGAGTACACTTTTTGAGTTGTAGGAGCATTTTCATTTGGGAACTTGGTTTTCTGTCATGGAGAAGAGGGGTGTACCTCTTCTCAACCTCACCTATAAGTTATCCCAATAGGTGGGAGTTACACTAAATTTTAAGCTCGACTTGTTTCAGTACAATTTCATGTAGAAGGAATGGATCTACCACTTTAAGTGTAGCTCAGAGCTGCTACTACTGTTTACCTACTTTGATGAGATGGATATCACTAATGATCTCGAATAAACCTTGCTAGTGGAAGACACTTGGGAGAAAGAGTTGTGCAACCCTCCCCACACACTTATATCACCAAAACCCTACAATGGAGCTCAGGTAAATGACAAGATGGTACTCATCACAAGGCCCTCATGGAATTGGCATAATCTAAAAGTTTCTAGAGGGTTAGCCATATGACTATTTCGAATTTGTGGTTGTTGCAAAGTCACAAGGTATACATGGCATTTCTTTAAAAGACATAACTTAGTTGGGAAAAGTGCAAAGACAAATATCTCAAACAAAATTTTCATTTGCTTTTTATAGGCCCTCTATCAGATGAATTGAGAGAGATTGACAAAAGAATGGATAACCTTCCCCTTAGTGTTTGGGAATATCTTTGTATAGCAGTCCTGTAGATACTTTGTAGGTACATCTACAATTATTAATATAGCAGTCTTGTAGATATGTCATAGTCTATAGGTATTTTTCTCAATACAAAAACCTTGTGAATACAAATTTCATAAAAGGTATTGGCAATGGTTGGCCTTTAGGCCCTTTGAAAAATTTTGGGTCTATGTCTTGTAAATAGCTACAATCCTCAATAGAGATGCACTATCATCTTTTGTGGAAACCTTGTAAAGATAAATTTTAGAAAAGATATTGGCAATGGGTTGCCTTTAGGTCCTTTGAAATATCTTCAGTCGTAAACAGCTACAATCCTTAGTAGAGGAGTGCCGCTAGACCTTTGTAGAAACCTTATGAAGATACCGTTCAGAAAATCTATTGGCAATGATTGGTCTTCAGGCCCTTTCAAAAAAATTGGGTCTATGTCTTGCCAAACAGCTACAATCCTCAATAGAGGTGCACTGTAGTTCTTTGCAAAAACTTCTTTTCATGTATAATATAATGTTCAATTGATGTCTACAATCATAGATAATTTATCTACCCAATTGATGTTATGATTCTAGCTATGCATGAATTCTTAGAATTATAATATTAACAATTCTTTCCGTGCATCTCTTATCCAATCTAATACATCTATGGTTAAATACATCCATGTGTATGATGATCTTTCATAGGCTCATAGACAATGTGCACATTTTCTACTTGGAGCTCTTAATGGTTCTCTTCTACTAGCAGGTCCATTGCTAGAATATCCTTGAGCAAAATGATGAGAGGTAGTGACAACTGTTGGATCTAGGGCAGAGGCAAAGGTGGTTTTGAACTCCTCCATTTGATTAGCTAGGGCATAGGAGGATCCCACTTCCAAAAAATTCAAATTTAGGGAGGTTTCATACAATGTTGGGATCACCTACCTCCATCTTTTCAAAATCAGGCCAACTCTAGTGGCATCATAGAGGCATATATGTTGGATCAATTCACAGTTTGAGGCTAGCAGAACAATGAGTTCACAAAAATGCCTTGTGCTTCAAAAATGGGACCCGCCATTGAGGTTGGAGACCAACGTCTAGATCTGTTTGCAAGACCTAAAAGTAATCCAGCCTTATATCTCGCCCTTGTAAATTTGGTTATTCTCTTGCAACCATTTCCTAAATCTCCACTAAGTTAGCTCTATGAGGTCTTGCACTTCATACATTATTTCTTTTTGTCAAAGGTGGAAGCTTTGGAGATTACTTTTCATCTGTTAACATCGGCCACATCTGCAACAGTCTAAACGAATGTTATGGCCTAATACCATGTGTCATGGTTGGGTGTTGTCTCCTATCGTTGCTATACTGATCATCTTTTTTCTATTAATGATCACTTACATCCTCCTTCCCTTCCTCATAAGGGCCTTCTACCTTTGAGAAGAGCATGGGCTTTAGAATTTTGTACCATGTAATGGTACCCATGTCTTCTGGACCCTCTTGGTTAAGCAGCTACTATTGTGTTTCCATGGTGGTTTGCCATGATGTGGAGGCTGACGGATGGCTTGTGGCAAAAATGATGCAAGTGGGATCATGGCTAAGTATGATGCTAGGGTGAGACGGTGGTGCTGGCTATGGTGCCATGCTGAAGAAGACCCCGGGCAGTATCCATGTCCACTTTTCATACATCAATGGGATAGGCCACATGAGAATCATCAAGATGTCTAATACTAGTTTGAATCATTTTTTTCATAGCTTCTAGGATATTATTATAGAGGAAAATAATGTGTGTTGGGGGATACCATTCACTGTTAATGCCAAACAGGCAGTTGAACACATATTCAACATTCGGCCATATCAGTGCAACCTTAAAATCTTTGTTCTAAGATTTCTAGGTTGCAAGGTAGATCTCATAAGGAATTAGGCTTTACTACTTCAAGTATGGGACTCTCATTGGAGAAAATTGAGGAGTCCTGAAGTACTCTAACCCACGCCATGAACTTATATACAATTGGGTGGTAGTAGAGCATGTATATGTATGTATCATCTTGGAGGGCCATGTCCTCATGAAAATAGGCCATGGGTATTATGGGATGTGCCTGATAATTAGTGTGGCAAAATAGTGTCTCTAGTTTGTGTGCGATGAGTGTGTTATCAAAATTGATGTGCTAGAGTGCAATGGTAGAGAAAGGGTGGGAAAAATAGTTGACTATGTAGTTTGTGAAATAGAGTGAAGAGGCACAAGAGGATGCATCCAACAGTTGCTCATGGAGGTTTTTGACATACTATTATGGAGCAGTGTATGCTCAAGATGCTTGCAAGTATGCCTAGAGATTAACTATTTACTATTGCCCCTATTGGATAACTGCATGTAGCCATTCAATCAATTGTGCTTGCTGGGCCACTCTTGTCTGTAGGGCCTACTTTTCCTCCTGTGCCCTAGCATATTGCTCTTGGTCCAATGTGGCTTGGCATTATAGAGAATCATAGTTGGCCTGAAGAGTATCACTTCATGAGTGTTTCATATCCAAGGCCTCTTGTGTCTGCTAAAGCTCCATTTCATACTTTTTACTAATTTCCACCTTTAGACCATTGGCTAGCCTCTCTGCCTTCTCTTTTTGCAAGGCTACCTCTATGATTTGGAGCTTGCTATTGGCTCTAGCTACTGCAAGGTTTTGTTTAATTGAGAACTCCTATCTCCTTACTAGGATCTACCATGTAGGTACCTTCATGGCAGTAAGGGACTCCATAAAAGCGAGCTCCTTTTTCATGGCCTAGTCAGTCTTCATGCATAAGTTTTGTATATCCACTAGAAATATAGAACTCCATTGCTTGATAGGCGCTTATGTGATGAAACTCATAATCACGTTCAAGGACATTGAGAACACTTGGCCTCTCTCAATAATCAACAAATTGATGTTGGTTTTAAGGACATTGAGAACACTTGGCCTCTCTCAATACTCAGCAAATTAATGTTGGTTTTAAGGTCAAAGATCATTCTAGGTGCTCTTTTCATAGGACAATCCTTATATAGATGGCCCATCCCACAACTTGAACATAACAAAGTGTTTGTGTTAGTAGCAAATGTTCTAGGCTAGGGTTGGCCATCCTTGTAGGGACAAACCTTAAGGAAGCAAGGTCCTTGGCACTTATAACAAGATGCAATGATTGGAAGTTGCTTTATAAGGACACTCATTGCTTGATGTGGGCCTTAACAAGTATAATTGGATAGGTAGCATGTGATTCATGGTGTTCATATCCCTATCTTGTTGCATAGTGGGAGTAGTTTGATACACTAGAATAGATTGTTCATTCTTCACAATGTAATGGCTTACCTGGTTGGTTTGATATACGGGACTTTTGTATGGCAAGGGATCAGAAGCCAAACATAATCAAGATCCTCCATTGTTCATTCTTCACAATGTAATGGCTTACCTGGTTGGTTTGATATACGGGACTTTTGTATGGCAAGGGATCAGAAGCCAAACATAATCAAGATCTTCCCACTCACTCTGTGGCTCTTTAATATTTAACTGATTTATAGATAATAGGAGTAATCTGTGGTGGCGAGGGTTGCGGTCCCATGACAAGTGGTGGCAATGGTAGGTTTTGAACCCTAGGTGGCCCTTGGTTGGTTAAGGGGGCTATGTGTAATAGCTAGTTGGCCTTGGTTGTACTAGTTTGGTGGTGTAAACATGAGTCCTCATTGGTCCCACAGTTGAGGCAAGCATGGGGTTAATTTGAGCATTATCTGATGCAAAAGTTGGCAAAGGACCTTTTTGCTCTTTAACTACTCTAGTTTGTCTTGGAAAGGGTTTGACTAAGTCGAAAGATGGACCTTCCCATAAAATGAGAGAATGACTCCCTCAGTCGCAAGGCTATGGTAGAAGGTGTGGGAGATTAGGGCCTAATAGAGTTGGAATGAGGAGCCATGGTACCTCCAAGATTTGGACTTTTCCCCATTTCAATGTCAAAGCTCATGGCATCCTCCAAACTCGAGGACTCCATGTGTACAGGACCATGTATCAAATAGGAACTTAAGTTTGAGATCTCGGATGGAACTAATAATGCAGCGTTTGATGGGCCGGTTAGAATGTTGTTTGAAGCACTATTTTTGGCTTTGGGTCAATACCTATCACCCTACTAGACCTCAAGTGCATGTTTTTCCTACTCAGTGTGGCTACCCAATTAGAATTAATCTCTTTGTCTTTTTGTCCTTAAAGGAACAGTCATTGTGTTGCCCTAAAGCAGTGACTTCATGAGTTCTTGTGTTAGCCTTATGTTAGAAATCATTGTGTCAGCCTTATGGCAATGACTTCTTAATGTAATGGGTTCTTAAAGCAGCAACTCTCAACATAGTGGGTGAGTTAAAGTGACAACAAGTAAAGCAACAAATGATTAGTAACACAATGAGTACTTAATACAACGAGTAAACTATAACAGCAATGACTCCTTAATGCAACGGCCCTAGAGTCAATGCGCTAACCTTAAAGCAATGGGTTGAATTTTGATATGACAATTGTGAGTTCATTTAATGCCACATGTAGTTAGGTGAGGTGGGTGGGGGTGGTTGGCCAACTGGCAGTCCACTTGATAGTCACGTTGCATTATAATGCAGCAACTCACATTGTGGATGGTCACCGATTGGTTTTTAGTGCTCCTTGTGAATTTTTAAGCTTATGTGTAGGGTTTTGTGAGTACTAAGGGGTGCTATGCTACCTTTTCTTCATATTCAAATCAAAATATCACAAAAAAGAACAACTTAAAAGCGACAAATGGGAGATTTTCAAAGGCCCGGGTGGCTAGGAACTCACACCTCAACCAAATCTGATTCAACTTTTTTTTTTTAGCATTTTTTAGTGAGATTTGACACCACAAACACTTTACAATCACCCAAGCTAGCTATTCCTATGATTTGACAATTAAAAAAACTAAAAAACAAGCTCAAATGCATCAAAAAACCATAGGGGTAGAAATGATAGTTTTCACTTTTTCTACTTCTAACACACACTTCCTCCCTTCAATCCAATCCACTAACAACACTTCTTAGCTACTCTATAAATCATTGTGAGGTGGTTGATGATAGAAAGCTTATGAAATATAAAAGCATACCTCAAACTCCCTGATAGCGGTGCCAAAAATGTGGTCTCTGGCAGTGATTCACGTGTCGTCGGAATCGTGGAAGAATGCCGTCAGAGTCTCCACTCACAAACAACTCCCTTGTGGGATCTTTCTATGCACGAGCCTAGCACTTGTGTCACCAAGCATCTACCTTTGTGTCCCATGAGAGTGAAGAGGGGAAGAGGGAAGTAGGAAAGAGGAGAAGAGAAGGGAATGGGAATGAGAAGGGGAAGGGAAGGGTGAAGGTAGGGGAATGGCAACCACAAGGCAATGCACAGTGGAAGAAAGAACTCTCAAAGCACAAGAGAATGAAGAGAATGAGAGAGCTTGTATTCCAAAAGTTACAAGTACACAATGAAGACTAAAGTCAAACTTCTAGCCTTTTATACATTCCACCTTTTGAAGGGAGGATGACATCTAAAACCACCAGAGTTGGACTGCACCTTATGGGTACTTGCCTCAAAATAGTCTTTTGCCAATGTGAGAAGGAGATGAAGAAGCTACAAATGGAAGCCACCCATGCAACATTGGCAATGCAATAGGAGAAGATCCTCACAGAGGATGCAAAGGCCAAGATAGAGCTGGTACAAGACTTAAAAGAGGAGAGAGAAGCCAAGGTTGTGTAGGCACAATAGCAAGTTGAGGCCGCTTAGGACCAAGCAAGAGAAGCTTTAAAATGGCAGAGAAGAAAAGGGAGAGAATAGACTCTCAAATGGACGGAAATTTTCTATCAGTCAATGGAAGTGAAAGAACACTCAATCTCTCGATCACTCTCTCACACTCTCAAGGATCGCAATGCCTCATCGGAAGGCAAGGAAGCTCTGATACCATGACAAAACTAGAGTGCCTCAGAATTGATGGAGCGCTCTAAGGTGGATGGAACCTATGTGGAGACATGATGAAGAGAGTGCTCATGACATGTACCTCAAGTCAATTAGGTTCCAAGATAGATTAGCTTGGACTCATAAACAGAATCTTGAGTGAATGTGCATTTCTTTACTTATATTCAACAATACATGATGGGCCTCTTATATAGAGAGTGCCCTTTGAATAGTCAACATCTATGGGATCCTCTGATCCACATCTCTCCTTGTGGATATCCTTGATCCACATCTCCACATCATGTAGGACTCCATATCCTAGGGTGGCTACTTTAATTCTTTCCTTAGCACATACCTTTGCCTCTAATTATGTGCTCATGGCACCACAACTCTCAATATGATCATCGCAAGAAATTGAATGCGAAGTCACGTAAATGCATCATGATTGGTTACAGTGAAGAAAGCAAAGCATACAAGTTTTATGATCTCATCAACCGCAAGGTCATTATCTCTAGAAATGTAATCTTTGATGAGGAATCAGAATGAAAGACCTCAAACACATAGGAGATAGACGCACTGATTTCACAATCATTTATAGAAAAGGTTGATGAAGAAGAGCAAGAATTGCCAGAAACACCCCAAGCAGAGCCACAGCAGTTCAGACCGTCTACTATGGAAAGCAAACCACCAACCAGATTGACATATGCTCAGAAAGACAAAGCAATTCAGGTTGAAACCACCAACTATGCTCTTATGACTACCACCATGGCTAGAGATGGGCCAGTGTACTTCAAAGATGCAGTAGACAAGCCAGAATGGCAAACTCCTATGAATGAAGAAATGGATGCTTTGTATAAGAATAATACTTGGGAATTATGTTACCTTCCACCAAGAAAGAAGGCCATAGCAAACAAATGGGTATACAAGGTGAAGTACAATCCAGATGGAAGTATTCAAAGATACAAAGCCAAACTAGTTGAAAAAGTATTTGCATAGCAATACGGTCAACATTATGATGAGACCTATGCTCCAGTAGCAGAGATGGATTCCATATGGTTCTTGATATCACTAGCAACACTCAATAGATGGAATGTGTACCAACTCAATGTCAAGAATGCATTTCTCAATGGTTATCTAGACGAGGAATTCTACATGCAACAACCAGTAGATTATGTTGAACCAGGAAAGGAGAATAAGGTTTACCATCTCAAGAAAAGCTCTATAGCTTAAAGCAAGCACCCATAAGTTGGTACAGTAGAATTGACAAATATTTTGCTGATCTGGGATACATGAAGCCCAATGCAGATCATACTCTACTACAAAGCTCACGAGAAAGACATTACTATTGCACTTTTGTACGTAGATTATCTGATTGTGACCAGAAGCAAGGATAGCTTCATCAAAAAGCTAAAACAAGACTTATCTATAGATTTCGACATGAAAGATCTTGAACTTATGCACTATTGTCTTGGAATTAAGTTTTGCAAAGATTCAAACAACACCTTTATGCATCAGCTCAAGTATGTTGACAGTCCCTTGAAGAAGTTTCATATGGCAGATTGCAAGATTGCAGCCACTCCCATGGAACAGAGTTTGAAACTTACAAAAGATTTAGAAAAGCCTACAGTCAATGATAGGTACTATAGGCAGCTCATTGGATCTCTTATATATCTATCACACGGTGAGATATTTGTTATGTAGTAAGTTCACTTACACAGTTTATGGCAAATCCAAAACAGTCTCACTGGAATGTAGCCAAAAGAATCTGGAGATACATTAGAGGTACAAGACAATTTGGGATAGAATACAGAGGAAGTCATCCATGGTTGCATGGGATATTGTGACAGTGACTATGTCGGAGATCATGAGACTAGGAGATCCACACAGGGATATGCATTTTTCTTTGGTCAAGGTGCTATATCAAGGTTGTCAAACAAATAGCCAATTGTTTCTTTATCTTCGACTGAAGCACAATATAGAGCACTCACTATAGGTGCATGTGAAGCTATATGGCTCAAAAGACTATTGTCAGAAAGAAATTTCTTTGATGAATCAAAGCCAACAACAATATATTGTGATAATCAATCGGCTAAGCATTACCCAAGAATCCAGTTTATCACTCCAAGACAAAGCACATTTATGTCAGAGAGCGCTTCATCAGAGAAAGAGTGTTACTTGGTGACATCACATTGTAGCATTGTGATAGCAAAGAATGATGTTGCAGAGATCTTTACCAAACCACTCGGTAAAGAGCTTTTCGAGAAACACCAACAAGCTCTTGGTTTGATGCAAAGGAAGGACATTCCCATTAAAGGGGTGTGACGGAATGTAATGTTCATTCCTTCTTCAATTCCCTAGAATCATCATCTTGAGGGAAGGCCTACTTCATGATGTTGATCTTGAGGGAAGGTGTTGAGAGATCACGCTCAACATCATGTGATCATATGCACATAGCACCATCATGTGATCATATGTGCATAGCACTAACCCAATAGAGTGCTATAAAGGAAAGGGTTAGATGCCCTAACCCTAAATGGGTTTGTATATATTCTACATTTTCAACTAAATCTAGTGTACATTTAGTCATTTGTGATGTGCTCTCTAGTTGTGCTCTCTCTCCTCATCTCCACTCTTCTCCTCTTCCCTCATCATATTTTGTCATGATAATACTGATGAATATACCAACATGAATGCGATCAATAATAGAAACATTTATTTTGATGAATATATCCAGCATGATTTAGTTATCAACACTTTGATAATTTTTTGATGGAATGTCTTTTTTTAGTTTTAAAAAATTATAAGTACCTACAATATAATTGCAAATAAGCAATAAAAAGGTCCGCTTGTGTAGTATTGACTTCTAGTTTTGACCCAACTAAGGTCTTTCTAATATATATGATGATCTATTTCAATTGTATGGCTCACACATTGACATTATTATAAAAGGCCTTGGATTTTAAAATGTCTCCATAACTAATTACCTTAGATTTACATCTACTCAAAAAATGAACATGGCTCCTCTAGCATAAGAATTGTGTTAAAAGAAAGCTGAAATAGTTACAATGTCAAGTATTGATGTCTTGACCTCCTTGTGTGTGCAAATTTATGGTGGGGACAAACCATACTATCCACAAAATGATAGATGATGAAATGGCTAGATTGAATAATGCCCCTTGCTTCTCTAGTCCTTGTCTTTCCCCTTTCTTCTCTTCTCTTACCTGCCTTTGTCCTTTTCCTCTCCCCCCTTTCCCCTTTCTTCTCTTCTCTTACCTGCCTTTGTCCTTTTCCTCTCCCCCCTTATCCTCTCCTTACCCTGCCGCCTGATGTTCTACACTTTAATTGACAACTCCATCAATTCAGGTATTTTGAAGCAAGTGCAGTCCTCTCCCCATAGCTCAATGGTATTTTGAGGTTTTTTGAAGCAACTACAATCCTCTCCAAATAGCTCAATGATTGCCACCTCATACACCTATATGGGCCCATGTGTTACTTCGAGTGACAAGGCATCATCCATCTCATGTTCCATATTGCCTCAATTTTGCTGTTTTGAAGCCTTCCATGTGTTATGGCCCATGGGTAACCCTCTTTGCATGTCTCGATTGAGGTATTTGGAGCCACATGTGTTGCCACCTTATGCACCTATATGGGCTAATCCAATGACAAGTCACTATCCACCTCATGCTCCATACCTTATTCAAAGGTATTTAGAAGGCTCCATGTGTTCCAAGTGCCCCCTCCCCCCATACTTCCATTGAGGTATCATTGGCCACCTTGGATGGTCACCTGAGCCTCTAAAGTGTGCTACTTGTCAAACTTGGATTCCTTGAAATAGCTCAATGTAGTGCTACCAAAACCAAAAGTGGAAATAAACCACCCTTGATGGAGTGGAGGCTTTTGTTGTAGACCATGTAATGTATTTGCATAGTCTTCCTAATGGGACAAGAAAACAATGCACACCTAATTGAAAGGGAAAATTAATGAGCTGTACGCCGAAGTCTATTTTTAGCATGCCCCTGGGGTAGCCTTAGCATCGATGCAATTTGGGCAAAGTAGAAATTAGGCATTTTTAGAATTTTTGGAAGAGCATTTTTTCTATTGGACTATATGGCTTCTCTTCTTCATTGGACTTGAATGCACACTTTAAAGTGGTTGACTCTCTCTCTCTCTCTCTCTCTCTCTCTCTCTCTCTCTCTCTCTCTCTCTCCTCACGTCTTCCTACACATTAAGTCCACCTTTTCTCCCCCCTCCTCTCTCTCTCTCTCTCTCTCTCTCTCTCTCTCTCTCTCTCTCCCCTTTATCTCGTGCAATCTTTCTCCACACCATTTCCAATTTTGTTTGCTTTTTTGGCCTGCCCTTACAGGGTAGCCTTAGCAATGGTTCTACTTTGGCAAAGCTAAACTAGGGGAGTTTTTAAATTTCATAAATTCTAGAATTTTCTCATTGGCCTTTGTTAAAGCTATCAGCCCAATAAATGGAGCGATTATGCACGACTAACTATTTTGGGTTTCTCTCTCTCTCTCTCTCTCTCTCTCTCTCTCTCTCTCTCTCTCTTTCTCTCAGGTTCCCTCACTCCACCACTCATCCCTAGCCCATCCACCCTTAGCCTCCCCATTCTCTCTCTTAACTTCCCTCACTCGACCACTAGTCTCTCTCTTTCTCTGTCTCTTACTTCCCTCACTCCACCACTCGTGCCTAGCCCCCCCCCTTCACCTCCCCATTTATTTTGGGCGGGCCTATTGAATGACATGTGCCATTCATCTTTTTTCACTTGTTAAATGTCTCATCGAAGACATTTCAAAGCAATGCCATGGCCCATCATTTTTGGGTGATTCCTTTGGTTTGAAAGAAGCGAGGAACCAGCCCAGTCAACTATCTGCCAGCTTTTAGGATAGTCAACAAATGTACCTGCTTGGAAGTTGGCGTTGTTCCAGCACATACACCCATAATCATAGCGCGACTTCCTTGTGACAATGGGACCGGAAGGACAGTGGGATGGATGGACTTCATTCCTAACGGGATTATTTTTCACCTTCGTTGAAAACTTTGCACTGAGGTAATGAATTTAATTTGCAGAAGAATGCGACCGGTATGACGTGAACATGCAAAGTCAGAGAGAGAGAGAGAGCTGGAACACCGGCCAGGCAGGTTTTGATAATGTTGTTGGGAGTTCTGCATTCAATGATGGCTCAGTGAAGCAGGGGGCGTCGTAGTCTGGTAGCCATGGGAGTGCCGGTGGGATGATGATGTATAAAACCAAACGCCTGATTGAGACTTCCTGTTTATGGATCATGGAACACAACTGTATCACGACACTTTGCCCAGCTATTAGAAGTGTATACATGTTTATGTTGCGTTTTAAGCTGCCGTGATTAACCTAGGACGAAAGAAATTGCGTTAAAACCATGTTTCCTTCGTTCTACATAAAGATCAAAGGTGCTCAATGCTCATTGCTCATGCGTTTCAAGCTGCCGTGATTAACTTAGGACAAAAGAAATTGCGTTAAAACCATGTTTCCTTCGTTCTACATTAAGATCAAAGGTGCTCAATGCTCATTGCTCATGGGCAGAATTAAGGGTACTCACTGCTCAGGATACCACTCATGATCAAGAGTCAAGACTTGAGAGTTGCTGCACCCATCATTTTAAGTTGCTACGAAGGTAATATCTTGGCGTCGATTGTGGTAGTTACAACTTGTAGTAGAATCATACACGATTCCATCGTTCGCCGAGTGAGTGGCAGTCGTTGCCCATCACGTCGACACCTGATACCACTCCTTAACTAGCATGAGGTGGTCGAACCCTGCTTTGCAATCGCCTTCCCGTCGGCGGCTTTGTCATCCTTCACCATTGCAGGTGCACCTCGTAGCGTTCTTTGTTGGTTCACAAGACTGGCCGTACGAAACTGTGATATACACAGCATCACATGCGTCCCCCCTGAGGGCATAGCTCACTGCGGGGAATGTAGCGTGGCGCGAGAGCCTACCGTGCGTAGTTCGAATTCGGACCAGGCTTCATTCCCCTCAGCGGGTTCTTTGCCAATCAACCACGTCCAAGACTTGATAAATTAGAAGCGGATTAAGAGCGAAGCAGGTCGCAATAGAGGTTATGGGGAAGGTTCCACAAGGAAAATGAGAGAGTATACGGTGTACATAATCCCAATACAGTCAGCATACTGCATTTGTTTTCGGGCTCGTTGCGGTTCTATGCGTACATGTAACTTGTGGTTCATGCTGTGAAAGATTGTCGTTCCTGCACGAATGGCGATTAGGAAGTTTGGATATCATCCGATTCAGGCAAAGAATATTCACAGACAAACTATAACAGATCACCAGCTTTAGGTAGCGTCCAAGCTCCAACACCTCGCCTTGTATGTTTCACGGTTATGGTCTTCCCTAGCTAACGGTTGGTGCTTCGTGCTGTCATCAACTGCTCAATTGTTTTGTTGGATTTGCAGAACCATCTAAGTCACATTTAATACTTCTTTCGAATGCACAACAGCAACTTTTAAGAGGTGATCAGACAGATTTGAACGATCGCACAATGGTTCCTTCTTCATGAACCTCGACTGAAAGAAATGCAATACAGTGAGTGATCTAACACAAACATCCGGTAAGTACTCACGTTAATGAGAATACTCAAACGATATAGTGCTTCATCTCGGGCTGAAGGCCTGGGCGGGGGTGGTATTAAGAGGTGGCTTAAACTAGTCTATAGTATTCAATTGCATTCAGCTCGACTGACGGGCTCTCTTCCTACTTCAATTGGTAAGCCTGCGGAGAGGTAGCCATGAAGGGACGACAAGAGTTTACCATGTAGAGGCAGCGTAGGGAAGGGAGGAGGGGATCCTGGAAGAGAGCGTAGGAGGCCAGCTTGTCGTTTTGCTGTGTGAAGTTGCAGATCGGGATTCATAGTGATCACGTTTCTTGTCGTGAATTGGAGTAAGAGCACGAATCACCATGGATATGGACAACCCTTTTCAAGGAAAGGAGTCGAAGTCTCAAAAAATCCTTAGGAGGGTCATCTCTTTAGGTGTGGACAACGCTTTTGTTTTCCCTGAAGGAAAGGGGGAATAGCCAAAAACCCTTGACAGTGTCATCCCTCACTGAGGGGAGGTTTAACTTGAAAACGGATCACATGGCCGCTTCAATTACCGCCATCCCCCTCCCACCACTCGTGAACCCTTGATAATCATAAGGAGTTCTTGGTAAGCGAATCTATGTTTGGAACCTTCGTAAGCTTGCCAATTTGTTAAAGTGATTAACCTCATCTTCTTCTCGACTGGATTTCTTACAAAACTTCTTGAAAAACATCCCATGAGAAAGGTTTCACCTTCAAATCGCACCAGTTTCCTTTTAAATACACGTTGCATAGTGGTTAAACACCTTGGTCATTGAAGTTATACAAGTCAAAGTGATTTGTCCAATGACTAAACCATGTTTTAGATAATCACCATGCTTTTTGTACTTTAATTCAATAGACATCTGTTAGAAAATCAAGGTAGGAATCACTTTAACCTCACACATAGAGGAATAAGATCAAATCTATCCAAACATGCAACCATGAACAGTGATGCATGCCTTGCTCACACAAGCATAGATAGCATATGAGAGAGAGAGAGAGAGAGAGAGAGAGAGAGAACTCAAATTCTATTCATCCACAAGGTAGTGGGCGAAACAGATCAAGGGTGAGCATCAGAGCATCTAACAAAGGCCTGGGTAAAATACTGATCAATAGATCACAAAACTAAGACTCTCCCTACTACAATCTCCACACTCTCTTGCTCCACACTACCTATCAAAGGCTTCAGTAAGTCAATGTGGAAGTGAAGAGTGAGGGAACCTTTACAAGGGTGACTAGCAACTCCCTCAGTGGTGGCCGACTAGCCACTTGACTTGTCTATAGATCTGGATCTAGTTTGACCTATCAAGTTCGCCACATGGCCCGACTTTGCAAGCCTATTTATAGGCCCTGCCACAATGCCTTTTGTTTGTTGCAATCTTGTGCGCTTATACTGTCATGCAAGCATCCCAATAACCCGGGCATCTATTGCTGCAATATTTGATATAATAAATATTGCCTCAAAAAATATCTAGTCTACTACACAATCACACAGGCCAGGTAACTTGACCCCCTCTTAGTCTAAGGACCCCTTTGTCCTCCTTATACTGGATTGACACATGGGTCCATTAACTTCCAACACCCCCTTTCAATGATGCAACTATGAGCTAATCCCCATACATCACATGAGGTGTTTCATCTACTCTCTTGGGAGTGCCTTCTTGAAAATATCTAATAAGTAGTTAGTGGTGGGATAGTACAGACCCCTTCAAAGATAAGTTCCTATACAAAGTGGTAATGGACTTCGATGTACTTCATACGTGCATGGCACATGGGGTACTTTCCAATGGCAATGTAGCTCTAATTGTCACACATAGCCACCATTGTCTCCTCCTAAGACACATCCAGATCCTCAATGATCCACTTGATGCACAACATCTCACATGTTGTAGTGCAAATAGTTTTGTACTCCATATGTGTAGAAGAAAGGGCAATTGTGGGTTGTTTCTTACTTAGCCATGTGATGGCCCTTGATGCAAGCATAAAAAGTAACCTATGGTCAAATGCCTCTTATCCAAATCACATGCCCATTTGGACTAACAGAGACCACCCTTCTCCATTCCTATGGTTTATGTAATGCCATAATTGCAAGTACCCTTCAAGTACCTTAGCACCTAGAAATCTACGTTCCAATGATTCTCCCTAGGTTTTGAAGGGAATTGACTTAGCAACCCAATGGCATAAGAAATGTCTAGCTTGGTGTTGGTCAGGTAAAGCAAGCTACCTACCAACCTCTGATACTTGCTAGCATCCACTACTCATCTTCAACCCAACCTCCATTGGTGTCATTGCCTCCTTGTAGTCCTACATCTAGAATTGCTTCAACAACTCATGGCAATACTTCTATTCTAATATGAAAATGTTATCTATATATTACTTGACCTCAATCCCAAGAAGTAGTGGAGATATCCTGATTCCATCATCTTGAACTCCTTCATAAGAAGCTTCTTAACATAAGAGATCTTCCTAACATGATCAAATGTAAGTATCAAATCATCAACATACCTGATTAGAACCTGCCCCTAAGAAGAGGTATAAATAAGCATCAAACAAAGTTCAGCTCAACCCAAGCTCGAAAGAAAATTGTCAATTTGCCTCCTCAAAGGATTTGGACTAGTTAATCTAAGACACTAAAGCATAGATCACAGAAGGATTTTTGAAAGTGCATTGAGATCTCCTGACCCCAAAGCTATTACCCGAGATTAATGCAGAGTCCTCAAGTACTAATTCTGTATTCTTTTCTCCATCGATGGTGCCTATGAAGATGGCTCTAGTGCTTGTTGACCCTCCTCTAAGTCCTCAAACCATTCATCCTTCTCAATCTCCTCCTTGATTGTCAATTTGAGTATTGATGAGGGTGCTATTGGAACTTCAAGAATCTCCTCTTCCGGCTAGTACAACTTTGTCGAGCTTGTTTTTTGCCAAAAGTGCCTTGTCATCTTCGTTGTTGTAGAGTTTCTCTTGAGCCCCCTCCTACACTAATAAGGAACCAATAGCTCCTCAAAAGTCAGAGGCCTATTCCTCTCTCCTACTGTCACAGTAGTTACAAAGCCCTTGAAACCATCCCAAGCATGAGTAAAATGAGCTAGGTTGAGTCCACTTTCATAACCAACAGATGCAAGCTAGTCTCTCACCACAATAGTACCACCTTCAAAACCTCCTTTGGAACCACCACCACTAATACCTCCTATGAAACCACCCACCATAACCCTTCTTCATAGACATAGCTTTTGAAAATCACAAAGAAATGAACCATAAAACTTTTGCAACAACCAAATAGGCTCCACACACCCCTTTCTTGAATTGTGGTCACCTTTAAGAGTGAAGGGACTCCTTCCTTCAAAGTGAAAACTAGAGCTACAAAGTTGGTTTTGATACATGTCAAAAAAGTGATATAGGAATTGCTCAAACCTCACACACGTCGAAATAAGATCAACTCTACCAAAACACTCAATGATAAACTCACTAATGCAAGAATTGCTCACGAACATAGACAACATATAAGAGAGAGGGAGATAGAGAGAGAACTCACATTGTATTCATCTGCAAGGTAGCGGCCAAAAAAGCTCAAGGGTGAGCACCGAAGCATCCAACAAAGGTTTGGCAAAGCCTTTCCTACTACTATCTCTACACTCTCTTGCTCCCCACTCTGCTTGTCAAAGGCTTCAATAAGTCGATGTGGAAGTGAGGAGTGAGAGGGCCTTTATATAGGTGACCAATAGCCCCCCTCAATGGCTGACTTGCCACCCGATTTCTATGTCTGTAGATATGGATTTGGTCCGACATGTCAGGTCAGCTAGCTTTGCAGTGCTATTTATAGGCCCTACCACATAGGCCCTTTTGTTATTGCAATCCTATGGCACTTGTTGCCATGCAAGAAGCCCAATCACTCGCATCTATTGTTACAGTTTCTGAGATGGAGATTGCCTCAAAAACTGTCCAGCTTGTTGTGCAATCACATAGGTCAGGTAACCCTAACCACTCTCAATCCAATGACCACTTTTGTCAATGGGGCTCATAGCTGGGGCCATTGATTTCCAACATCTTGGGAACAAAAGAAGGGTTTCCAAGAACATCTTGGAGTTGACAATTTGCGTCCACAAGCCTTATCCATGTCTCATAATTATTGAATTTTTCTGACCATGAGTTCCAAGACCATGTATCCTCTTCTTCTCCCATTAGTTTTAATATGTTTATTAAACAAAATACCATTTACAAACTTTAAATCTCAAAGAAAACTTATCTTTGGGGAGAATTAATTAAAGAAATAGAAGAGCCTCTGGAATCCCACAGAATCTAAAACTTTGATATCAAGCCCACCAAAACCGTCATGAACACAAAATATGAATTCTAGTATAAATTCTAGTAGTAAAAATGAATCTACCTGGTATACTTCTAAGCTCATGTTGAAGAAAAGTCTCAAAAGCTCCCACCTTTGTATAGTACTTTGGAGACAATGGGTTTTAAAAAGGGAGTCTAACAGGCTTGCCACATTCATCCAAACTCCGAGTTAGTAATTAAGCGCTTCTTCAAAGATCTATAATCAAAACATTGAGGCAATAAAGGCATTCCAAGGTTGTCCAAGCCTCATAAGACACCTGTAGACTATGTGGAGATGTATAGAGGCTACAACTAGCCACATGATTGTTATCTCCACATGGAAATTTACCAACTGTGCAGAACCTACAAAATTTTTTGCACTTTGCTTGTATGTAGTGTTCACCAAAAAAGGTTTTTCACAACAAATACAAAAAAATTTTACATGTCATATTTGCAATTTATCCACATGACTTCAGATTCCAAAAAAAATCCCACGAAATATGAACTTTTAAAAAAAATTAGAATCCATCTGAAAACCTTCAGAATTCAAAAGCTCCCACTCCCTCCCTCTGTAATCTACCCTTGGAACCAATGCATTTCATGAAAGTCCCCACTATCATAGCATCATTAATCCTCATGCTTGGTATGAGAGTGGGGCTGCCTATCTTGGCTATCCACTCTCTATCTAAGTTTTTACTTGGCCCTATAAAAAGCCACACACTCACATCCTCTAGCTTAGAGGCCCTAGACTTACACCCTATAACTTGTGCCCTAGACTAAGACATATAAACTATTGTTACAAAATTACAAATATTTAAATAACAATTCAAATATCTTATGGTCCTTCCAATCTCATGATTCAAATTTCTTATTAGCCTTACCCTTATAAGGGTTGGTCATAGTAACGATTCCACTCAAAACAATTGAAATTGTAGCGTTGAATTTTGATGAATTTTGCTCAATTTCAATATTTCTTATTTATTGTGTGGCATCCCCTAATTTGCCCTTGTTGGAATTTTGCACCAAGTGTGCATGCAAAGTCCTCTTCGTAATGGAACTCTCTGCAGTGTGGTGTAGTCACTGCAGTCTACTCCTCTTTTATATTTGTGGTGAGCCAATTGGAGTGCTTATAAGTGGAGTCATCGAGGGTGATACATGCATCCTCAAAGCTCGTTATGGTTTTAGAGCATCAATGTGAGGTAGACTTTGTTTCCATTAATGTCTGCAATGGAGGGTTTTGTTGAATCCATGGATACTAGAAGCGACACTTTTGGACGAGGTACATGTTCTTACAGCATTCAATCGAGCATCGTCAATTGATTCCTTGCATGTCATGCATCTCATGCAAGTCCTACAGTCATTCTCCATTTCATTTTATTAATAATTCTAAATTCCCATTTAGTCGAGTCGATTCTCTTCTGTTTATGTGTGCAAAAATGAAGAAGTTTGACGTGAAGGGAGGGCCCTACGTCATTGATGACGTCCATTCATTGGAGGCTCAAAAGAGTCCATGGGAACCGAAGTCGAAATAGGTCTCCTATTTCTTGTCCGATGGTGTGAGGGAGGGAGAAACTTAGAAAGAGGGAAAGCAATTTGAGGTGTAAGACTCGAGCTTTATTGATGAACTATCGCATCCTGCCCTGTCGCATCTTGGCTCCTTGCGCAGTGCTCCTCCTATTCCTTGGGTCCCCGCTGAAAGACTCCTTACTCCCCCTCCCCTGTAGGATAAGTGACTTTTGAATCACCGTTCAACTAATTGGCATCAACTTGCATACACGCAATTTGGGGAATCTCATTTTAAAATTATAGCTGGCCTTATCTGGATGTTGGGGGTTGCATAGACTTTTGTTAGCGAAATCCTCCTTCACTTTTTTCCATAGTCTAATGTGCTTTGTTGATATTATGAGGCTCTATTGAACTCTGGTTTACAACTTGAAGTGAAGCTCTGTTGATCTTATCAAGATTCAAAACCTCTAATTTTCAAAACTCTTTTAAATATTGCCAAACTAAATAGTTACCTTGAAGCACCTTTTAGTTGATTTTTTTGTTTCTTGCACATCAAAAACGTTGTTGCCCCTCTTCAAAAGTAAGTTTTAGTTGCTTGTATAGCAAAAACTTCTTGTCTCTCTTCAGAAGATTTTTTTGAAAGATACACAAAAGCATAAAGTAGAGGAGCACTGACAACCCATATGTTGTTAAAGAACACAGTGATAGTATACAAATGCGGCTTCACATGATGCAAAAAGATACGAACCATCTAGTGCTAGATTACATCCAACTAGATAGTGAACCATGGGTAGTAAAGCAAAGAGGGAACGTATTGAAGCGGAGAGGAGAAACGGGTTGGAGACATATTAGTTCTCAAGACAATTGTCTACAACTTTTAGGTAAGGTATAAGCCTCCATAGTTAGGGAAGGAGGGACGAGCACAAAGTGAAGGGGAGGCTTGATGGATAGGTCTTGCTAGGGGAAGAGAGGCGGCTAGACGGCTGAACAGGTGAGGGCTACTGATTGAGGAGGAGAGGGGAGATTTGCCATTGCCAAGGAGGGGAGGGGAGGGGAGAGGCCGTTGATAGGGAGGGGGGAGGGAGTAGCTATTGGGGAGAGATCATTAACACCGAGTGAAAGGGAAGGGAGAGATGGCAAAGGGGGATGGGGCGAGGCAAGGGACAATCTTTCATGGGGGGTTTTAAAGTTGATACTAACATATGTTAATTTTCAAAATTGTGCTAGGGGGCAAAGGGCCGGATTGTATTGCGCAACGGATCCAAGGTTATGTAAAGCTTTGTGGCTCCACCGCTGAAGATATTTTTGGGCTATGCCGATCATTCATGGAATACCACAGCCGTAGCATGGTTGCAACATGGAATCTACTAATGGACCATCATCCCTCGGGACAATTTACTATCAATAGCTCTGGATTTGTCACCGCATTTGTACGAGGCGCATAGATGATTTTTAAAACTTTGTCGTCATTATTTGTCATTTCGCGCTCAGCTTTTGTACATACTGCTCGCTGAGCGGGTGCAAGCCTGTACATACATTAAGGAGGGAATAAAACTTCTTGCATCATATTGTCATACCTTCTATTCCAGTTTTTTATCATGTTTTCGACACAATTGCCCATCTGCTAATAATTTGATCTTCTCACCAGAATTTTTTCCACAATGTGCATGCACATCACACTCTCTTTCCCATTTTCGCAAATGGATAACATTGACAATGTATCAATACATGAGAACATTTCGCTAAACTCCGATGTTGTTGAACTAGATGGAAACCCCATGAAATGCCAAGCAAAATCTATGGACATCTTGAGTTGTGTTGTAAGCCTCAATGGGATGCAATCGTACGAACAGTTGTTGAATATCTTATAGAAACACATCTTCACAACACTATGGATTCACATCGCCTTGGTGCAAGCTTAGTGCAAACCTTCCACTGAAGCACGAACCTAGGCCAACAAGGGATGAAGTTAGGTACTTGCTACAACGCTCCTCCTCCTCAAGATGTCTCGTTCATGATTGCTTGTAGTGGTTGTCTGGAGCGCTTGAAACGAGCGCTTGAAACGTAGTGTTGCATGATGGCATTTCTATTGTCCAATAGATTGGCATCAGTAAAATGAGGACTATTTTGCGCAACATAAAATACTTATGAATGATTGGGCATGCCCCGCATTTCTCGCCCTGCTTTCCAAGCTCCGACTAAAAAGGCACTACACTCGCTGGTCCAAAGAAGAGGAGTTGCACTTGCAAACTCTTGTGAGAGGCTAAACCTTTGTGCAAGCAAAGTATCTTTACTCTTCGATAGCAAACAAAGAAACTACAACTATATCATATCAAGCATCTGTAGCAAGATATATAAGATAAAGAGCACATTGGAGGATACTTCATTGCCTGCAATGGTGCACACAATGCACACCCTTGAGATAGGGTCCTACCTCCATCCGAAATCTCAAGCAGTACCGCAACAGCCAGCAAATTTAAACAACGGTAGCATGCAAAGGAAACGCAAGAGAGTTAGCAAGAGCCCCCAATAGGTATACAAGATCATCATCAAAGACACACCCAGATATTCTTGCACAAGTTGTGGTACCCTCAAGTTCGCAGCAAATTTGAAGAAGCTTCCTATCCAGTTCGCAGGTCCATTGTTGAACATTGTGCAGGGAGAGCTTTCTAGCACAAAACCATGCATATGCGGCCTCTGCCTGAAAGATTTTCGAAAGAACATAACACCCACTTTTTATTTAGGAAACATGACGCTACAGCCTACAATGCAACACATCAACTCTTAATAGGTTTGAAGAAAGGCTCGTGGCTATAAGACTACCCTTTGCACAGATTCGGGAGCTATCATATGAGGTCCAATATGGGTTGCATGGAAGTGTCATCAACGTGTTTGCAGACATCGATAGGGCACATCAAGTGCTACCATGTTTTTTAACTGACAATTCAACCGTGCTAGTTGCAATCAAGTGGAGGTTCCAATACACACACAACTACATGAGTGGACTTGTGCATCCAACGAAAACCATCTTTGCAATGCATGAACTTATAAGCACACCACTATGCATGGAAAGCAGTGTCCGTATAAACTTTGTCTAGATGGAGCATATTAAGAGTATCCAAACGGACGGAGTAGCGATTGAAAACATGCCAAAAATAATAGAGGAGAAGCACGAAGAGAATGCGATGGAAACAGATACTCTTGTGCATGGCATATACACAGCGCAACAAGTAGTCGACTTCCAAGAAAAACCAATAGTCGTTGCCCCATCAAAAGGGTTCTCACCACTTAGCATTTTCAAAGGCAAACACTGCAAGGAGATGGCATTCCCTACATTGTTTTTTGGCCACATGCAATCCTATAAACTACCAGAGTGTACAAGCTACCAAAGAATCATAAAGTGGGAGCTGATGAACCAAGACCGATGCTTTGCAACATGCATCAAGAACCTTTTTTTCAAGACAATGAAAGTCCTTGTATGCCAAGTGCTATCTACCACATGGGTCAACTGCAAAAGGGTCAACTCAGAGGCAGAACTTTACACGCAAAAGATGCACTCCTTGACACAAACATAGAGAAATTGCTCCACTCCAATATTGGCTACTGTGATTTTACATGCCTTTGCACATCTGTCGATTATAAGCAACGCTTGCAGAAAATTTTGTTTGGGATGCTACGTCAACTTGGCCCACCCACATTCTTTGTCACTTTGTTGACCGCATAATGATTATGGGCGCCACTCCTAGAATGCCTTGTGAATTGCAACTGCTTGAGCTTCAAAAGCTGAACAAGAATGGGATACGTAGCATGATACAAAATGACTTTATTACTACAGCTAGATACTATGTCCACAAATTCAAGGCCCTCAAGAATTGCCTTAAGAAAGACCCATCAATTGTAGGTGCAGTTGACTTCTTTTTCGTAAAACAGAATTCCAAAACAAAGGCAATCAGCAAGACCACGGTCTTCTATGGTGTGACAGTGCCCCTATATATGGCATTACACCAAACAAGGAGGTCACAGCATACATTGACAAATACATTACAACAGATCTCTCACTGTTGGATCTATCGGAGAAAGAAATTCAAATACACAGGCACAAAAAGACATTCAAACATCGAGGCAAGGCATGCAAGTTCGGCTTCCCCAGGGCACCGACGATTGAAACTATGATTCTTCTCCCTCTGTCAGAGGATAGCGAAACGAGGACACCGAAAAAAAACATGAAGAAAACCAGCAACCTAATGCTGGAAGAATCGTTACTGCAACTCAATTTCAAGATGTTCCTACATAAACTAGGATTATCTTACAATGAATACATCTCCGCACCAAGGAGCAAATTAGCCAGCCAATAGTACTTCTCAAGCGACAACCAAAGGATATGTACACAAACAATTTCAACCCCACGATATCCAAGCTGTGGTATGCAAATACCGATATTTAGTTTGTCCCCATGCTGTGGCATCATATTGCACGTCATACATGACAAAATAGACAAGGAGACCACAGAGGCAGTAAAAAGTGCAATCACAGCAAGCACGTCAATCGAAACACCCACAAACGAACACATAAGAAATGTGGGAAACGCAATACTAAACACGCAACACATAAGCTCGCAGCAAGCGGCGTACCTTTGCTTGTCTCCACCTCTGACAAGTGCAAGCAAAGAATTCTTCTACATTAACACGAGCCCGATCGAGGAAAGAACACTACTTCTTAATAGGCGCACCCAGTTACAAACAATTGACCCTTCCAACACGGATATTTTCTTCGATGACGTTATCAAAAAGTACACAAGGCGTGCCCTGAAATACACGGACATTTGCCTCGCTACTTTTGCAAGCAAGCACACAAAAACAACCAAGACCAAGAGGGAAAATAATAAGGTTCAACAAATACAGCAAGACAAAAGATCCGAAGAATCGTTACAGACAGCTATGCTTGCTATACCTTCCATTCCTTCACATGGAGCACACATTGACGAATGATATTCCAACATGGCACGATATGTAGCAAGCAAATGCAGATGTGATTGACATCAATCACTCGCAGTTTGATAGAAGCACAAAGTATGAGGAATTCAACGACAGGGTTGAACCATTAATCTCTACGACAAGCAGCATCACTACAAGCGATCACACCACTAGCGCAGAAAAATTTGACCTCAGTTTGGAAATGAATATGCATAACATGAAGGCAAGGTGAAAAGACCAACGTCACATAAGACAAGCGACAATGCCGACACACTTCTGAAGGCTTAACGAATGAGTAGCGATCAATCATCAACGACATCGTGCTCAAGAAAATCAACAATCCTGAAAGGCAATTCCACCTTCTGCTCTTCGGAGAGGCAGGTACGGGAAAAACTCACGCTGATGCTACTAGTGCAGACACTGCTACGCTTCTACATGCATAAGGAAACATCTAATATTGACTTGTTGAGAGCAATCTTGCTCGCCTTTGGTGGTATGACTATACATGGAGCGCTACACTTCCCACTACTGTCATCAACCTACACATCGCTTTGATGACCTACACATCGCTTTTAGTGGAATGCTAATATCAAGGTCCTAAACATGAGGCGCTTAAAAATACCACTAAAAAAAATTCATTCAGTTCCTCACCTTTTCCACACAAATGCCGCCAAGGACATTCATAACGACTATGTTGTCAACATCCTTCAATCAGAACCACACATTCCTCACACAAAAGACATAAGACATAAAACATGCAGCAAATCAGTGAGAGTGCCATTGGACCCTTGACTGACAAGTGGGATGCACGGTCAACTGTGCCTGAAAAAGGGCATGATTATAGAGATTTGTTCCGGAAACTTGAACGTTGCAGACGGGATTGTCAATGGTGCAGATGGAGTGTTCATGGAGAGCAACACCGAAGTCAAGCCTCATGTCATTTGGATGCTCTTCAATGACCAACCATTGGGATAAAGATCACGTTCAAAGAACCGAAATCTTTTCAGGGCCAACACTCCGAGAAATTGGACACCCATCCTACAAGTTGTTCGCGAGTTCCAGGTTGGGGAGAACCACTTTAACAGGATATCATGAAAACAATTCCCCGTGCAGCCGGCTACAGTAAGAACAATGCACTGATCGCAAGGGCTAACAATGCAATCAGTAGCCTTCGACCCAAAAGGCATACATGCACATGCACTGGTGTATACCGCTCTTTCTCGCGTTTGAGATCCCTCAAACCTCTACCTGCTCTCAAGGCTAGAGCACATGCACATCAAAGTTGACCCCATAGTCAAACAAGAGAGTTCAAGATTGAGGGACACCCGCTGGTGGCCATTCGAGGTAGGTGGCATCTACAACAAGAAATTACAAAGTTCCCTGCTTATGACACTCAACACATGATCTCTTCTTCATCATGCACAGGATATTTCAGCATCAGGGATCTTGAAAAATACAGCCGTTCTTTGCTTGCAAGAAACAAGAACAACGAATGCAAGTACAGCATCACTGCCACCACTTATAGGTGTCCTCAGGAACAACAGCGTCGACATAGCAACTTTCTACAAACAAGATCTGCACCTCATCCAAGAAAATCACATCGGAGATGACAACAACCATATCCAACTCAGAATGTTCGAGAACAATAAAAAAGAAACAATCGGAATACTTAACACATACAGATCGCCAAAAACAAAAAAAGATTATCTACTCCAAATGATCCACAACCTCATACAACTCATTCCACCATCTGCAACAACATACACACTTGGTGATTTCAACATTGACATGACCCAAAATTCGACAAAAATGGAATGACTTCAAGATTTCATGGCCCACCACAGCATGCAACTATTAAATAAAGGGCCAACAACAATCTACAAGTCAAGGATTGACCACATCTGGTGCAATCACCATGTATTGCAAAGGGTCACATGACGGACATTCGCATATTGGTCTGACCACATGATACTCCATACACGTTCAACAATTTAAACAACCGATTCCTTGCATAGGTTCGAAAGGGTAGGTCCATTGAAGAAATTCACCTTGTTTTTTCTTTTGTAGGTCAAAAATATTCAAACACCCACAACTTGCAATTCATAAAACCTTTTAATTTAATTTTCAAGGTTAACTCTCAAAACAATTCACTTGACATTAAACCTTGATTTTCATGAACATTGCTTGTATTTTCTCTGCTCTACCTAAGCTCGTGAATGCACTACCAATGGCTTCTATCATTGTGACCCATACAATCTAAAGGTCTGTAGTTCAAATCTTACAAGGCACTATAATTGAGCCTCTAATCAAAGCTTGCGAGTGGTTGGCAAAATAGTATCAGCATTGGTGCGCACAGTCTCCCTACCCAAGCGGTGGCTTTCTAAGTCATAGAAATTTACGCAACTCACATGCCACTCATGTCTTTCATTCCCAATTGTTCATAGGAGCATATTGCCATAATAAATCCCTCCTCCTTTGACAACTACCTCGCCTTATTACAAGTAACAAGTTATGGCTTTTCCTTTGCAAAGCTTTCGAAAGCTCCTTTCATAGCCTTTCCTTCTCTATAAGGTCTCCTCAACCTCACATGTCGAGATCTCTTCAATTACTTCAATGATAGAGGAAGCACCAACAAGATGAAATTTTCATCAATTTTTAAAACGATCAAGAGGTTACAACCACTCCCGACTAGCAAGGGTTTCATTCCACCACAATTCTTCAAGCAAAGTTTTGCTCTAATACTGCTAAAACGACTCCTATCTTGAGTCCACTAGAGCCATCAGCTCACCCACAAGCACCAGAGTCACAAGGAACACACAAGGCCTAACTATAGATCAATAGGCCTCCACATCCCATACCATAGAAGCCCCCTCTGCAAGAGATGCATCAACCTAAATTGCTAAAACGACTCCTATCTTGAGTCCACTAGAGCCATTAGCTCACCCACAAGCACTAGAGTCACAAGGAACACACAAGGCCTAATTGTAGGTCAATAAGCCTCCACAACCCATACCGTAGAAGCCCCCTCTGCTAGAGATGCATCGACCTAAATTCCTAGGAACTGCCATGCGTCTAGCATGATCCACTCTCTGAGTATTGATTAGTGTGCCCCAATTTAAAGCCACAATCCACAACCGTAATTAGTATATCGAGGCCTAGCTTCATTTCCTTCTAGACATACTTCTAGGTTTAACAATCTGATCAAGATTACTCTTCCTAACCAGCTCATTTCACACATTAGGGTCTATCTTGACCCATAAGTGAGTTAGTACCAAACTTGAGTTAGCTAAGGATGTACACCACTCATCTTCCACTATCACACTCATAACCCCTATTCTGATGCTAATGGATGACTACGGCCAGCCCATACCCTTCAATCCCTGCTGATAAAGTTATCGATGGATTGAACTCAAGTGCTACCTCTCAAGTTCTCTTAGAAGTTTAAGTTTCTCAACTTAGGTGTCAATTCTTGCTTCTCTTTTTCCAATTCTGTTGCTTCAATTTTCTCTCTATTTCTACTGTCACATCTTTTGGCTTTATCACATTTGTTACCGAAAAGCTAGCAAATGCAAGTTGCACGCTACTTAAAGACCCATTGACTTCTTTCCATTTGAAATGAGGACAATCAAGATTGTTTCCTCAAAGAGGCCTTGAAATCTCATGGGCACCTTATAAGTTTGAAACATTTTTTTTGTTGCAAGTGAATAGTTCCACACAAGGCTCTCATGCTATACATGCAATGAGAGAAGTCGCTAGCTTACCTCAAGGCTAGTTGTTGCAAGTTGCAAGGTGCATGCATCACTAGACCAAGTATTTGCTTCTAGCAAACACCAATAATTTGGCTTCTCTACATCCCTGATCACACTTCAAGCTGCCTTTCCTAGTAAGAGCTACATTGTAAACACCCCTACAAAGATTCCTCTCAATCAAGACAAAGGCATACGTAGGTCATGTGGACTGAATCCAAGAGGCACTTTGAAGATTCTTTGAGATTTTCAATGAGCCTTCCATGTTCAATCTACACAAGTGACGTAACTTGCTATCTTTGTCCCAAGTGGCACTAACTTTCTTAACCTTATCCTACCACCTGCTTCAACTTTCCTTTTTAGGTGGCTTCCACGTTTCCAATGTGTTTCTATAGTGTGATATCTTCCAGCTATCTATAGTAATGGAGTAACAATCAGCTAGTTAAAGCAAAACTGCTTCAAAAATCCTTGATCTCTTGCCTTTCTGATTCATTAGAAGCAATGAGGATTCTTTCCACAGCCACCTTTCCACAAGGCCTTGAAATGTCATGCCAATGTGACAAGCTTTCTGTGTGCAAGCTTTGCTCTACAGAAGACTCTCACGTCATGGACATAGTGGCCAAAATTGTGGCGTTACCTCAGTGCTCCTCCATTGCAAGGTGCATTGTGCATGCTCGATTACCCTATTGCATCTCTTTGGGGGTTGCAGCAGCTAACAAGAGGGAGTACAAAGTCTCCCAGTATAACTATTATGGTTATCCTTTAAAGTGGTACCTACCAACTGTACAACAATTGGCCATAAATAAGCATTCAGTTCATAACAAATGTTCAGTCTAGTAGTGCAGTTTAAACATAAAGTAACAGCCGAATTTCAATTAATATCATCACGATAAGCTTCCAAGAAACATGCAACAACAATGCCTTCTACAGCTACAGTTTACAGAAAACAATAATAATTGCTACACCACTACATATCCGTCAAGTCATATTCTTCATGTGCTGATGAGTTAAGGAATATTTACTGCACAGATATGGAAAAAAATTCAATAAACGATGATAAGCCAATCCTGTTGCTTTATTCTTAAAAGCTTCACCAAAATTAAATCATTCATTGTAGCATTCAAAGCTGACCCTCCATTGTACTCTACTCAAATCTTCATGTGCTGATGAGTTAAGGAATATTTACTGCACAGATATGGAGAAAAATTCAATAAAAGATGATAAGCCAATCCTGTTGCTTTATTCTTAAAAGCTTCACCAAAACTAAATCATTCATTGTAGCATTCAAAGCTGACCCTCCATTGTACTCTGAATGGTATCCCCAAATGGCATTTTTGTCATGTATACAGTATGCTCCTGCCCTCATCAAAGCTTCAATTTGCACAACTAGAGATTCTGTCAGTTCAGCTCTTTAATTACACTAAGAACACAGCTTTACAAGCATTTCAAATGCTGCACATGAGCTTCACAGAAAAAATTCGACCATCTGGGACACAAATCATAATTGGGTCTGCAAAGCAGACACAGCAAAATCCCAAAATGAAAAAAAAAAGAGGTGAACAATTGAATGAACTGCTGGTATGGAGACCATGCATCATACTCCACCAAAATAGTAAACAGATGATAGATTCAACAGAAACTACTTAGATTATCTTTAAATAAATCTGAACAGACCTAACAGGAATCCATGTAATGTGTAACTTCATCACTTGCCCAAATAAAAAGGCCCATTGGCCTGCAGTGGATGCAAGACTTCTCTTCACTGATAGGGATCCAAGAATTTAAGGCACCCTACGCAACTGGTGGTCTGAGCATGTGGTCCTGAGACGTGTCGATTGCAGAAGGTGGCATCCATTGCCACATTCCTATTCCTGGGTAACTAGGCATGGATGTCACCTTGTTGCCAGAAGCTTGATTCTGTACTGCGAAGGCCACCATTGCAGCATGAAGAGTGACAAGGTGCGGCAGACATCCAGTAGGAATTGTCATTGTTTTTATTTGCTCTTCCAACTTATCCTTTTCTGTCTTCAACCTCAACTTCTCATCTCGCAGTTCATTCTTCTCTGCCTGAAATAACAGCAGTAAGAGTTCTCTTGCTTCAAACTTATCCCAGCTAACAAACGTCACTGACAACAGAAATACAACATCAATATCACTTAATCAACAGCGCAGTTGCATTGCACAACATCAAACCTTTAACTCTTTGATAGCCTCGGAAAGTTGTTTGTTTGAGTCCCTCAGTTGTTGAGTTTCAATCTTTAACTGGATCAGTGTATGAAGTGTATCAGAAAGAATGACTGTCTTGTCTGTTTTTGGTGGCCTCCCTGGCTCCAAAATGGTGCTTAAATCCAGAAACCTGGACCATAGGTCTACAAAATCCTTAGTTTTATTTCCAAGGTTGTTTGTTCAATGCCTTGAATCTCCCAATTCACACGCTACATAGTATATATACCTTTGTAAGACCAGAATATATCCAATCTACAAATTTAGATTTTATGTTGTTCTAAAGTCCAAAATTCTACAAAGAAAGTAAAAGAGAACAAAAGAGAAGAAAAATGAGTAGCAAAAAATTTTGAAAAACAAAAGGGAGACGTACTTAGCAAGAAAAGCAACTTATGTCTTCATCAGTGCCCAAGCATAAGCAGCTATACTGGGTTTGTAAAGACCCATGGAGTCTCTTACATAGTATACATTAGAAATGTGTGCATATGCATACATAGTATACATTAGAAATGCATGCAACATGGACAGATGCATGTATGTACTATCAACGAGTGTACCCACGTATGCAGACATCCATATGTACGTATGCATAAATCCATTTGATGTATACACATATATGAATGGCTGAGAGAGAGACAGAGAGAGAAAGAGAGAGAGAGAGAGAGAGACTTGATTAGTAGTCCAAAAGAAACGTACGTGCAATACTGACTTCTTCAAACAATACAAAGCTTTGAACACATTATTTCATTAGGTAAGGTACTTCAACATCCCTGCTCACAATATAATAACGTGTATACTACCTCCAACACTCACCTAAAGACAAAGTCTTGACTTTCTCAGATTAAGCTTCTAAACCCCCCCCAACTGGCATACAATTTGTGTCTTGTATCACCCAATAATTAGGTCAAGCCACCTATTTTGTATGTTTCCTTTGCTATTCATTTATATGGATCAACATGCTGCCTTCCCCGGATCTGATATGGAAATCCATGGCAAAGGCTTGTAACCGAAACTACAATCTAGTCCCATTCACTCTACAACTGCTAGAAAACCCAAACTTCCGATTATGATGAGACCAGCTAAGAATTGAGTGAAACCTTCTGTTCCAAATAAGAGCAAACACATCCTGCAAGACATCTATACCACAGACATCCCTTTATTGAAATCCCCTGATCCACATGAAGAACAAAAAGACACCAACAGACAAGTTTGAGTTCAATGAAGAGACAAAATGGGTGTGTAAATCAAGTCATGATGCACCACAATCACCTGTCGTTCAGACGGTCCCTGCGCATTTTCTCCCGGCATGCTTTATTACCAGCCCTGTCACATGTCTCATACCGCAACCTTCAAAGACATTTAACATTCGGGTCAGAGCCAGAGTTTATCAAACAAACCTTAACAAGAAAATCCATACTTATCTCCAGAACATAATTCGGCCTCTTGTTCTAGACGAATTTAGACAAGAAGATTAATTATTTGAGACCAAAACTTAAACATAGGTGCAATTTCTTTAATTCTTGGCAGAAGGGCTTGCACCAGCCAAAAATATATCAGCAAAACAGCATTCCCACAACTTTCTCCAAGTTCAAATGGAAGAGGCTTGTCTAGAGTGAAACTCACCAAGATCAGCCAGAACGCGTCCTACACCCTAGCCTGACCAGAAAATATGCTTTTTCCAATCACTCTTATCCCCATCCCTCTCTTTGTTTTCTTGTCATGTTCTTTCCCTGTGTTTAACATGACACGAGCAGACATGCATTTTGTATAGCCACCTGCTGTGTATACTGAACCATAATTAAGAGCACAAACAGGTCTGTAGGACTTCTTCAGCAAAGAAAGTGCTTTTGTAGTTCCTTGCTCTAATGAGCATGAACTAGCTGTCTCCACCATTTGTTACAAATGAACCAAACAGATGGTACCCGCAGCGAGACTGATAGATGGCCGAGGAATTCACACAGAAGTGTTTAACGATGGAATCCAAAACTTCTCTATTGTGTGTACTCAGCATGCATGTGTGCAGACCAGTAAATAGACAATGCTACAAGAGAGACATACAACAAACATAAGATATATTTCCATCCATAAAAGGACACAATACAAATTAGTCCACAGTCCCACAAATCGGTGGTCCTCTCTCCTTACCAAAAGTTGTCCTACTACCTCCTTGGCACTCTAGATCCCTGAGCCCGCATGCTCCTTGCCGAGCTTCTATAGACTTTAGTCACCGTGCCTTGATCCCTGCACCTTGCTGCCCTAACTGCCAACCTAGGCGTGCAGCCACTTCCAAGCTATGTCTGAATTTCTTCAGCCTTCTCTTTGTCCTCCTGGATGTAGATCTGCTGCTCTAGTGGATGGATGATGAGCCCTGAGGGCTCTCCTTTTATAGGGGCTGAGAGACCCCCAAATTGGCCGACTTACAGACCTAAATGAACTGACCCAATCCCTGGTCTCCTAAGCCGACCAGCAGGGCTCTCCATTTGAGGCTCTTTGCAGGCCACACCTGGCCACGTGGTAGGCCTAAGCAGACCTGCCCTAACCCTGACCTGTTCCTGGCCTTTTTCCAGGCCCATAGCCTCTCCAAAACAGTTACAAACCCTTCCCTGAACTTCCACCTCTGTTCCAGGCTCTTTTCCAGCCCTGGATCTGGTCCTCTGCTTCCGAACACCCTGTTGGAGACCTCTGTACAGACCCGTACAGTTGCTGACATCAATGCCATGTCATCGCATTGTTTCCAGGCTGTTTTTCCTGCGCAGATCTGCTCCTCCTTGCCTCTGACAGCATGTTGGCCATTCCGTACCAGATCTGCCCTCCAAGAGAGCTTCCATCTTCCAGGTACTCTTTTGGACCTGCTGCCCACATGGCAGCCCATGGCAGCCACATCGCTACTTGGCTCACCCCCCCCATATGGAGGCTTACAGATGGAGAGGTGACCACACAATTTCCAACACTATTATCCATCTATAGACCTAGATGAATCCAAGAACATTCCCAAACTCATCCTCTAAAAACACAACATAGAGCAGTTTCAATCTCACGATAGTCACTCATAAGATTGAAAACCATAACTCCATCACGCATAGCAGGGACTAGCTACTATGACATCCCCACTGACGTCAGCAGCGCCCAACAGTGGGTGTAGACCAGAGTATAAAAATATGCTCTCACACATACAAATCCACACACCCACACAAACTTGAGCATCCATCTGCCCAAAATGATAGGGAGCAACCTCAATATTGTGCAACCATTATGCATAAATGTGGAACATAGCACTGGCTATACAAGATAAGGTGGCATGATAGGAGTATCCTGTAACCAGTTAAGGGATAATGAAACGGCCAGCCACCTAAAAGGATAGGAGCTTACATCAAGGAGGTATTGCCAGATCGCAATAAAGTCTTGCACTGAGAACACACGCTCACAAGCATGCTCAACAATGCAAAACACACGAACTATAGTTGTTGACAGCTACGTTTAAAGCTGCAACGTGTAACTTTTCCATAAACTCACCTTTGTCCTATAGATCCTGTAACTTTTCCATAAACTCACCTTTGTCCTGTAGATCCTATTGGGTCTCCAAAGGATATTTATCATCTCTCTCTCTCTCTCTCTCTCTCTCTCTCTCTCTCTCTCTCTCTCTGATCCTCACTGATCGTCAGACCATAGCCTTCCACTTAGAGCTGCTCATCGCTAGTCGCTATTGATCATTCTTGATCGTCGCTAATGGAAGCGAAAGCTAAGAAATCTTGATTTAGCTGGTGTATAGGGGCAAGGCAGGTACTTCTCACTCAGACTTTCCGCTCAGAACCCATCCAGACTTCCAATCAGAGCCTCTGCTCAAACTTCCGCTCAGACCCTTCGCTTAGACCTTTGCTCAAACCCCAGCAGTAGTCTCCACCCTTCCCACACATCCCTCTGCTCAGCCCCTAGCGGGAGTCTCCTCCCCTCGCAAAGCAATTCCTTGCAGTAGTCCCTCGCTTGATCTCTCCCACCCCGAGTTGGGCTGAACCCCCCAGCCCAACCCCATGGATTAGCTTCAACTAGGGGCTGTGATCAGAACCATGGCCAATATGGAGCAGATATGCCCTCGAAATCTCCTAGAGCTTTGTCTCCAGCAAAGACAACCCTATACTCTGCAGTTGCTGCCTGAACACTCTCTCCAATATGGAGCAGATATGCCCTAAAAATCTCCTAAAGCCTGGTCTCCTGCAAAGACAACCCTATACTCTGCAGTTGCTACCTCAAAACCCTCTCCATACGCAATGACATACCAATGGGGGGCCTTTAACCAGCCTTTAATTGGCCCTCGGGCAGATTTTCTATCTACAGCAAGTAGTTCGAGAGCTAAGGTTATAGATGGCAGCTCTGGCAACCCGAATCCAGGACACTGAAGGCCCAAGAAGCCCAGGAAATGATCGAAGAGGTAGATACAACGGCAAATAAAACTGACATTCAGGCTGAGATTAAGGAGCACCAAGCCACAAGCAGCAATGCACTGAAGATCATGATAGATGGGTGCCTTCCTAAAGGCTGGTTCAACAAGGAGGATACAATACGATGAGACTCTAGAGCACATCAAAGTAGCGACCCCTAGCATTGAATGGCCGGAAGAAGACGAAGATGGGACCAATTCCACAACTAAGATTCTCCACTCTGTGTTAAGCCAGGCAATCTCCAATTCTCCAGGACAAGATAAACAGGTACAAACACCACTGGTGCCTCTCCAAATCCTGTCAAAGAAACCCTGAATCGGAGGCAAAATCCACAACCAAAGAACTGTCAAAAGCCCCGGTTCAGAGGTTAAACAAAATAAAAAATTATTAAAAAAGTTTTTTTTCTGGCCTGACCAGATCTGGCCGACCAGATTGACCTGGTCGGTCAAATTTGACCAGGTCGGTCAACCTGTTGGTTGACCGACTTAAAGCCCCTTCCTATTTAAAAGGGGGGGGGGCTAGGTATTCAAAATATTCTCTCTTCCAGCTCCAGAGGTTCCTGCACACCTTGAGCCACTTCTGCCTCCTGGCTGCCTCCTCTGCTGCCTCAACTTCTGCCTCCTGGCTGCCTCCTCTGCTGCCTCAACTTCTGCCTCCTGGCTGCCTCCTCTGCTGTCCTCCTTTCTGCTCCAGATTTGCCCTCTTTTCTGCCCCAGATCTGCCCCTCCTTTCTGCTCCAGATCTGTCCTCCTTTCTGCTCCAGTTCTGTCCCCCTTTCAGCTCCAGATCTGCCCTCTTTTCTGCTCCAAAACAGCCTTCCTTTCTGCTTCAGTTCTGCCCTCCTTTCTGCATCAGATTTCTGCCCCAGATCTGCCTTCTTTTAGCTTCAGATCTGTCCCAACTTCTGCTCCAAGATCTGCCCTCAACTTCTGCTCCAGATCTACCTCCAACTTCCGCTCCAGATTATGTTCTTTCTATTCCAAATCTGCAGCAACCCCTGCATCAGTTTGCTGTCTCAGATTTGGTTCAGTTCCAACTTGTGGAGCTAGTGCAGAAGTCCACTACAGTTGTCAGGACTGACGTTTGTTTCCTCCAGAGCTTCTCTCATATCTTCACTTGTACTGAGTTCCGTTTGTGATATATATATCTTCTTCAGCCATTGATTGTCTTCAGTATTGTTTTATTTGTCTCCAAGTATTTTCTTTATACTCTGGAGGGCATGCCATAATTACACTTAGCAGGACATACGAATCAAGCTTCTTCGAAGAGACCAAGATATGGACAGCCAAAGAACTCACACAAGCTCAACTGAACCAAAAGACAGCGGAATTAGCCAAGGTCAAGGCTGCTAGGAAGGATGGAAAATGGGTAGTATATCAAGAGGGGGTGGCCCTCATCAAGGAGTTTAAATCCAAAAGACCGTCAGTCTTAAACTGATGTATGAACGTTTATTGTCTTATTTTCAGGTATCTTATAAAATTTTATGCACTCCTTGGCACCTGCCTTGTGCCCTCCCTGAAAGGATGTATTAGCTGCTCTCTCTCTCTCTCTCTCTCCCCCCTTCAGAAAATTTTTCTTCTTCAATTTGCTGATCAAGGCTCTTTCCCTCCTTCTTTCACTTTCCCTCTTAAACATGGGACCCTTCGTACAAATATGTTTGCTTCCTTAGGTCTTAATCTTGAAAGAAAGATTCCCTTTTAACGTCAGGCAGGCATCAATGATTCCTCTACCTGCATCAAGTGACCTGCATACAACCTGACATTTAAGACAGCATCGTGTCCTTCAAGTTGCATCAGCACGGGTATATGAAAGTTGACTGGAGATACCTTTTCTTTGAGGGCGCCTGTGTTTGATCATCTGCATTCTTTCTAGAAAAGCTGTTATCGACGCTGCAGCAGCAAATACCAGTGTCAAGTCATCACTACAAGTGGTAAAGTACCCTCGGTAACTCTATCAATGACCTGATAACGTCACACAATGCTGAAGCCCAGACTTAACCCCCATTTCCTTGCCAAATGAAGTTTGTCCAAACAGACACCGGTTGCAAAATTACGACTCTTAGCCTACAGAAGACAATCTAGCTCTGGCCTGTGGGCGAATTGAGAGAAACAGGGATAATATATATCAAAACCTTGGGTCCGCCTGTTCATTCAACCCGCACCAAAGGAACGGATTGGGCTGCAATGAATCATCCAATAAATTATCATTCAAAAATGTCATCCACTTGCTTTCAGGGGATGCCATCCAGGGGACCAAAAAAAGCCCCTGTTCCGATCAAGTCTTTGTGTGGCGCACTGTATCAGAGGCCATGAAGCTCCTGAGATAGGAACAATTGTAAGAGCGACTGAAGATCTATCGTCGATCAACTACGGTCCAATAGGGGAGGAGAAGATGCTGTTTAAGATTGCAGGAGCGTACACTTTAATAAATCTTAGAATATGTTGATTGGAAGTAATGATGGGTACCTTGTGTGCACGTGGACTGATGTGCACTGCTGTGATAGACCCGCCCTTTCCTAAGCGTCATTGCACATGCGATAAAAAATGCGTGGCCGGTGCGACTCTCAAGCCCCAAAAGATTTTTTTTGTGTGAACTGAAATGGCTATGCATTTATTGACGGACCATCCAACTTTTAGGAGGACATCTCTGTGAGCTCATGGAGCCCTGTGAGTCTCTGTGAGCTGCGGAGTGCTGTAGAGTGCTACAAAAGAGCCACACGGCGAATGAGGATTGGCTCGAGTAATAGTTGCGCACAAATGCTCACATCAGCAACCTCCAGAATGGAGGTGCCAATATGAGCATTAATGGCACTCCAAGTTTACCTCGGGAGACGTGCGAGCCTGAAACCAAAAGGTAAAACTCTTCCACACAAATTCACCACTTAATCAATTGGAGAAGAAGAACACAAATCACACCATGAAAGCGACAGCAGACTAGGTACAATCTCCCCCCCTAGATGAGTGGCTCACACTTCCTCATCTAGAGTATTTATGATATTTCATAAAAGCACCAAGGAGCCAAACTTATCCCTCTCTTCCAAAATGAGGGATTTGCTTTACATAGCCATCTTTGGGCCTAAAATTGAATTATGTCCACTCCAAAATATATTGCTCAAAATTGCAATAATAAAGAAATACAAAATTGGCCCATGGCCATAAATAATGCGTTGTGCGATACCTCGATCAGTACCCTCGCACTAACTCCAATCCTCGCTATGAGTTCCATCACCTGTACTCAAGCCGCCAATTACATTAGTTATTAACAATCGATTGAACGAATCACCGAATCAACCGATCCCAACATAACTGCGCTCAAAGCACAATAATCAAGCACAACACCAACAACACTAGCGACATCAATATTAACATGGAATCACCCACAATACTGACCATCTAGCATGGCAAAAACACAAGCTAGTCAGGCGTCCCCAACTAACCATGCAAAGTATCCACTAGGACCCCCGCCGCGTCCGATGCGCTCCTATGGAGTACTTTGCCATAGTCACACTTGACTAAAATAATAATATCCTAAGCAAGATATAATTTCCGTAATAGAGCCTCCAAAATGAGCCTCCAATCGTGTATTATTTGAGTCTTGTGCACTGAGCCTAACTTTGGTGTTGTGATAGACCTGCCCGTTGCTGCCACATAACATGATTGTACCTAGTTTCTAACCTGGAAGCAGTGACTCGTGTGCATTGCATGTTCTTGTGTCACCACCACATCTTCTCCAGAATTTCTCATAGGCTTCTATCAAGAATTCAAAAGTGGGTGGGAGTGGTAGGTATGGGGTGGGAGCGTGTTGGGCAAGGCTTGTGGGGGGAGGCTAGAGAGGGTGCCATGTGGCAAGGCCTTCACATAATTATCTTTGGTTTTTTTTAACCTCATTTTGGGGAGGTGACACTTGTAGAGAGAGAGCATTGAGTTCTAGAGAGAGAACAACGTTGATTATATATGGTATAGAAATCAAGCTTATAGATAAGGGCCTTTTCCCACCTATTTTTTTGTTATGTTAGTAAACACAACTATTTACATTATTTTAAAGCTACTACTAATAACAACACAATGCCATTCCCATTGGTATCCATTATGTTATGCAAAAAGTTGTCTCTATAAGGAATTTTGGATCTTTTTTTTGCATAAAATGGTATATCTTTACGTTTTGGTGTCCATTCTATTATAATTACAATTGCTTCTTCTTTTCAAGGGCTTTCAAACAAGTACCCATCTTTATAGTTGTTACTTGGTCTCAACCTTCAAAAATACCTAACAACAATCTTAATTAAAGTAACATTCCCACAATGTTAAACCCTTATTTTCTATATTTCAACTTGTTTCCCTTCACAAAACCTCTTTAATATGGGTGCTTAAGATTCCACCATTAAGAGATTTAATATATTTAGACCCCCTTGAATCCCAATGGGAATGCACACTTTCGTTAAAGTCCTTAAACTAGTAGGCCCTGTGTTTTTTTTATGGAATGGAATTTTCATTTCCTTGTGTTATATTGTTAGCTTAGCACCATGGTGAATCCCAAGAAGATGATGTGCTAATACTCATTTAACTAAGTGTCACTCCTTGCTATAATAACTTTAGGGTAGAACACAGTTCAGATTTAGGCAAGTTATGTCATTTTATAGGCAATGGTATGTCCCCATTGGACTTTCTCAAGGCTCTCCATGGCGTAGGAAAAGTCCTTGACATGCAAGATAGGACGTGCGGTATAAAAATTTCAATGATGTATTACAATTGTAAGCTATTTTGCAAGACTATTACCAAAAGTAGTATCAATATCTATTTTACTCGCTTGTTATGTGAAGACAAATGCAAATTGGCAGTTAATGAATTGTCTTGTGGATGACTGATAAGCAAGAAGAAAGAAGACTAAAATACATTGTTGTGGTTGAGTAGCGATGGATCCAAAACTTGATGTGGATTCTTTGATGCTCATTCTATCATGCATGTAGTCAACACGGAGTTGGAGATCCAACATGAGTAAGCCATGGACCTAGGCACTACATAGACCCAAAGGCAAGAAAAGGCCTAAGAGGATTTGGCCAAAGGTGAAGTGTCCCCATGAGTCCTTGCACGGTCATCTAGTGATGTGTTCACTCAAGATTTAAGCTCATCAAATACATGTGAGACCATGAATAACCATTGGGAAAAGGCTCCAAAGGTGCCAAAAAGACCAAACCCCTTCTACCCTCTCGAGAGTAGAACTGGGCCAATGGTCCAGTCGTTGCCCAAGTAGCCCACTATCCTGATCCTCGATCTAGTCACATGCCTCATCAACCCCAAGGTCTCTTGCAGACTTGGGCTAATGAAGGCACCATGTTGTATACTATGCATCAATCGGAGCCGAGGGATTGCTATAGAAACTAAATCCTGAGGGGCATCCCGATCCTAGAAGCTATGTACCAATGACGAGGGTCTGAAACACTGTAGGTTATTGCCCTTTGATGTGCAAGTGAGGATGCCCTTGTATTTGATGTCCACTTAGGAGGCAAGTTATCCAAATTTGCAAATGACATTTTGCTAGAGTTTCCGTTTTAGCTCGTGAGGACCTTAGCTTTGGTGGAACATGGTTCAGACTCACAGTGGTACTTTGATCCTAACCCACTTCTTATTGCCCTAGGTTCATGGAGAGTGTCGCTCTATGGAGGTATCCCCTTGAAATCCTTACAGTGGGACCCTGGGGAGTGGGAGTGGATTGATGAGGAGCATTGAGAGAAAAGCCTCCCCTTCTTTCATTACACTATCATCAGTAATGCTAGGAGATTCTAGCTAAGTTGCTGTAGAGGTTGGAGGCCTTCCAGATATCTCTTGATTTGCAAAGGAATTTATGAAGAGACTTTGGAAAGCCCTTAGGAATAGTAAAATCACTCATTTCTTTTGGCTTTCTATTCATGGAGGGATTGCAATAAACCTGTGGAGATCCAAATTTGGGGCAAATTCTACTTGTCCATCCAGCATTGCTTATGGGATTGTAGACAGGTGAGGGTAGTTTGGAACGGGATTGCTAGGATTTTCAGTACGTTAATACCCTCTCCATTCTTCATGACTTGGGGCTTAGTTGCTTGGCTCACTCTCACAGGGCCTCAAGTGTTCTATGAGAGGCATGACTCTTCATGTGCTTTGTCGATTCGATGACAAATAGTTAGTCATGCTCTTTGGATATTGTTCCTGCCTCAACTTTCAGAGCTGTGCATTCTTTTGTGAATTCTTCCTGAGAGATACTAGCTAGCATTTCAGCATGGCACATTTGGAAAGCCAAATGCACAGAGGTCTCAAATTCTTCCTACTCACACTTTGGCTAGCATTTGGATGGATACTATTCATACTCTGATGGCCATTTGGGGTACCATGCAGAGTTCTTCTGGGGTAGCCAATGCTAGGAGGACTATCTTTCTTAAAGAATGGAGGGGTTCTCCCTTCTCCTCTAAATTTTATTTAGGGTTGGGGTGGCATTTTCAGCCTCCACCATGGCTTTTTTCTCTGTTTGCAAAACCGTGTATGAGTCAATGAGCTGTGAAATACTCTCCCTGCTATGCTTAGATCCATGATGGCATCATGATCTATTTGCAAGACTTTGTATGAGAAAATGAGCTGTGAAATACTCTCCCTGCTATGCTTAGGTCCATGAGTAGTGAAGAAATGTTTATTGACTCTACCGCCCATCTGAGTCCAAATGACCCATGTGCATGAAAGGCATACACATCTCTCAGATCCAACAAAGTTTGTTGATAAGCCCTTGCTATAACAAAGTGCTCCTGTATCCAAGCATCAATAGGTCATTTTTGCTCTTCTCTCTATATACAAGCCAATTGCTAGAGAACACCTATCTCCCTCCTGAGAATCTCATGTCTTCTAGTACTAGCGATCAAATGATAGAACACACTAATGGCAGACAAGGACGTAGCCACATCTGAGGGGGAGGGCACTCCACCTTGCATATGAGATACCCAAATATGCAAAGCTACCTCTATGAGGTTCTCCTTTGCATAAAAGGCATGTAGAATCCAGATACTGGCAGAGAATCCTCCTAAATGAGGCTCCAAAATCATCAAGATGACAAGAAAGTGATCTGTAGGTGGAAATCCATGAGAAATGCATACCTATCCACCACTATTTAGAGCTCAATCATCAACATAAAACCTATCAATCTGGGTGGGCATCTGTGGCCTCCTGTTTGATAACAAAAGTAGGAGTGACTATGACTAAATGTGAACGGCAACATCAATCTAACCTCTACCACCACTGAACTGGAAAAGGAAGGCATCCCAAGGTACTCTCTCCAACGACTCGATGCCACCATGCATATCCCCTTTCTTATTAGAAGGCAACTCCACCATGTTAAAGTCACCTCCAAGAATCTGCAATGGGGGCCCACCAATCCTTCCAAAGGGGACACGATCCCCTCTATTTTTGGGGGTGTGAAGGTTGAGAAGTACAACCTTACATCCCCCAATGAAAATCAATATCCTTTGAGATCTATAGAGAGAGATGAGGCCCTGACCAACAACCGTGGGAAAAATAGAATCCAAAACGGAAATGCGTGTACCTCCCCTAGTGCCTAAAGGAGGTGACTAGAAAGTGTGACCTGAAATCAATTTACGTAACTTTACGCAATCTCTAGCATCCATTTTGTGCTCCTGAACAAAAAAAACATCAATGGAACCACCAGTGACACCTAGATGAAGTTGATTCCAAATCACTTGCTTGCAATAGTGATGTGGCCCTATATCAATCCTCACCGGCATGGGGAATAGCATGGAACACTTGACCTGACCTAGTGGCAGAAACAAACCCCTTAATGGGGAAGACCTCTTGCTTGAATGGTGAGGGAGGGAACTAAGTGGAGAAAAATCAATGGGTGAAAGAACTCATCCACCTGAGCATGAGGCAACTCGGTCAAACTGAATACCAATCAATGGCTTGCCAAAGGTAGAAGACACAAAATCTTCCTTAAGAAAGTTTGAGAGATTAGCCAGGACCAAAAAGGAGTTCCTATGAATCAAGCCTGGCAAAGGGGTACATAGAATCCATGTAGATGAAGCTGGAGAGGTGGACGGTACTACCCCTTTCTACCATCTATGAGGGGGAAGTAGATGAAACATGGGGTTGCTCGGAGGTGCCATGACTCTAAAAACCTACAGTGGCTCCTGTGAATCATCAACAAGAACCTCAAGGTGAGGAGCTTCCATTTTGGTCAAGAGAGGGGACTAAAATGGGAGAAGCCTCTTGAACTGCACAAGAAGACGCAAGGATCATCAACGATGACCCTAACTCCAACTACCCGGCTTGACTGGATTGCCTTTGCTCTATAGAAGAAGGGAAACCCAAGGAAGGGACAATTCCGAATCGCTCTCCAATCAATGGAAGTAGGCAATGATAAACCTGAGGAAGTCCGAGGAACTTGATGAAGAGGAGGTGCTATCCAATGTGAAAAAAGCCCAAAAAATCTTCCTATAGCCTAATTATAGAGGGTGGCTTTGAGCAAAAGTGCTCACAGCCTCTGACGAATCAAAAACTACTTAGAAAAAATCTCGTCCCAACAAGCAACATCTTTAAGGGGTGCTGAGAGGGGAGGGGGCTGAGGGCTAGGCTAAGAGGAAAGCTACGGTAGGGGGCAATAGGGAAAGAGGTAGGGAGGAGGAACATCTCTTCAATTAAGTAATTTTTTCTCAAACTCTGGATGCCATATGAGTAGCTACCGCTCTCGTACTCCTCTTGGGCAATTATATAAACATTGCCAAACCCCATGGAGGCTCCTCATCAAAGCGGAGCCCTTTTGTGTGAGGGGAGCCTCTAAAAAAATTCCACCTATGGGATTGTTGCCAATGACATCTTATATAGGGGGTGTTCCTGAGAAGACCACAATGAGGTAAGAGCTTCAGCCTACAGTGAGTCTATGTAGCACCAACTCCCCAAAGGGCTTACTCTGCATTTCGAGATCAATGATGCCAAGCCCTCCTTGTGCCTAGGGCAAGATCACCATTTGCTAGACAATCCATGTTGGGGTAAAGGCCAATGGCCTAGTATATACCCCTTTGTACCATACATACATAATAAGAGCTTACCTTGATCTGGGTGAGTTAGCAGCCACAATTTCGATGTTCTCCCTTTCTTTGTTGCTCTCTAATAAGACCTCCTCTCCATCAACTAGTATCAGAGCTTGGTTGAGCGAAGCCAACAAGGAGATTCTAGCATTGCGGTGTTGCTGTGCCAAGAGCCCGAACTTGTTACGTGGAGTCTCCTACTACCCGTGGGCTGCCCCTGGGAGCTATATTTTGACATATACTAGCTCGTTTTTAATGTTTCAGCCATATGTATCAGGTTGCCTCGATTGTTCCAGCAATCTATTGCCTTGTTTGAGTAGGGGAGAAGGAATATTATCCATCTATGGTCAAAAACGACCTGCTGCTCTGCAATTTCAGCCATTGAAAGTTGCTTTTTTGGGGCCCGAAAGCAAAAACATCTTTTGCCTGAAGAGAAATCTACAGTCAATATAGAGGAAGTGAATGCCATAAGTAACAATAGTGATGAGGGTGACATTCTTTATGCCTCTATGTTTGAGCATGCTTTTCTTGTAACTAGTGATGATGCATTGTCACAGAATTGGATACTAGACTCAGGAGCATCTTTCCATGTCACTCCACATAGGGAGTGGTTTACCATTTATGATGCAGGAAGGAAAGGAACCGTGAGACTTGGAAATGATTATCCATGTGACATTGTTGGAGTGGGAGATATCCAATTGTCTCTTCCTAATGGTTCTACATTTATACTCAAGAATGTTAGGCATGTTCCAAATCTGAAAAGGAGCTTGATAAGTACGGGACAGCTTGATGATGATGGCTATCATGTGGTTTTTGGCAATAATACATGGAAAGTTAGCAATGTGACCGAGCAGCCATCCGTCTCTTTGTGGCATCATCAACTGCCATGTATGCAGCACACTTCCGGGGATGTGATCTATCGATGGCAACTGGAGGAGATTTGAGCGGCTACATGTGACTATGGAGTTTAGGATGATTCAGAGTAAGCCCTCAGTTCCACATGAGAAAGTACATGCAGAGTTCGCCATGACACCACTACAGATTGATGCCATCTTCCAGACAATGACATTCATTCATATAGTCTGGGAATTACCCCTTTGGAGACTACCGAGGTCGGCCCTGGAGTCTCATCCAGATGACTAGCTGAAAGCGGAGTGGACACATGGTATGCACGCATATCCACATGGTTTGCCAGCCATGGGTTTTAGATGGACAGGCTTCCCTCCTTCCAGTTCAGCATGGATGCACCTCGTGAGTCGATCCCACGAGATGAGATTAATCGTGCTTGCGCACTGATAATGGAGGAGAGTATACCTCTCATGCATTTAAGAATTTTTGTGAGCTACGTGACTCCTGAGAATCCTTCTCAGAATGGGGTTGCTAAGAAGATGAATAGAACCATTCAAGAAAGGAATATAAGCATGCTTTCTAATGCCGGTCTACCTCATGGCTTTTGGGCTGAGTCTATCAAGACAGCAGTACATCTTATCGATAGATCGCCTAGCAAGGTACTAGATGGGAAAGTGCTAGAAGAGGTTTGGTCAGGCAAGCCACCATCTTATGGGCATCTTCATGTCTTTGGCTGTGAAGCTCATGTTCATATCCCTAAGGAAAAATGCAACAAGCTTCATCCAAAGTCAAGGAAGTGCATTTTTCTTGGATATGGTGATTCAGGTGAGATGGGATACCGATTGTGGGATCCAGAGGCCAGGAAGATAGTACACAGCCATGATATTATCTTTAATGAGGACAAGATGCACAAGAAGCCAAAAAAGACTGTTGAGATACATAGAGTGGTGTTTCAAGAGGATGTTTCAAGAGGATGGACAACCACCATATGAGAGGCATGCACAACCTGTTCCACATGATGTAGGGCATGGACAACCCATAGATTGTGAGGTGGAGAGCCACATCTAGGTGGACAACCTCAGGTTATGCAGGAAAATCAGTTGGGACAGCAAGATGCTCATGGTGAGCAAGTGTTGAGACGTTCCACTACAAAGGGAGGAGGGTGCGAGATCGAAGGGAGAGGACCCTGCCAAGCATAACGCTTCCCCGTCAGCGCCGTTGAAAACGGTGGGTCCCTCCATCGCATCGGGCAACCATACGTGGAGTGGGGATTGCGTAAACTTAGATACCAGACCCAAAAATGGTGGAGAAGCACATGTATTAGCAAGGGAAGAGCCGGTGCTGTTGCTATCAATCAACTCACTAGAATCTCACGACCTCCACAGAGATATGCTCCATCTCTAGATTATGTCATGTTGACAGATTGTGGTGAGCCTTCATGCTTTGAGGATGCTATGTCTAGGAATGAAAAGCATAAGTGGGAGAAGGCTATGCAGTCAGAGATGGATTCTTTGACGAAGAATGCTACTTGGGATTTGGTTTATTTGCCCAAAGGAAAGCATGCATTGCCATGCAAATGGGTTTACAAGTTGAAGATGTCTCCAGCAGATGCATTGCCTAAGTATAAGGCAAGGTTGGTAGCCAAGGGTTTTAAGCAAGAGAAGGGTATCGACTTTGATGAGATCTTTTCCCTAGTGGTGAAGATGACTACCCTTCGTACAGTGCTTGCATTAGTTGCCAAAGAGGACATGGAGCTTGTCCAAATGGATGTAAAAACAGCTTTTCTACATGGAGATCTTCATGAGAACATCTATATGCACCAGCTAGAGGGGTTTGTTGTGCAAGGCAAAGAATGGATGGTATGCAAGCTTCAGAAAAGCCTTTATGGGTTAAAGCAGGCTCCTAGGGAGTGGTACCATAAGTTTGATGCATCTATGTGATCCCAAGGGTACACACGAAGTGAGATAGGTCATTGCCTCTACACAAAGAAGGCATCAAAAGGTAGCCTTCTTATTTTGATTTTATATGTTGATGACATGCTTATTGCTGGGAAATCTACTTTGGATGTGGATGCCTTGAAGAAAAGGTTGCATGAGACCTTTAACATGAAAGATTTGGGTGATGCTAGTCACATACTTGGCATGAGAATTGTTCGGGATAGGAACAAGAAACTCCTTCATTTGTCACAGAAAGAGTACATTAGCAAGGTACTTGAGTGTTTCAAGGGGAAGTCCATAAGTACTCTGTTACCTCCATATGTGAAACTCAGAGCGACAGCCCTAAGTCAGATGAGGAGCGGGTTGAAATGGCAAAGATACCTTATGCATTCGCAGCAGGAAGCTTGATGTATGCCATGGTTGCTACACATCCAGATATTGCTTTTGCAGTGGGAGCTATTAGCAGGTATATGGCAAATCCTGGCAAGAAGCGTTGGGAGGCAGTGAAAGATATCATGAGATACTTGAATGATGGTACAAAGAACATGTGCATTTTCTTTGGGAGGAAGGACACATCTGTTGTTGGATATGTAGATGCTGATTTTGCAGGGAATGTAGACACCAGGAGGTCTACTACAGGATATCTATTCTCATTCACTGGAGGTGCAGTTTCATGGGTCTCTCGTTTGCAGCCATGTACAGCTTTGTCTACCATTGAGGTAGAGTATGTTGCAGCCACTGAGGCATGCAAGGAAGCTATATGGCTTACTCGTCTAGTGGGAGACTTGAGCATTGCAAGAGAAGTTCCAGTTTTGCACTGTGACAGTCAAAGTGCCATCCAGTTGGCACGGAATCCTATCTTCCATGCGAAGACAAAGCATATTGATGTGAGGTATCACTTCATCAAAGAGGTGATTGAAGACAAGCGCATCCAGCTTGTCAAGGTTCACACAGATGAGAACCCTGCAAATCTTCTTACAAAGAGTCTTTCCTCAAAGTGGTTTCCACATTGCAAAGTATTGATGGGTGTCGGATGACATTAGGATGCCCATCTTCTCCCTTGAAGGCACATTGGCCTTTACGTGGGAGGTTATTGGGGTAAAGGCCAATGGCCTAGTATATACCCCTTTGTACCATACATACATAATAAGAGCTTACCTTGATCTCGGTGAGTTAGCACCCACAATTTCGGTGTTCTCCCTTTCTTTGTTGCTCTCCGATAAGACCTCCTCTCCATCAATCCACAACCTTGGCTTCTGTGTTCCTCAAATTATACCAACCCACCCATAAGAAATTGTACAGTCGGTGCCGTCTGCAAACACTGAGTCCAGTAACTTCCCCTATGGATGAATTGGGAGCCGCATCATAGTGAGGATTGCTGCCTGAGAGTGCATAAAGTAATGCAAAGCCTCTACCACAAAGAGGAAGAGAAAGGGAGAGAGGGGCAACCTTGATGAAGTGAGCAAGAAAGAGTAAAGACCTCTCCTATGTGACCATCAATAAGCATCTAATAGAGACTCCCTGTATACATGGTCGAAATCCCCTGAATCCATATGTCTGAAAAGCCGGACCTTTGCATGGTGTCCTCTAGAAAAGACCAATCCACCCTATCATAAGCCTTCTCAAAATACAAAAGAATGATCATGATAGGTTGAGACTCCTCTCGAGCCCCAACCAAATGCCTCTCAAAAGGTCAAGACATTGTGCAAAATACTAGGTTCCTGAACAAAACTTATCTACTAATATCCCCATAAGGCGGGGCCACACCTCAAGACCTTGGCTAAGATCTTGTAAGCAGTGCCCAAAGTAATCAGTCTACATTGGTGAATGTTTGATCTATCGGTCCCCTTCAAGATTAAACAAATTGAACATTAACTCAAGGACTATAAAAGAGAGCCCAAGTCAAAAATATCTTGAAAATCCAATCAAAGGGGGTGGTGAATGTTCTCTAATAAACACCTAAAAATGTCAGTGTCGTTCCATCCTTCCTAGAGGGAACTTTTGAGGAGGGAGGGCCTCCAAAAGCTCCTCATCGGTGAAAGGTGTCTCCACCTACCTACTCATACTCAAAGAGATTACTGTCCGGATATGAGCCGAAATTGCATCCCGGGCTATAAGGACCTAAGGACCTACGGGTACTCCTCCTCAGACTAGAAGACCTACTAATAGAAGTTTATTTATGGTCATCTCTAGGATCTCCTATGGTTCCGAGTGAGTGCGACTATCCACTCGCATCTCATAGCTATTGCAGCTACACCCTTGCCAAATGGGGGCTTGTGGTATGAAAAAAATTGCATGGTCATACTATCTTCTTGCTATCACGACCCTGTGTGAGAAGAAGGGCAGCAGCATCTTCTCTGCCTCCAAAAACATGTCTTCTTCAAAACCCAATTGGTTTTTCTTTAGTTTCTCTTCATTCCCTTGACTAGTTGCCCTAAAAATTCACTAGTAGGTAGCCCATAGGCTCGCCTAAGTGCACCTCATACCGTTTTTGAAATGGTGGCTCCAACAAGTTGTATCATCAGAAATGGCGTGGGATAGGGCGAGTGTAACCACGGGCTGTAGAGGCCATAATCCTTCAATTCCTCTCAAGTGGAAGTGTGCCTTAACTAGGGGAATCTACACCTGAAAGGGCTGGAGCAATGGTTCAGAGATGAAAGAGAACAAGCACTTGGAAATTTCCTGGGAAGAAGAGGAAGAAAAGCTTCAAAAACTTCATGGTGAAGAAGATGATGACATGGCACTCAAGGAGGTCTCAAGGAGAGTGAACCAAGGCTCTGATAACACATGTTGGAGTTGCAAGAAGGATTGAGCAAGTGAAGCAAAAGAGAGAGAGATTATTCAAGAGAGACAGGCCCAATATATAGGCTCCAGTTATATCCAATAGTGACATCGCATGTGAGCTCAGTAGAGCATCTAGATCCACAAATCTCTCAATCAGTTCCATGATTCTCTCAATCACACACCACACACCTAGATTCACTCAATCACACCTACTGACACATATCCAGACACACCATGTGTTCACGCACTCACAACCTTAGACCTTAGGACTCTAGATCCCATTACATCAATTTGTCCTTCACGTTTTAATGCCTCTAGCCAGGAGACCTTAGCGGGCCTTGGCTTAGTAAAGCAGGAATCCCAGATATTTGTAATACTTTCCTAAATACTTTTAAGGCATAAAAGTTTAGGATCAGCTTTAAACCATGAAGAGGAACGTCTCCCCATCCCAAAGTTTCATTATAGGGAGACAGGCTTATGGTCCGAAAGGAACAAGCCTAGATGAGTCCGTTTAGTAATAGCGGGCACCTCACTCAACAAATCCTAATATAAGTAGATTCTGTCTAGTCTTCCTTCTCTTCTATTGAGGCCTGTTTGACTATTGCACCACGTGAAAATGCCCTCTTTGCCCATGTCAACCAAATGCAATTTCTCTTTCAAGTTTTCCCAGACATCTCTTTCTAAACTTTTAACAACACAACTAACCCTTTTTCCATCCATTTGTCCTTGACTGTTTTCACCATGTTGAAATCTCCAAGGAGGAAGCCTCTTTCCCCTACAACATCTAGAGATTCCCAAGTGCTCTTTCTTTCATGATAACTAATAGAGGCATAGATGGAGGTAACCAAAAAATGTTTTCCTTTAAACATAATAGATGAAGAGACCCATCTACCTTGAATATCCACCTGCTTACTAAGGATACATCCCGGGAAAGAACTCCTACAACAGTCCCTCCTTTTCCATCCTCATGGTTAGTGACAAACCAAGTTCTTCTTTTGTCTATTTTTTTCAGTCTTTCCTGAAGAGTGAGGCCAGACACTTTTACCTCATGAAGTGCTAGGAACATTAGTAAAAGAGAATTGACTCTCAGCCAGAAAGCAAGCTCCTCACTTCTACTAGGGTCAGTTAGACCCCTAACATTGTAGGTGAGGGGAGAGACTATTTACTTACCATTCTTCTTAGATCCCTTTTTAGCCTTGGGATTTAGGCTATCACATTGAGGACTTCCTATTTAAGATTGTCTTCTTTTGTTTTGCACAACCATAAAAGCAATGTTCTGAGAAGGAGTTTCCTTGACCTCTTGGGTTGCCTTGGGGAGCTCCTCTTTAGATTCAGTACCTTCCATATTTTCTGAACTTCTAGAAATATCCTCTTCAAAATCCTTTGCCCAGCCAGGGTCAAATTCATTGTCTTGCATCTTGTCCTGATTTTCTCTTATCCACTCTTTGGTCTCATTTTTAGCTAGAGCTTCAAAAGAGTTCTTAGTGAGAGGAGTTAGAGGGGACTTACTCAGCACTTTGGTTGGAGGAGTAACTTTGGGATTGGAGGGAGATCCCTCACCTAGAGGAGTCTTTTCAGAACTAAAAACAAGAGCCTTAGGTACCCATTTTTTAGTTGGTGGAATAAGAGGCTTGGGAGTGGGAAGGGTCTGCGGTTTGGTCTTACCCTTCTTCTAGGGACAATTTTTCACTGAATGATTTGCGAGTCCACAAAGAAAGCAGGAGTTAGGGAGGTTTTTGTACATCAACTGCTGCTGATCTCTAGAGACACTCCCATTCATATTTAGGATCACTAAAGAGTTAGGCATTTCCTCAGCAATGTCCATCTGAATGTAGATCTGGGGGTTTCCCCTTGGGTTGATAAAGTTTTTCACTTGTACATCTAGTACCTTACAGAGAGCTGGAAGTTGATTGCAGAGGGACAAAGGAAGATCAGGTAATTCAACACAAATGGGTATTTTGGTGGATCTTTGTTTGTTTGGAGAAAATCATGCATTGACCAAGAGAGATACAATGGCTGATCCAAAGACCGTGTTGTAGTGCCCTTGTTGGCATATCAACCCGTTCAAACAAGAAGACAATGTAACTCTTCCTAAAAAATCAGATGTTTGTTCCAGCCAATCCTTTCCTCAACTAGTTTTCACGTATCCATGATACAATAACTGCTAGAGGCAGATACCCAACAACTCCTTAGACTTAGAAAGGAGATTGTCGTTAAGTGTGACAGTGACATGCGTACCTAAATCAAAGACTACGCTGCTCGACTAGCATGAGCGTTCTCTTTTGGAAGTGAGCATGCGCTTTTCGGATGGCTTCCTCCCTCTATAGGGCCTGAGGGGAGAGTTTGGGGACCTGGTCGTCTTGCGTTTTCTGCGGGACTTCAACTGCCTTGGCAGTTTCTTTCATCCTTTCTCTCAAGGTCTTCTCCACTTCCAGGACTTGTTCCGTTGTTGCTAGCTTCATTGGTTCCTCTGTCTGCATAGCTATTAGTGGACTCTCCTGTGTTTTTTTCTCCGCCTGCGGGTGCATAGCTCACTCACCTTCATCGTCTTGTCTTTGGAGGGGAAAAGTCACGGACTCTTATGCGTAGGAAGGGCGAGGAACAAATCTTGATCTGGCGGGAAGGGAGAAGAAGCCTCTCCTTGTCGTCTGAGCTCCTGCCGCGTACGTTGTCTTTGCACTCCTCCTGCCTCTGTTGGCATGCCAGTCCCTGTGGATGAGGTACTTACCCTCTTCTTGATCATCTCATTCAAGTTGATAACCATAACCACCTCCTCGTCCTCTTGTATGGGAGCTACTTCCCCCTCTTTTGTTGATTGGAAAGCAGCCTGGGTTGGCAGGGAGAGGTTCTCTGTCATCTTCAACATAAAAACCGAAGTCTGGAGCTCATACTAGTGAAAATGCTTTGTTTGTCTTGTTTAGACGTCAGGGGAGGGAACTCAGCGTCATTAAAGAGTAGGTTATTCTAGCCTGAGAGTTGTCCTTTCAATCCCAGATCCTGTACTAGTTTTGTCTGGAGTTCATGCTTAAGATGAGAGAGAGTATGATGTAGATAGGCATTCCCATCCCCATCACCTCCATCGCCATCACCCTCCTCCATCTCTCTCCAATCTAAGAGCACATTTTTTAGCAGCAGCAGATATCAGATGCCAGAGTCACCTCCTCCCAAGGAGAGGCCTCAAGGCATGGTCCCCTATAGTAGGTAGAAGTGATGGGGTATGTATTTCAAGATTGGGATCCTGAACATGTATGCCCTTGCTTGTAGAGTGCCCTTCTTTCTGCAAGCATATTCTTGAGAGCCTCCTAGATGTTGACTCTTGGGTTGTTGGAGGTGACTTCAATAACCTAGAGGTTGAGAAGGACAAGCAAGTAGGAGCCTCTTTTTAAGAGATGCCCGTAGCTGAAAGGAGCTAGTGGGAGTAGCTCATTTTTGCAATCAGTGGTCATGATCCATGGAGAGAGGTCTCTAGAGTTTCTAGATTTCCCGATAGCCTTTTCTTCTTTGGCCAGTAGAGGCTGATGGCCTATTAGAACAACTTGATAGGTCCTATGTGCGAGACTGGGCAATGCACAAAGGGGGAACATGGGTATCCGGTAGGTACGATGATGTTAGACCACTCCCGCATTGTGCTTCACCTAGAATAGACCCATCATGGACTTCCATAGATGGGGGTCCAAATCATACTTTGCTTCAGAAGGAGGAGGTGCAATAGGCCATGATAGAGATTTGGTAGTAGTGTCAAAGAGCCCTCTTGGGGGTGGTTGGGCTACATGGGTGGCAAACACGATTCAAAGGAATACTGAGGAGCCCCAGTCCTCCTAAGCTTTTCATTGGTGCATGCTCTTTAGGAGCATGAGATCAGCCGTAAGATGGAATCTGGCTTCCATAGATTGACTTAGAGAGCAGGACTAGTATCATAGTGGCTTACATACCATTATGATAGTGTATGGCTCAACCTTTAGGCCATAAAGATTCGTCGGGTTCAGTATCATATAACTAGAGGTGTGAAGCTTCATTTGGTCTGAGGCTTGCACTGAGTCTTCTACTTCCAAGTACCTTTGATTACGCAGCAAATGCCCTCTACTTGATGCTTTTTGGAGTGAGGTAGCAACCCTCCAAAGTTCCTTTGCATTCTGCAAGCATTTCTAGACTATTTTTGAAGGTTGATGCTACACTAAATGCTAAGGTGATGCTTGAGGAGTCAAAGTACAGATCAGAGATTCAGAGATTGCTTTTTCAGTTGTGAGAATGCTCTTTGAAGTTCAGTTTAATGCATTTTTCATAATTTATATTGAGGTTATGATACTTTGAAGTGGATTTCAAGTCATACTATCTTGTTGACTAGTTGACTAGTTGACTAGTGTGGGTTGACTACTATGACAAGAGCTTTCATGAAGGAAGAATATATCATGACTTGCATGATGATTTCCGATGGACATGATTGGAACAAAGGTTTCAACTACAACCATTATGATTCTTATTTTGAAGATGCCTTAGTTATGGTTTTAGTGTCTTTCATGATGTATGAAATGTACTTGCATTTGGTTGACTATACCTTGCCATACAATCATGACCACCTCTTGTACAAGAGTAGACACTACCCTTGCATGACAAGTGGTAAGACCCTCTTCAGTCCATATGATTCACAAAATGTTTTTAAGGCTTGGACACTCAAAGAAGGTGAATGACTACAAGGATCTTGTATTGCAGAATATGGACAAGATACATTAAAGAGTGTAGAGAAGGATAAAGAGCAAAGGAGTTATAAGATTGGCTACATCAAGAACCTCTCCAATGACAGTGAACCTCACACTATGGTAGCTTGGAAGAGAAGAAGGAAAAGGACAAGATATGCCATCAAAGGGGGGTATTTCCCCACATCTTCCACTTAGAATGTTTTTGTGTGTGTGGTCAATTAGGGTTCTCTGCCTTGGGATGTCCCCCTCAAATGATTGTTAGTCTTATGTGTTACCTTGTTGGATCTAAGGGTATTCCCATGCATAGTCATTGTCTATCTCCCAATTGTAAACCAACAAACCAAAGTCAGAGTGAGATCATGTTGATGAGGATGCCCAAATGATTCTACTGCTGCTGATGCAACTAGAGTGAGTACTAGGTTATGGATCATGTGTGTTGCCACTAGAGGTGGGCAAGCCATGAAGTTTCCCATGGACTACTGTTAGGGTTGAGGTCATCAATTTGTAGGGGGGAATGAAGGACAAATTGATGTAATGAGGTCTAAGGTTGTGAGTGTGTGAACACATGTTGTGCCTGGATGGGTGTCAGTAGATGTGATTGAGTGAATCTAGGTGTGTGGTGTGTGATTGAGAGAATCATGGAACTGATTGAGAGATTTGTGGATCTAGATGCTCTACTGAGCTCACATGTGATGTCACTACTAGATGTAACTGGAGCCTATATATTGGGCCTGTCTCTCTTGAATAAACTCTCTATCTTTTGCTTCACTTGCTCAATCCTTCTTGCAACTCCAACAAAAGGAACCCAAAAATTCCTAATGCAGGCTAGGCGTGATAGGGCTAAAATATGAGCTCGCAGAATGGATAAGATCAGAGCGATTCACGAATATCAATGATGTAGAGAGGGATGCTAGGGCAGGGGATGTAAGAGCTCAAGAGGAAGTACTCACAGCAGCTAGAATCAAGAGCAACTAAAGCTTAATGAGGCAAAATCTTATTTAAGAGAATGGTGGGTAGGAAAAATAGATAAGCTGACCAAGGAATCTTTCAAATTGATCAGGAGAAAAAGAGCATAGGAAGAAGTTTCTCTGTTGAAAAAGAGTGACAACCTAGTAGCCAACAGATACATTAGGAACGTTCACTTCATCCTCCAACACTTTCAAAAATTGCTATCTGATGTTATTTTGCCAAATGAGTCTATAGCAAGCCAGGCAACTGTGCAAAGATGCCAGAAGGACTGTCAATAATTTTGATAGTATTTACCTTGGAAAACCCCACGTTAGATGAACTCAAACTGGGAGTTGATGTGATGGCTGAGGCTCGAGGGTAAGAAGTCGAGGGAAGATGGCCTTCCTACTGAATTCTATAAGGCCTTCTAGGATACTATAGGCCCTCGGCTTCTCCAGGTTTGGAATGAAAGCCTTGTTTTCTCCTCCTTACTTGATCCCATAAACGGGGTAGTTATCAATCTTATCCCCAAGGAGGGTCCCAGGGATGAACTTAAAAACTGGAGACCCCTCACCATGCTGAATTGTAGTTACAAGATCTTTGCTAAGACCCTCTCCCTTCACATTCAAAACATATTGGACTCCTGGATCCTCAAGGAACAGAAGGGGTGCATTAAAAGTAGACATCTTCTTGAAGCAATTATCAATGTTTGGGAAGGGTGTGAGTATGCTAAAGATTCAAAGCAAGACATATGCTTTCTTAAAGTTGACTTTGACAAGGCCTGAGACTGATTGGATTGGGATTTTCTGATACAGACCTTCTAGGACATGGGTCTTCCTCCAACCTTTGTGTCTTTTATGAGACTGCTCCTCACCAATGCTTCAACCAAAGTGTGTGTCAATGGAGAGATGAGCCAATCCTTCCCTCTCAAAAGACCTATCAGATAAGGTTGCCCTTACACTCCCCTTCTATTTGCAATTGCTGTGAACTCATTGGGCTGGCTTATTCAAAATCAAATTGAAAATGGTTCCATTTAAGGTATTGAGCTCCCTTCAAGCAAGCAACTTATTTGCCAACAATTTGCAGAGCACGGGCCTGGCCACATTGAGCATGAGCATACAGATATAGGTATTGTTCCTAGACCAAGCCACGTATATCCTGCAAAATGCACATCTTCAATGAGTCCAACCGAATGTGTTAAAGACTTAGTAAAACTGATGGTGAAGGATGAAGAGGCATGAGTGCCTCTTGTCTTTTGAATTCTGCAAGTCACCTTAGTTGTGGTAGTGAATCTCTTTTTGATTCAAGTGAATGTAATTTGAGTATGTAAATAATATATAAACTTCTTTTCTGCGCCCAAAAAAAAAAGTGCTCTTAAATCAAAGGAAAAAACGTGCTCTTAAATAAAAGGAAAATCAATTGCCCATCCTACCACATCCCTTGAAGAATAAGTTGTTCTGGTTGCTACTCTTGCGGTTGCTGCCCATGCACGATCATGAAGTCTGTTCACATACCAACTCACCATGGTCCAACTCATGGGAAGGACGGGAAGTTGGAGAACAAGGACCTCCTATGGGTGGGAGTCTGAATAACAACCATGGATTTTTAAGATTTTGAAAAGGGTTTGGATGGGGAGTAGTCTGTGTTTGTGCAATGACACACCAAAGGCATGACAGGCTCGATGCCTACCTTTAGGGTCCGTTGCATCATGAAAGGGACGTCCACACCAAGCAGACTAGCACACTGTTGTAGCGTCAATGTGCAACTGCTTGAGCTAAATCACAGCTACTATGAGGCCTCATCCCCATCTCTCTGTCAAGAAGCCCATCTGAAAGAAGCCATGTCACCATGGGAAATCCACACTCTCTCCCCTAGGGTCCACCCACTCTTTTATCATGTGAAACATCTGGTCTCTCATCATGAGATAAAAAAGAATGAAGTCCACTTCCTCTCTCGTGAATGTAAAATTGAAACCCCAAAAAGGGCAAGAGAGGGAGCCAACACATCTCCAAACCCTTTGGGGGCTACAGCATCAAAATTGTCACCTCGAAGCAAAAGGGGTAATCTGCATGCCTCAAGTGACCCATGTGCTTGCAATGGAGACACTGACCCATAATGCGAGAGACCTAATATCCATGGCAAAACTCTCTCGTATCTAGAGTCTCAAGGAAGATCTCCTTTGGCAAAGGCTTAGGGTACTCAAAAATCACCTCAAGTCAAGTGACTCCATCATCTACTACCATTGGTTGCTATGTCGATCATGACACTAACACTATGCCAAAGCAACCCTCGATGGAGGGAAGCATAGACCAATACTATTCTTAGGAAAGAAGAATCGAAATGGTTGTGGGAATCAAGGGAGCTACCAAGAGAGCCCCTTTGGCCATACCAAAGGGAGGTCCACAGCTCAAAATGTGATCCTCAAGCGAACAAACCAAGAAATGCTCCTACAGCTGAGGGAGAAAAGGTGAGAAAAGGGGCGGGAAAAGGAAAAAAGGAAAGAGGGGAGTACTGGAAGTAACCTAAAAGGAGAAAGGGGGAAAAGGGAAGATTCTATGAAACAATAACAACACTAAAAGAAGCCTCTTAAAGAAAAAGAGTAGGAGATGACCTAGTCGAAGTCTCCAATGAAGCCCCAAAATCCAAGAAAGTAGCCTCCTAGAGGAGAGTTTCCCCAAGGATTGGCGAACCTCCCCCCCCCTCGTGTATAGGAAAAACTAGGTGGGGGGCTACTATACAACCACTAGAAACTAGTAGGCGACACCTAAACCAAGCAAAACAAGAGTAGGAAAGGCAGTTAAAGCGACAAAGAACTAAGAGAAAAAGGGGGGAAGTCGCTCATAAAGGAAGCAACAACAACATGGCTATGGAGAATGAGCAAGGTGGGGGGGGTGGACTACGGCAAGGTGGGGGACAAGGAAGGAGGCAATAGCAATTGTGAGGGGGAGGGACGAAGGCTAGCTCCAAAAGCTGGTGCAAGAGCAGCAACTTCAATACTCTTTTGGAAGGTCTTTACCTTTTGATGAATTTAGGAACACTTGAGGAGCCTACACCTAATTAGTTGTGAGTGTGGGAGCATGGTGATTTTTCTAGTTGTTGCTCTTCTATATGAGCTAGTAAAAAGGAAACTTAGTTCATAGAGACCAAGGAATGAGCCCAAGATTTCCAAGAACTCAAGAGATGAGCATTTGTTACTTCCCATGCTTTAGTTTTCCATGTTCATGTGGATGCTTTAAGGTTTGCCATAAGGTTGTGATATCAAGTCACAACTCAAAGGAAGGCTAGACTATCCCCTTAATGATGCTAGCAAAATGCTTGCTCTTCTCAATAGAAATTACAATACAGTTCTGTAAAAAAGACTCGCTATGGTGTGTCATGTTTAAAAAATCATAGCATTGTTGAGCAAGAAGCACCTGGTATGGTGAATATAGTGTCCCTAAAAAGTTGCCCTATCCCCTTGTGATCCTTTTTTGTTCTTTGTATACTACTAAGCAATTATTCAAAAAGCAACAATCCAAAGTTGATCGATACATTGTATGCCACTTTTGCTGCAAGGGGTCAAACTTCAAAGTATACACAAACTAATGAAGAATCATTATGGAGTTAACTCGATTGCCTACACCAGTGAGCCTAAAAGGATTTTGCTTGGAAATACTAAACCAATCCTTGTTTTAAATGGACACTATAGAATCTAAACATGAGTATATGCTACAATGTCTCTTCATTGTGCTAATGTTTCCAAGGGGATTTGATACATGCATTGGCATTGAAAACATGGAAGTATACCCTCAGTGCATGATCGTTTCTCTATAGTCACACAATAGGAATTCCCATTAATAGAATTGAGTCAAGTCAAGGAAGTTGGAGACAAATAAATGAATCCATTAATAACAACATGGATAGACAATGCCAAGTTATTACTTTGTTGTGGATGTACATAATTGTCAATAACATGAGCAATTATGCTATAGATAGAAATAAATGGAACATGCAATGTTGAGATGGGAAAAGTTCAAGGATGAGCTCTAGTCCTCATTGATTTCAATGGTCCCATGAGTGTGATTAAAGATCTATAGTGAGGTGCCGTGGTTACATGAGTCTTAATAAAGATATGTAGTGAGGTGCCATGACTCACAAAATCAAATTGGTGCGATAAAAGTTTTCTTATTAGACATTATTTAATGGGGGGCTACTTGATTCTCAGGGTCACATGGAGTATAGAGATTTGCATATAGTATAGTAAGCTAAGGGGATGTAACTAGGATATTTATCAAATCTGAAGTATTAAATCATCTAAATAGTTAAAAGCAAGGAAATGTTGGCATGAGAACTTGAAAGAAAAGAAAGGGGCATTAAAGTTCTTCATTGACTAGGGGATGCCAACATTACTTTTTTCCCCTAGCCATTTTTTGATGATATTCCATTTTATTAGTGCATTTGATCGTGGCATGTGAGGAGCCTTGTATTGATGATTGCCATTACTATTAAACCTAGTCATTAGTGGGTGTGGTTTCCCTTCTTCTTATAACATGTCCAGTTATAAAGTTGAACATGGAGTTTGGGTTTTGTTGATTGTACAATAGAAGAACAAGATATGCATCCCTTCATTGTGTTTGTATGACCCTTATCCTCAAAATCAACATATGAAACCCAAAAATGTAGAAGCATATATGAATTGAAAAGAGTCCCAAAGAAATGGGGAGATTTCAAAAGCTCTTTCACCTTGCATGATGTGGCATTCCATATTTACATTCTAGCTTCCCGAGTTATTCTAAAAAGTCTCTCATGCACAAAACAAGATTGCACTTGGGTTATGAAGTCTCTTCCTAACTGACAAGTTCAAAAACTCCATCTCACAAATGCAACAAACAGAATAAAGAACAATATTTGAGAAAACCAAGTTGCGCACCTCTTCGTTTTCACCTTCACCAATGAACGTACCATTCAATATGGCCCAAAGAACAAAGCGCAAACATATTGGAAACATACAACCCATGGCTCACCTCCACCTAGCTCTAAAGAAAGGATTATAGAATATTGATTTGCTACCATGGCTTCTAGTTACTTCTATGTTGGAGCTTCCCATTGTGTCTAGAAACAATTAGACCTTGATAGCAACACCCTCAACACACATTTGTTCGAATCCTTTTTCCATAGAATGGTGAGCATTAATGCCATGTTAGGATGAAGAAGGGTCATAAAAAGGCAAAGAGATGGTGTTTAACAAGGTGTCAATAGAAGAATGGCCCTTCATAAAGTTGTTTCTTTATTTGAAAAAATGGCTCTTCACCCAAAAGTTCGTTAGAAAAATGGTTCAAATTGCTCTTTGGAGCCCCTAGAATTTGCAAAGTGTCATCCTAGGCCTCGTTTAATCATTCTAACTAAATTTTTATTCCTATTTGCCAAGTACTCATTCTTGTGCCTACTAGGCAAAAGGGTGGCACACACAAACCATTAAGAGGAGGGACTAAATCGATTGTAAGCATGATGGATGAAGTCAAGCTTATTAACAATATGAGCCCTTTCACACTGAAAGAATTGGTTTGAGTCAAATTTCAAGCTCTTGTTGTTTTTGGGTGACACTCTCTAAAATTATCCTCACATCTAATCCACCCACATTTCCAAGAGTGTGCCTAGGTGCCCATGAAAGGCTAAACTTACTTTCCTTAGAGCTATCGCCACGCAGGTTGTTTACAAAGGGAAAGGTGCCCATTGCTGGGCAGCCAAACTAACAAATGGCAGAGTGGGGAAATTACGGCGGGCAGCTAGCCCGTTACACACCGAACACTTGTTCCTTTCTATGTGGATGCCTAGGGAGAGCCCTTCCGTGTGGGTAGCCAAGCATGGCTGCCTAACGATAGGGCATATATAGCGTAACAAGGTGAACAACGTTCAAGTGGCCTGCCATGCAACAAGGAAAAGAGAGGGAGAGAGTGAAAATGAGAGAGACATGACTTGGATCCCCGCACCAAGGAGAGAGAGAGAGGAAAATTTGCATCACATGCCACCTATTTTTTCATAGATTAGCAAAACAAAATGGGCTTTTTCGCTTCTTGCAGTGTCACCTACACTTAGTCCTACCCTTCAGGCAGGCCAAAAAGCAGCCAATCCTGGAGCAACAACACGAAGTTGTGCTCCAAGCTTTCAAGGTTGAAGAGTGGCCATGACAACCGTGTATTGAACAATGGGGAGTGCAGGTCTAAAAAAAAAACCAAATGGGTGAGGCGAACGTGTAATAATTAGTAAAGAGGGTATTAGGAGGGATCTATCAAAAGCACAACAAAAACATTAATCTCGTGGCAAGCGACTCGGTTGTAATTTGCAAAATGAGAGAGACATGACTCGGTTGTAATTTGCAGCTTCTGATCATCTGCTTTATCTGCTTTTGGGCTCTACATTCTTGCTCTGTCTGATCGACCTTCAACTTCAAGCCTGCTTGCTTCTTCATCACCTCGATCCTTCGCTGGCCACTCTCTTGGAGTCTTGTATCCAATTTGCTGCAACTACCCAACACGGAATAGTTGCACTATGCACGAGGTATTTCGACATATCTTTGCGTACAACTTTGGTGGCTCATAGATAGCAATCATCAAGCTCTAGATCTATGAAAAATATTGGCGGAAAAACAGCGTCTTCCAGTCGCAAGTGAGCACCAAACGACTAACTAATCGCTTACATGAATCACCGGCAATAGCAATGCATCGGAAACACCTTACATTGTGAAAGGTAACACTGCTGCGGGAGGACAGCTACACAGGTTTTTTTGCCCTCAACTTGTCCAAGCAGTCTTTCTTTCGTTTCCGTTGCTTGCAGCTCAATATATAAAAACCTCGTTGATAGCCTGCAACCTGCGCCTTGCAATTGCGGTGCTACGGCACGGTGGCTATTACACACACGTTAGAATTTCCGGGTGGTGGACTGCATGCAATGCTTGCAATACCTGCGCTTCAACTTGCTCATCTATATAAGTGCCTGGAATCTTCTGGAACGAAAGTTCCAGCGCCTGCGCCACCGCCATTAACGTGCCTGCGGCCTCGCCTAATAAATTAATCGCCCCCCCTCAAATAATAATTCTGAGAGCTTACGTTAAATTGACCATCGTGCCCCCAGCCACACAAACAAATTAATTAATAGCGAGTTTTTCTCGCTGGGGGGCCTATCTAATATCTGAAGTAATATTTCCCTTTACTATTAGTACAAAAAGGAGAGGATTACATTTTGAGGAAAAGGATACTACCCTCGAGGCCCAAACCATTCTATCACTTGATATGTCAACCTCTAGAAGCATGACTGCTAATGGAGTGCTTCTTGTACACTCTGCAGAGAAGCCAGTCTCTATAATGCTGCTTATATGTGTAGCGGAGTGGAGACAACCTTTACTTTGAAAACATGAGGACGCTTGAGTTTGAGTCACAACAAGTGGGCCCCACACAATGCTTGGGTACATGGTTGTCAGCTTGAGCAATTGTTAAATAGAAGAAGGCTCTGGGCTCCTCCACTCGCTGAGGCACAGAGGGTCTTTAAGGAACTGCAAGAAGGTAAAGAAGAGGGGTCATAACCACCAGAAAGAAAGGAAAGTTGTATTAATGTCTTCAAAAGGCCTCAATTTGCACCAATCGTCCATAAGGATCGAGGTCACCATCTTGATCAGCTTCAAAACCACGCCATATGTGGCACCAACAGAAGGGAGAATGTGGCTCTAGTCTTGTGGCATGCCTGGGAATCTTAGGGTGTGGCGTGCCTGGGAATCTTAGGGTCATGGGGTATCTTGAGACCTGATGGTGTGCATCTCCATGTTGGCCACTATAAATCTGTGGTACCAGGAGATAAATAAAACTAGATGGCTTGCAAGATAAACAAGGGGACTTGGACTTTGGAGAAGTGTTTGGGCCGTCTCTCAGGTGGATAGCTGGATCACCAAGACATTGTGGGCGTAAATCGTTACCTCCTAGATATTCCACCGTGGGGCTTGCCTGTACCCATTTTTGAATTCGGCATCTAGTGGGGGTAGGGCCCACGACGTGCCCAATCATTGCTTGATCACTGAGCTCGTGAATTGCATGCTTAACCTGCTTGTTGTCCAACCAACATCGCTTGAGAAGCTGTATAGTTTCAACATTTCTGTCATAAATTGACTGATCTTAGGGGATCCAACTCCCATCGATCCTAACAATATTAACAGGATTCGTCTAGCAGAAATGTTGTTTTCATACTTGCACTAATCACATCGAGGTGCACCACTTAATTCTAGAGAAAATACTATCTGGAGAAGTTGTTCTTATATTGTCCCGTCCATGAGCAAGTTGCAGACACATTCACAAATGCTCTTAGCTATGACAAATTTTACTATAGAAATCGACTGGGGAGATAATGGATAATTCGATGTGCTCTTCAGATCTACAGTTTAGAAATTTCTCCTCCAAACTCAGTTTATAAATTCGGTTATATAGTTTATAAATTTCTTTGTCACGGCTGAGTCTGCCGTTCACCTCCGGAGTGCTGACAGAAACTCAATACGAAGACCTTTGTATAAATGGATGCTCAAGTATGTGTGGGTTTGTGGATTTGTATGTGTGAGAGCATATGTTTATACTATGGTCTACACCCACGGTTGAGCGCTGATGACGTCAGTGGGGATGTCATAGTAGCTAGATCCTGCTATGGGTGATGGAGTTTATGGTTTTCAACCTTATGAGTGACTATCATGAGATTGAAACTGCATTATGTATTGTGTTTTTAGAGGATGAGTTTGGGCATGTTCCTGGATTTATCTAGATATACAAATTGCTGCTCAACTTTTTGGAGTCATGCTTCTATAAGCATCAGCTTTTGTAATTTTGCTTCAACAGCACTCAGATGCACTCTTTTATTTTTGTAATCCATCCTTATCTTATTAAGTGCAATTTTAAGAGGGGTGTTGAAATGTGGAGTGCGCTAGGGAATATTTACACAGGTGTGGGAAAAAAAGCATAATCCTGAAGTGTAGAGGTTTGTATGTAAAGTGCCTAATCGGGTTTCACTTAGGGTTGAATATATTCTTTTAATCCTTTGCATTCTAATAAGAGATTAAACATTTTGTATCCTAGTTCTCACACACATGCATACACACTCGGGTTTCACTTAGGGTTGAATATATTCTTGTAATCCTTTGCTATTATTCATTTTGTATCCTAGTTTTCACACACATGCATACACACTCACAACAAGTTTACTCCTAAGCTCAAAGTTGTATTCCATTGGTTAACTTTTGTAAAGATCTTGCCTTTTTTATTGTATTGGGATTGCTGGCCCGGTAGTGACCTTTGATTGTTTTCAGACGGTATCTGGGTTTAATGAAGATTGATGGGCAGGAGGACAAAATTAGGACCAAATTTTGGAAAATGTTGATATGCCACTCTTGGAGTGCTTGCTTATCTTCCATTTTTCTTGCAGGTATAAGAAGCAGAGAGCACCTCAAAAAGCTTTCCCTTGGCTTTGTGTTCCTAGACTGCGTATATTACAATCTCCATGGCTGTGTAAGTTGACTGCTAAAATTTTAAGGTATATAAATTTCGTGCCGGAGGATAGAGATGAGATTATCTCCTGTAAACATTAAATTAAAGCTGAATAGGACCAAACTGTTGTGAGGTATAGTATCTTAGAGAGCTAGAAACAATTTGGTGTCTTCACTATTAAGATATATATAATTAAATTCAACATTTGATTAGCTCTTCATAAGTATGTATCACAAAGGCTACATCTGTTTGTAATTTCTTATCCCAACAATTTATAAAAGTCAGTTTTGTGCTGTACGTGCACAGGTACTTGCACAAATACATATACACGCCTCCCCCCAATTTTTATTAAGTACGACAAAATACAAAACTTCAAGATAAGATCCTATAAGAGCCTCATGCAAAATCATTGTGCAGAATAAACGAGGCTGTTATAGCCAATCTGGAGAGGAGTGAGAATGCCATGAAGGCAGTGTGGCGGGTGAAGAATAGACCGTGGCCCCCCTCTCTCATGAAGCAAGCTTTCCAGGCCATTGTGGCCCATGAGCCGCTACCTCAACTGGCATGAGGGTGTGTACATATCTTACCAGATCACTGAGAGTTACCGAGTCCCATCTGTACCCTTGTGCATCTGGATTTCCAAATCTATATTGGCAAATCTACATGCAATAAGACTGGCAGTGATCTCCCAAGCTGAGTCTTTTGATGGAGAATGAGGTCCATGCATAGATACTGATAGAGGATAAAGCCACTGAAAAGCAGCAGGAAGGCACGAAGTCAGAGGCAAATACAGGGACGAAGCAAGATTCTGACCAACCACGCGAGAACTCAGCACAAAGCGGGCCTAAAGCACAAAGCGAGAGCGAGACATCAGGACAAAGCGAGACATCAGCACAAAGCGAGCCAAAAGGACAAAGCGAGATGGAATATTCTGACCTTAAAAGCAGCGATAAGGTTGATTCTGCCATCGAGACTAAAGGACAAAGCGAGCCATCAAGACAAACGATTTTGCCTGGTTCTCTTGATGCTTGGTCAATCGAAGCTACAAGGCATAGAGAACACATCAGGAATCAACAGCAGATTATTGAAAATCTTTGGATTGAGGATGAACGTAAACTAGCCGAACAAAGAAGAAAGGAGATGGAAGCATGGCTTTTAGATGGAAGGCCTGCACTGTGGGGTGATAAGCAAGGGACTTCTCTGTGCATCAAAATGGCCCTGCTCCCTTGTATAAAATCCGAGGATCTAACTGTGTAAGCCAGGCCATATATTCCCAAGTGATGTAGCAACACCCTCTCCTATCCTGCCAAACAAGTGTGCAATGCCCTGCAAAATCCTCTGGGCCTTTTTGCAACCCCATATGCAATTTTGAACGGGCTCCAAATCCGTGAAGCATCCCGGGCATCTAGGAGCCGCACCAAAGGTTTGTCTGTTAGAGTCCATCGTGCTGAAAGAGCCACGAACACTGCTCGTGCTGTTCCACATGATGCTGCACATGCTGCAGCCATGTGACTGCTCCAAACACTCGTCTCTGCTGCTGCCTACCAGGTGTGGGCCTCTGAATGGCCCCGTACTTCCTGTTTTGTAGCCATACAGGTTATGTACAGCTTTTTTGTTCTCTGCAGGACCTGCTGTAGCAGCTCCGCTCGTTGCCTACATGGTGGGCTACCTGCACACTCTAATCTGCCCACGTGGCAGTCTTTACATCTGCCCACGTGGCCTCTCTATTGTCCCATATGTGCTGCAGGTTTACCTCCCCATGTCCTCCTCATTTGGGGGCTCACAAGTAGGGAGGTGGCCCCTGTTCGTCTAACGATCCACTGTGGAGGAACACCCACTCCTTGATGGAGATGCTCCATCAGCTCCCACAGAGTAGTTCATCTGGAACAAGTAGAGCCATCCTCAATCTTTGGTCTTCAAATCCACAACTGTTGCTCCTCCAGGTTCAGCTCCACCAAAGTAAGCCATCCCGGCACGCGCACAATTCAGATTATACCTGTGTATTGGAAGCATGGAGCATGACCCTTTCAGATCGTCCTCGCCTGCCTGCACCCCCAAAGGCAATGCTGTTCTGACTCAACTGCAGAATGGCAACGAGGACATGCAGGGTCAGCCCCAAACCTGGACCTCCTCAAGTTCACTGCAATCCCTCCGTGGATAGAAAGCCAAAAGAATAGACTGGTTTTTCTATTCTTGAGGGATTTCAAGAGTCTCCTCCAAAAGATTTTGTGCACATTCAGATTAAACCTACCATCCATGGTATCAGGAGCCTTGATCACAAACATGCCAGCGATAGTCGAGCTGTCCCTCTCAAATTTCAAGGATAGCATCAAGCACCATGCTTTCGAGGTCTATTTCAACCTGTCATCACTCTGGCACCTCCGCAAGCCTGAGCAATGAGATCCCTATAGCTGATCTGCATAGATCCCCATTACCAAGTATTTCTCTAGAATTCCTGGACCATGAGTACCAAATGAGCTAACACCCGAGTAATCCACCAGCAGCAATATACTCTATTGATCTGTTGATGTCCCCCTCCCCACCATAAAGGTTCCAATAGGTTCACCTTGTTCTGCTTCCAGTATCCTACAACTGAGCCTTGAAGAAGCCTCCAAAACTCTTGTCGCTGGCAGAAAGTCATGCTCCTCAAAGCAATCATCACTATCCTTGATAGAAGTCATGTAGTAGGCATTGATAACCTCTGCAACGTACTTCTCCCTCTGTCTTCCAAGAAACAGCCGACCGGGGTTACTGTGGTGCTTGTCAGGCGTCTGGAGCTGCCAGGAGGCCACGACAGAACACACATCCAGATAGCAGACAACGATCTATCACGGGCTTCTTGCCTACACTACCTAGTCCGTCATCGGGTGTATCTTGAAATATTTTTATGCATTGTATCGTATTGTATTGGATCAGATTGCATCTTCCATGGGGATGATGATGCCAGAGACTTGTATACGACTATTGTGACATGTATGATGATATCATTGACTATGTCTACACAGTTTTCTCTAGCATGGGTTAGGATGCTCGCTTAGTAGCTCCACCCTTTTGTTCATTATATCAGGTTTTCGATCAGTCTCATAGACCCATCGGTCTTTAGCAGACTTTAACAAACTTTATTTCTTTCAGCACTTGAGGAACACAAGGCAAACAATTTGCCGAATGTGAGCTACTGTATTCATAATGAACATACATGCCATTGGATGCAGCTATCGATTGCTTGCTTGGCTAGGTACCTCCCAGAACTCTATACTGTCATCTTCAATGTCCTTGTATTCCTTTGACCTTGATTGTAGAAATCTCTCCAAAGACACCTCCTTCATGCAACTGTGTCAGCCTTATTCTCAAAACAACAATCTGAGCAACCAACACTGTCCTCCACCACTGTTTTAATGTCTAACAATTCAGAGATGGTGTGATGAGCCAGAGGGAACTTTATAGATAAATCTACATACCTGATCTCAGCAACAATTGTCACCAAGAAAATTTCTCTCGTTGTTGTTACAACGCTTGCAACTGGTTGTGTGATGTGTTCTTTTCAAAGGAAGAGTTCATAAATCCAAGAGTTCACCCTCAAACTTGTGTGCTTATGGACCTTGCAGAGGAGCTTCCTCAGAAGCTGCTTATTTACTCCACTAGATCTCAAGAGCCCACTCATGTTTTCTTTGTGGGAGAGCAGGTCACACAGTTAAGGATTGTCCAAACAAGCGACTCAAGGGGCTGCTAAAAGGAAAATCCAAGGGGTCGTTGCCACTTCTTCTCACGAATGGCGCAAAGTCAAAAAAACAGTCTACACAGGCTTGGAGGAAAAAGGAATTGCCTTGAAGGGTATGCAGGCAAAGTGGGGCTGCTAGAAGTGGAGCCCTCGAAACTAAAGTTTCAAACAATAAAGGTGCTGTAACAATTGAGCAGGATGTGAGATACTTTCAGTGTACTTCAACAGTTAAGAGCAGGAGAACATGCAGGTTGGGATAGAGGAAGGTTTGAAACCGAGCTTAGGGCTCTTTATAAAGAGATGCTGGGAAACTTAGAGGGTGTTCAAGTTGTGCAGGACAAAGCTGTGGAGCCAGGCGGGCCTAATACGCAGGCTGGGGTTTTTTTGGACGAAGACATAACAACCACCATTAACTTTTTTGAGAAGCAAGCTGGTAACTTTAAGAGCAGGCTGTCAAAAATCCCTGTGAAACAAATAGCGGATGCATTCAGCCTACATGGACGAGTCAACAAGAAGAAAGGTAGCAAAAAAGGCACGATAGGGAGACTAAGTATTGTATTTTTTGGCAAGGCCAACGAGCCATTGTATTTCTTGAAGATTTTGTGATGATATAAATAAATAAACCCACAATTATTGATTTTTATTTTCATTTTATTGTTGTAATTCCTTGTTACACCACCACTGCAGGGTGGGTTGTAACAAAGGCCAATTTACCTAGTAGTTTTAGCCTTTAAATGGCTTTGTAATAGTAGTACTTTTAGTAGGGTGGCCTAATGTTGCCACGTGACATCCTAGGGTGGCCATCCCATAAGCATAGAGGTATTGTCCATGCCTATATCTATAAATGGGGGCCATACATAGGTATTTTATTCATGCTTCCAGAGGATTAGAGAGTTTTATCAGTTAGTCTTCTCAGAGGGGGTGCAGGGAGGGTTCAACAGATTGATGGAGCCATACCAGTGGAGTGGATGGATACATATGATATGTGTATTACGGGTTCCACTTGGTTAGGTGCTTTTATGAGGACATTATTTCTCTTCAGGTTATTGCTTTGCGGGATGCACATGAGGATGCCGTTGTATTTGATGCTCATCCGGGAGGGAGGCTACACATATCTTCAGATGATACCCTTGCCTTCCAACAAGTCAGGATTGCAGGCTATATGGAGCATGGTACAGATTCACAGTGGTACCCGGATCCCGACCCACTTCTTCTGGCCTTGGGTTCATGGAGACTTTGGCTCTATGGAGGTGTTCCCATTAGATCTTTGCATTAGGACCCTGGGGAGTGGGAGTGGATCAATGAAGGGCACCGAGAGAAGAGCATCCCCTTCTTTCGTTACATGGTTGGAAATGCCATGGGATTTCAACTTAGTTGTAGAGGTTGGAGGCCCTCCAAATCTCCTCATTGGGATAGCTTTCAGATTTTTGCAGATGTGCAGAAAAACTTTTGGAGGAGACTCTGGAAATCCCTTAGGAATAGAAATTCACTCTATTCTTTTGGCTTTATGTATTTCCGCCTCACTTAATAGAAGTCTTTTCTCTTTGGGGCAACTAATCAACATATTCTAATCTCTCACTTTGCTCCAAGAGAGGCAAGTTCTCTGGCCTCTAGATTGGCCACTTTCCCCAAAACATCGGGGATACCTCCTGCCATAGGCCTACGCGGTTCTTGCTGTCTTTCTACACCCTTGGATCCGAAGGCCTTTCGGGGTGTTGAGCAGCCACATGCCCGTCTTTTCCACATCGGAAGCATCTCCCTTCCTTCCGAAAGGTCTCAATTTGCTCAAGTGTAAAGTGAGCTCTTCCCTTACAGTGCCTCTAGTTCTGGTTCTGATTTTGTTTTCCCCTCAGTTTTTTGAGGCTGAACCTCTTTTCAAACTGAAGTGGCTTGAAAGCCTTCCTTTTTGGTAATGCTTGCTCTTTTCTAGGACGTCTTTCTTCTCCTTTTGATACGAAGATGAGTCCTTCATATTCATCATGAGTGCAATGGAAGCTAAATGCATGTGAGACATTGTATTGAGGAAGGCTCGAATATTTGGTGGCAATCTTGCCCGATACTTTCGGGGATGAGCCTTAGCTGAAATCTCTTGGAATGGGGTTGCAATATGCTTCCCAAAATCTTTGGCTAAAATAATCCACTGTTTCCCCTTCCTTCATATGAAGGCCATCCCATGCAATATGGACGTCATCCACAAACTCTTTTGGGAGAAACTGTTGATAGAAATACTTCTTAAACTTCTTCTAAGTCTTGGGAGCAGTCCCATCTACCAGCTTCACACTCCACCAAGCACTGGCTGTATTTGTAAGGTGCAAACTCACCGTTCGGAGTTTGGACGATTCTCGATAATTTTCCTTCCCAAAAGCAAAGTCAATGTAGCTTTAGGGTACATGTCGGATGTCATCATTAGTGAACAATGCACAAGAGATGGGATGAAGTAGCTGTGAGAGCTCCGGGAATACTAGTGAGGAATATAACATAACTTGTGTGCATAGGACTGCCAAAGCATGTTGTCTATGAGAAGAGGAGTCCATCGGTCAAGAAGGTTTCACCATAGGTCTTTGTAGTCGCGCTGCTAAACAAGATTTTCCACACGTGTAACACCATCATCCCTATCCACAAGAAAGGGGATCCCATGAGCCTAGAAAACTATAGGGCCATCATGATGGGGCATATCATGTCCAAGATTTATACCTCAGTAGTCTACACATAGGTTAACCAATTTGCAGAGCGCGAGGGCTCAGAGTTTCTGGATAGGGAAGGTTTCTCATTGATCATATGACTCTGAATGACATCCTCACACTTAAAGGTATCATTGTGAAGGCCAGGGCAAGGAGACAGATGGTTTATTGCTGCTTTGTGGATTTTTGCAGGGCTTTTGACACAATGCCACAAGCCTACCTCATTAGACACTTAGAAGATTTGCGGTGCGGTCAAGAGATTATCTGGATAGTTTTGACACTTTATGAGACAGTTTTAGGCGAGGACGCGGGTGGCTACTCGATGGATGGAGATCAAGAGCACAATTTGGAAAAGTCAGGACTGTTTCTCCAACACGCGTGGAAACAAAATGAGGGAGCAAGCAGCATACCACACACCATGCTCAAAACCAATGACATTCTTGACATGAACAAGAAATGGCTGAAAACATCCTCTAACAGGCCTGCCTAACAGGTGAAAGAAAGGGTGCCACCAACCATGGTGTTGCTGCTGGTGGCAAGAAACCCCCGAACAGAACCTGACGACGCCCCACGAACCGACTCCCGATCTCCACCGAATCTTTTTCTCCACCATAGTTGACAGGAGTAATGTTGGATCCTCCAATGTCTGCAATTTTTGGACAATTAGTGATCATTTTTAAATTTTGACAATAGTTAATCTCAGCTATGATGGCTCATGTGTACAATTGGCCGATAATTTTTTGGTTTTACCACGTGGAAACCCTGATTTGTGACTATATAGGTTTAGTCTGTCTTGTTTCTCTGAGAAATGCAGCGGATCTGGACAGAAATAGAGAGAGAGAGCACACCACACATGAACTGAACAAGAGAGGAGAGAGAGAGAGAGACCAAAAGAAATGCAAGGGATCCCAGGACAACCTCGAAATGGTGGGGAAAACCTCTGTTATAGATAGGTAAAGCTGCTCCACAAAGAGATGCAAACAGGTGAGGGAAGGGGGGCCTATATATAGGCAGCCTCCCCCTCCCTAGGCGGCTGCAACAAGGGGGACGACCGGCCAGCCTGAGGTGGGCCCGATCCATCTCCTCTAGGGCTGACCCCACCCTCCAGCCTACAAGGGCTGCCACACAGCCCTATAAAAGGGCTCCCCCTCTACCGTAGGTGAGCCGACTGAGGTGCCTCAGCAAACTGCCCTATAAGAGGGCTGCCATGCAGCCTATAGGGGCTGAGCACCTGCCCCTCTTCCTGACAGAGCTGCTCCAATTGGGCTGACCCCCTGCCCTCTAACAACTGCCACACAGCAAAATAGAGGGGGGCTGTCCCCCTGCTTATGGGCCAATCAAGAAGGCAAGGTGGCTGACCAACAGGTTGGCCCGCCTCAGCCTATCAAGGCCTCATAATGGCAGGTCTGGAACTCCAGGGGCAGCCAGCAGATCTGCCATACCCTACTCTACCCTCATAGTAGGCGGGCACACCCACAACACAGGCCCTCACTCAGCCTACCCTAACCTCTCACAGGGCGGGCACACCCACAAGTAAGACCCTCTCTCTACAATGTGACATCAGGAGATGTTGAGCTCCAACAGTTCTTTATGTGTTTTTTTCACACTTGTGTACATGCTGCGCCTCCCAGATCGTGAAGAGTATCAATGAAAGGCAGCTTTTTTCTCCCTCTTTCTATTCCACCTCTCATCTCAACAAATAGTTTTTTCTTTAGTTTGGAAACATTATGTGATTCTATAATTGAAGATGATGTAAGTGAAGCAGATCCTTCAACTATGAAGAATGGTACCCCTTGTCAAACTTTGAAGAGAGTAAATTAAGTTTCTTGGACTGTGGCTTTTATGTTGTCATAGGTCTCTCATTCATGTCTTGTGCTCGGGTTTATGATTAATTTTTTGTCTCTTGCAGGGTTATTTCCGCTCCTGGAAAGGTGTTGCTTACAGGTGCTTATTTAGTACTTGAACGGCCTAATGCAGGGCTTGTACTTTCAACATCTGCTCGGTTCTTTGCTATAGTGAAACCAATCTACTCTGTTCTTACTGCAGACAGTTGGGCTTGGGTAATGAGAGCTTTATTTGCTTGTTCATGCCTCCATGCTATTGTTCCTTATTTTGCTACTTTTAAAACTGGCATTTTAGTATCATTGTGTGATCTTATCACTTAGTGGTTGTCATTGCGCTTTGCAGTCTTGGTCAGATGTGAGGGTCCTGTCTCCTCAGCTTTCAAAGGAGACAACATACAAAATGTCATTGAGAAATTTCACATTACAAAAAGTCTTGCCTTTTGAGTATGTAGCAGCTCTGAAATCATTCAATTTGAAGCTCTCTGGTTTTCTTTAAATTTTTTATGATCCAGCAGATTCTGGCTGCATGAACAATAGGAAGACCACGCCATGATTAATGCCAGCTATGTTTTTCATGATTTCAGTATTGGAAAAAGTGTAAAGCAAGTAAGAAATGTGAACAGAGATTAAATCTTTAGGCACTTGGAAGAGTCAGTTCATGCATGTTTGATATAAGAATATGCATCCCTATCTTATGGCTCCAGAAATGTGGCATGTGTGCACTTACGCCGCTGCTGCTGCTGTTGTCCTCGATGTTCTCATATATTTTTTCTTGTGTGCACATGCACACAAGCACATGCATCAGTTTGTTAATAGTAGTATAATGCAGTATTAGTTAGGAATTACGCTTCTTGAATATAATTACTCAGAAATATGTATATTTTTGGATGCAATTGGTATATGAAGGGAATATGTTTTTCATGGCATTTGTAGTGAAGATGGCAATGTATTTGTGGAGGAGGCATTGAGGCTAGCTGTTGCAGCCGCATGTTCTATTCATCAAGAAAATGAAACACAACATGAATTTAAGGAGCTTTTACTAAAAGGTGAGGAAGTAATCTTTCATGTTTGAACAAATCGTTGTTTTAACAAACTGTATTTAATTGAGTTTATGACTCTGATGGAATTTGCACAATTCTCATGGGATTGTTGTCCTACATATAACATGTAAATAGAGTCGTTTTCTTAAAACTTGGTCTTTTTTGTAGCCTAAGGGATCACATGTTCTAAACCTTTAAGTCAAGAAATGGGACATAAGTAACTATCTTGACTTCCGGAATCATATGTAATGGGAGGATGGGTCAAGCAAGCTGCTGAAATTTGAATTGTGGCATTTATGCTTTAACTGTTTCCTGACCTATTTGTGCAGCTCATATCGACTGAAATTTTGGGGGCTTTTAAGTTGCTCTTGTAAGATGGGTGGTTAATTCATTCCTCCTTGTTTATTCATTGCAGTGACTTACTGTTGCAACTTGATGTATGATGTTGACTTAAAATTTGGGCTCAATCTTATGTTTAATAAGAGATTAAGGTGCCTTTTGGAAGGAGGTATCTATTTGGACATGCTGACTCTTGGGTTGGAGGGGTTGATAAAGAAGGGTGATAAAGGAAGATGGTATACTCCTCTTTAAGAGAGTAGCATGGGAGGATTTCATTCTCTAGATCAGAGAAAAAGATGGTTGGTTTGAGGATGAATTCCTGATCAGCGAGGCTAGTCTTTGGTACTCTTGGTCGAGAAGGGGGGACTGGTCAATAACCTCCCGTTTCTGTCCATTCTCTGTATACTCAGCCCTTCTCGCTTCCTTTCTCTCTATGCTTCATTATCTCCCTCTATGATCAACCTTGCCCTCTCTTATCTCATACCCTCTCTCTCTCTCTCTCTCTCTCTCTCTCTCTCTCTCGCCTGCGCCTCCCTCTCTCCGCTTGCGTCTCCCCCCTAGTGCCTAGCTCCTCCCGTCTCCTTCCCGCCCCTGTCTAGCGGAGCTGCTGTAGTCACAACAGCACAGTACACAACAGCAAGGGGCGGCCCCCAGTACCAGCTCGCGGCGGTGGAAGTGTCAGCAGCAGCAGTTCGTCTCGAACTCAGGTCGCGCAGCAGGGTAGCCTTCTTTTCGCACATCATCAGGCTAAGAGAGGTACAAGAGCAACCTATCTTCAGCCCCCAGGCTGAGCTGAGCCCTGGTCTTTTAGAGACAGCGAGGGGCCCCCCAGTTATTTACAGGACATCATGGAGCCCCCAAAGGTGAAGACCTTTGTTTCAACCCCTATCAGAAAACCCTCCTACTCCGACATCGTAGCAACACCCGGTCCATACACACTGCATTAGAAGTGGAGGGTTGGCTCAGACAACATGAGCAGATATATTTTCTACAGCAGGAAGTAAGGGAGCTTAGACTTATGGTTGCAGCCCTCAGGAAGAAAGTGAAGGAGATGGAGAACAATGCCAAACAAGACATCATACACGAAGTACTACATGGAAACAGCACCTGCACCACAGTTGGTAACCAAAGTCCATGACATGGTTACCAATGAGGTCAAATCGATCAAAGAGGAAACCTCAGCAACAATGGACAGCAAAATCAACAAAAGTGAAGTATATGGAGAGGTGCAAGAACAAGAAAAAAGGACGTCTAATGCTCGATGTCTACGCATTGCAGGATTACCTGAAGATTGGCATGAAGGGAGCCTGGCAGAAAAAATTGATAATATCATAGCAGCAACCCCTCAGATTGAATGGGACTTAAAGGATATAACCATTGTGGCTCCTATTGGGACACAAGCTAAAGTGGTGTTCAACGACATGAAAGCAAGAATCAAGATTCTCATGCAAACAAATAAGTTGAGAGGCACCAAGGTATGGATATCAGAGGAGCTCACCCCGATTCAGCTCAAGATGAAGTCCATAGAATTGAACAAAGTGAAGGACACTCGCAAAGAAGGGAAATGGGCTATCTACAGAGATGGAAAAGCACTTATCAAAGATTTTAAATCTAAACCCAAGGACTCACAGTTTTAAACTGATGTAATACAAGCTGACTATCTCACCTAGTATAATGTAGCTTATCTATAATAACTTTGGAAGTGGTTATATGCACTCCCAAGAGACTCTTAGTCTATAACTGATGTTTGGTGCTTACTCTTTTGGTGTGTGTGCTTTGGCTCATAGTCCCGCGAGGGCTTCTGAAGATGTTAATATATCTTTCTTTCTTTTTCTTTTTTTCTAACAGCCTTACAGCCCCCATCTTCTCTCTCTCTCTCTCTCTCTCTCTCTCTCTCTCTCTCTCTCTCTCGGTTGCCATGGTTAGCACTTGCATCTTCTATGGAGTTGGCACGATCTGGGGCCCGATACTGCTGGTACTTCAGACTCACTAGGTGGCTCACATCTCTTGGACTAGACATGGATAGACTGCCTCCCTTCCGATACAGCATAGATGCCCCTCATCTCGAGTTGACTCGCCACGAGCTTAGCCAGGTCACGAGAGCAGACTTGCTGCAGCTTCATACGTATCGCACTTGGATTTATCCCACGCAGCTTCCGACGAAGATGGCCACATATCGTGACCACTTCCTTCGGATCTCAGAGGATGGATTTGTCATTCCACCAGGCTATACAGGTATCCACATGTCCCACTCACTGAGGATTGCCCTTGGCCAGCTTAGAGTCTCTTCGCATCAGCTCGAGATAGAGGCTGGTAGGATGCGGCGCATGGAGGATGGACGGCGACCAGGCCGAGAGACCAGGATTTGCCCTTGTTGCACCATGGGAGAGGTGGAGTCAGAGGAGCACTTCATTTGCAGATGCCCGCTATATTATGAGCTCAGAGGTAGATTCCACTGTCTCTTCACGGATGGCTTTGGACCTCTCTCACGAGTGATGGACTACGAGGATCAGCATTGCCTAGCTCTTTATGTCAGGGAGGCCACTATGCTTCGACAAGACTACCTCAGAGACCATCAGCACAGACCGGAGCGTGATAGAGCCCAGCCTGATAGAGCTGAGGCACACGCTATACCAGAGGACAGAGACCAGGAGGAGCACGAGGAGGTCAGAGCTCACACAGGACACATGCCTCCACCCTGTGGATGTACATATGAGATGGTTTGTAGACGCCTCAGGATCTTGTTACATAGGGGACGTACTCGCCGCTTCATCTCCAGACGATCCAGGATGATGGCAGCTTTTCGGAGGAGACTTACTCATGGAGATCTCGCCCCACCAGCCGCTCACCTCACCTTTGCTCAGATTTGTACTCTCATAGTAGGAGGCAGAGTCGATGGACAGGATTTTCAGTATTATTTTGGTTCTCAGACTCCGTGACACCTGGACTTGTATCTTTGCATTGGCATATTATACTCATCCCCCCATTTTGCACCCAGGGGCGGTTTCCTTGCATCTAGTTTACTTTGTATTTAGGCTCAGATTTGACATTATGTACTTTCACTTGCATTGTATTGCGTAGCACTTAGATGATATTCGACGATGCCTCTTCTTTGTGGCACGTTGATTTTGTGCTATCTTGTATGCAGAGTTCTTGATGTCCCATGGGCCCATTTTGGCCTTTAGTGGACAATAATACACTTTCTTTCTCTCTCACTCTGGGCACCTTTCCAAATTCCTCGCCTACCCAGATCAGAGATGCCTCACGGCCTTCATTCACGAGGGGGTCCGACACAGAGAGTACTTACTCAGGCGATGGGGCTTGGCCACACCATCAGACACCTCTTAGAGCAGGATCACAGAGTTCTTCCCATCAAGTGACATTGATCGTCTAGTCTCTAGCCGCAGACGTGACAGAGACCTCGACTCGACGATCGTAACACGACACACGAGATATCGAGGGGACACATAGATCACTCTGGGGAACCTCCCGTCATTGTTTAGACCCGGGATACGTCCCACGGGAGTCACGGTGGCGTTGGTCTTGCGTCGAGCCTCCTCCAGGAGAGTGACACACGGGACCCCTTGACAGACGCCAGCATCCCATCACCGGCTATGCACCAGCCAGGGCGACATGACATACAGAGGATTCCGTTCCGCTCCAATCTTTTTTCTTTTCATTGTCATACCCAGATGTATTTGATTATGTATGATCAGACTTAGGATTCAGCACGGGTGATGATGCTCGTTTTAGTAGCTCCACCCTTACTGTGATTTGTATCAGGTTTTCTTTCAGTCTCATAGACCCATCGGTCTTCCGAAGACTCTAATAAAATTTCTTTCTTTCTTTCTCTCTCTCATTTGACTTTGCATCCGATTTCCTTATAGTACCAGAGTTGGATGCAGCTGAGCTTGGGATAGTGAGACATTTGGATGCTTCACACATCACAGGATATGGGCGACAACTACTTGTGATGGGAGCAGTACATGATCTGTTCATATACAATGGTCTTTAGAGATGGCCATCATCAGAGGGACTCACTTGTTTCCCACACAGGAGGAGGACAAGCACAGTGGACTACCTGATGGGCATCCCACATGTTGGTCTACATACATGTCCATAGAGACTCATGCTCAGTCTTATATTAGCACACCTATCCCCCTTCTATATCGCAGAAACATTGCCAGGATCCGTACCAGATCTCATACATTTGCCATTGAGCAGGGAGCTTGGATACACCAGCGCAAACATGCTAGAGTCTGTATCCTTTGTGACATGCAGACAATTGAGACGGAGGCACATGTAGCTCTACAGTGCCCTCGATATGCACATATCAAGGAGGACTACCAACAGATACCGGGGGACTCCCCTCAGTTGACATTAGTTCTCTTCACTGCCTCTCCGACAGCATTGGGATCTTTTGTCACTCGTCTTTTTACCTGTCGTCAGGAACTCATAGACTCCTGACCCCTTTCCTTGAGGAGACTCTTTTTACGTTGTATCGAGACGGGTCCCATGGGTCATTTTTTGGCCCCCCGAGGACGCTAATAAATTCTACTTCTACTTCTACTTCTATCACAGCTATCCTCAGAGGGGACCGCGCGAGATGAGGGGTCACTCTGAACATAGCTTAGCAGGTTTAGAGATCGAGGAGATCATGCCTTACTCCGACGCCATAGTATGAGACAACCAGACACAGACTCAGATTCGAGACATTTTCACTGCTCACAGACGGCCACCACAGTGCCGGGTTTTGGGTTTCAGAGTTTCCAGTTCTTAGCCTGCTCCAGACAACAGATAGCACATGATATGATATGATATTTTTATACATGTTTTTGCTTGAGCCATTGAGCTCTCTTCGTTCTAGCACAGTATTGCGCCCTTTAGTTTTTCTCTTCGGTGTCACTTTGTCCCATACGCCTGCCAGGCCTCCCATGGACGTTAATATTTCTTTCTTTCTTTCTTTCTTTCTTTCTTTCTCTCTCTCTCTCTCTCTTTCTCTGTTGACCATTCTCTCTTGACTCCCTTGGCTTTGCCCATACTCTTGGATCCCCCTCACATCCTCTTCAAACACCTCCTACTTGCTCCACTCCAAAGCCCCCTTGGCTCACCCGTACAAGCCTGAGATCCCCCTTCTCCTCTCCGACCCCCTCCCTTGGCTCACTTGTAGAAGCTCCAAGCACCCACAATAGCCATCACTCACTTGGCAACCAACCATTACCATAGGCCTCTAATTCATTGGGATGGTCAATGATAGCGGCATGGGAGGTGTTAAAGGGAATCTGGAAGATCATTCACGTGTACAAGCGAGGACTTGAAGACCTCTTGTATAGGGTGACGAGAAGAGGAGGGATGACTAGAAGACCTCTTGTATAGCTAACCAAAAGAGGGCTTGTACAAGGGATTACGTGAAGACTTGTTCAGGGGTGGATTTGAAGAGACCTTGTTGAAGGGCTCACCTAAAGGCCTCTTGTATAGGGTGACCATAAGAGACCTTGTACAAGGGATGATAGAGGAGTTCTTGTACAAGGGACGACTTGAAGACCTCTTGTATAGGGTGACCAGAAGAGTTCTTGTACATGGGATGACCTGAAGATCTCTTGTACAAGGTGACCAGAAGAGACCTTATACAAGGTGATTGTCATGACAAGAGAAACCACTAATCCGTGATTAGTAGACATTAGAACATTATTATATATTATATGCCAATGGTGTAATAGGTATTTGTATTTATCATGGACATCGACCAAGTTGTTATGGTAGTGGATCATTTGAGTAGATAGGGCTAGTTGAGATGGAGCCACTGCTTTAGACAGCATTAAATTTTAGACATTTAACACTTATTCTATTAATAAAGATGTTGCACCCATGTGTCTAGGTCCTAGGGGCAATAGGAAGAGAAGGGTGCATTAAGGTGCATTGAATTGTAGATGCATGGGTGATAGGCTAAGGGATAGGTGTAAATGGGAAGATGAAACTTGAGTGAACTCAAGGGACATTAATGAAAGGGTATCATGCTTCATTGTGAATATCACGTAGCATTCTTTATTCACCTCATTCATCCACCATCTCTCTCCCACCTTGCATTTAGATCGAAAAGAGAAACAAGCTCTCTCACGAGGGCGCTCTTTTCCCATTGGAGGGCCAATTGGCATTCAAATTCTGCATGCATTCTGCACATTTGCATTCTTGAAAATCCACATTTGGTATTAGAGTGGCAACAATCTACGATCGGGACAGGAAGAGGAAGAGACAGGTCAAGGGAGAGAGGCAACATGTGGGGTGAAGGCATGCACGGACAAAGAGTGTACGGCCAGGGAGCGCACGGCACAGAGGCACAGACAGGCAGCGTAGCGCAAAGTAGAGGAAAAACGTACGGGCGACGGCGGGGGGGCACACGAGAGGGCTTTGCACAAGCCGCACGTGCGACGGATGGAGAACACGAACCAATAAAGTCTGTTCGAGTTTTTGGATTCCACGATTTGCGAATTTAAATTGGCTTCAAGCCTTGCATTTCCGAAGCAAATCTAATCCGGGTACCTTTTTTCCAAGCGAACATAGAATTTCGGAGGGTCTAAGGTAAGGGTCTTCTCTAAATTTTTCTCTCTTTGGACGAGGAACATGACATCCTAACAAGGTGACTCCGACACCTTGGTGTGAAGGAACCCTTAAAACCCTTAAACCGTGAGGAAAAGAGACCCCCCTTTTTCTCCCCAACGGGAAGTCAGATTGGAACAAGATTTTAAGGGGGTGATCCACCCACCAAGTACCCTTAATAAGGGTGTCTAGAGCTCCAATCCACTCATAACAAGTAGCCCAAACCGAGTATACCAGTTTACAGCAGAAAAACAAGAAGAAGAGCCCAAAAGAGAAGAAAGAAGAGCTCATTTCAGGCTGTTTTTTTGACACAAACAAAGCTAGAGTCGGATAAGTACCACCAAGTCTATAACACTTGATTTTTGTTGTAAAATAAACCCCTCTTCTGAAATTACAGCAAGTCATTTTCTCCCTTGTATTACTAAAAGAAAAGAATGGAAGGGGAAGGGAGATTTAATAATGAACTTGTCCTTTTTCCTCCACTACCAAAAGGGGATAGGGAGAGAACACCGTCACCTCCTTCTGAAGAGGATAGTTTAGATGAGAGTTACACACATCTTAAATATGATAACCCACGAATAGAATTACCTTCGTCTCTCCTTCAAGAAACTCTTGATAGGGAGTTCTTCTTTAGAAATGAAGGGAGAAACAAGTCCATCCAAGAGAGCAAGGCGCTGAGTTTACGCCTTGAACTCAAAATCCCATACACATGGATTATAATCCAAGTGCAAGAGGAGAGAGGAGTCTCTTGTTGATAAGGTGGTTTCTCAGCTTAGTAAAATGATTGAACAGTCCATTATGACTAATACATCATGGCGTGCATGAAAAAAACTCCCCAAGAAGAGGTATAAAATGCCAAGGCTGAGACTGAAAATGCCATCTCAACTCTGTGGAAGACTCAGAGAAGAAGGGGGAGTCCCTCCATTCCCTGAGGAAAGCAGTCCTCCTAGCAGAAGTTGCTTGAGAGGACCCCTGCATACCTCCCCAGATGGCCATCAATGTATGTATAGTGTCTGTCCATATACTGGCCATAGTCTGAGAGGGGTGAACCTGGGAACCCTCCAATGCCTCTGTGCACTTGGCTCTCTAGATATGCCACGTTGATATACTTGCTAGTATCTCCCAAGAAGAGTCCACCGAGGTATACACAACCCTTAAGGATGAGGTAGGAACATCGTCTAGAGAACGTGGCTCAATCAAGCGTCGTTTGATAGCTATAGCCCATGATGAGTCATGCCTCTAAAAGAAGACTTGAGGTCCCGAAAGGGAAAGCCAAGCAATTGAGCCCCAAGTCATGAAGAAGGGGGAATGTGCAAAAGAGCTGAAAATCCTGACAACCCCCTTCCATATAACCATTGCCTGTCTAAACAATGTTGAATAGTCTCAATAGCAGCATGGCAACGGGGGCAAGTAGGATCAGCCCCAAACCTGGATCTCCACAGGTTCACTACAATCCCAACATGAATAGAAAGCCAAAAAATTCTATTCCTGTGGGATTTCCAGAGTTTGCCGATCAGCAGAAATATGAAGGGCATCCCAATGAAGAGCTCTAGAGGGCCTCCAATCTCTACAGCTGAGCTGAAATTTCTTGGCATTACGAACCGTGTAACGAAAGAATGGGAGGTCCACTTCCACTCTCGTGGGTCCCATTGCAGGAACTTTATGGGTACACCTCCATAAAGCCATAGTCTTGAAAGGCCGATGGAAATGAGAAGAGAGTCAGGATCCATGTAATACTAAAAGTGAGAACCAATCTCCACATAGCCTACAATCCTAACGGGCGGAAACGCTCTCTCTAGCAAGATGTGATCTGAAAATCTGGACAGCCTACCTCCTGAAAGCACATCGAAAACTAGGGTATCCTCATGTGCACTTAAAATGCAATAACCTAAAGTGAAATGCCCGTACTAGAGAATGCTGCCATCCAAGTGGAGCAAGTGATAGGCTCGTCATCTGTCTCCATCCAATCCACTGCAAGGCTGCACTGATCTGCTGAATTCTTCCTACACTCCCTCTAAGATGACTAATCATCTGAGCTTTCCTACCCTCTGGAAGCTTTTTGAAATCTTTCCAGGCACCCACAGTGGAGGTAGGTTCCCTCTCCCGTGAAAATCCATTTGGTACTATCCATCCAGTCTCCTCCCGAAGACGGTGTGCATGACTGTATGCTACGAATGAAAAAGTCCTTCAATAGCTTTAGTCCAGGCGTAAGTCCCCTCACAACCATCTTGCACAGCAAGGCCTTACAGTGTAAATCTGGATCAATTATATTGAGACCCCTTCCGAAGTGGGGAGAATGAGAATCTCCCAAGTAACTCTTGATGTAACGTCATCTATGCCATCAAGTCCACTCCGTATAAAATTCCTTATCGGTCTTTAAAGCCGAGTGATGCAATCCCTTGAATGGCACCATCAAGAACACAGAAACCATGCCGTGGCCAAAAGGACCTGGCTAACCACGACTACTCTGGAGGCAAGGTCGAGTTTTATAGAGCCCCCAAAAAGGAGCTTTCTCCTTGTACTCTCCAACACCGAAGTGAACTGTTGTGTCGTAGAGATGCCCAAGCCAACCTGGCATCCCAAGTATCTGACAGAAACACCCCTCTCAATCCTAGTGAGACTTATGTCACTTCCCCAAACCGGAGTACCTCGTCATTGATCCAAAAGCCATTGGATTTATGCCAATTAATATGTGTCTCGTAGTAGTGCATAATAAATCCAATGATGTCTTAAAAGAAGTGAGCATATGTGGCGTGGCATCCACAAAAACAACAGTGTCATCTGCCAGCTCGCTGTCCAAAAGCTCCACTTCTTGTCTCAAGGGAAGTCTTAGCCCAAAAATATCAACTCGAGATCTAATTTAGATACTCATAGCTTTAGACACAAATAAAAAAAGAAAAGATGCGAGGGGACATCCCTGGCAGCATAATAATATGAAGCTATGTGCAGCATGGCATCTGCATCTGTTTGGAAAATCATGATTCCTATACGAGTCAATGAGTTGCGAAACACTCTCTCTACTATGTCTGGGGTTAGGAGTAGAGAAGAAGTGTTCATCCGTGTCCAAAATGTCTCCCGGGCATGAAAGGCATACTCTGCTCTTTGATCAAGTAATATCTACAAATGAGCCCTTGTTTCAGCAAGGTGCTCCTGAATCCAAGCATCAGTAGGCCTACTATTGGCGAATACCAATATCCCATCTAAGAATCTCCGGTCTCCTGGCGGCCGAATGATAAAAGTCACTAATACTAGTTAGGGCTGCAACCATAAGTGAAGGAGATGGCACTCCACTCTGCATATGACATCCATATCTGCAAAGCTGCCTCTGTGAGATCCTCCTCTGCATAAAAGGCATCTGGAATCCTAATGCTAGCTCACCTCAAGTGAGGTGCTGAAATCATGAGTACTATCGGAAAGTGGTCTGAAGTAGAAACACCAGTGGCAATGTGTACTGACCCACCTCTGTCCAGAACCCACCGCTGTCTCCTGTTCGACCACGAGGATAGGAGAGACTGAGTCTTAGTGTGATAGGCATCATTGATCCAAGCATCTCTGCTAGTGAAACGAAGCAAGAAGGCATCCCAGGCTGCTCTCTCCCCTTTTTCATCAGAAGGCAACGCAACCATGTTGAATTGACCCCCAATGACCCATGAATATGCAATGGGGGCCCAGGAGAGCAACTCCTTTCATAAAAGGACGCAGGCGGTGATAAGGAAAAAAAGGAAAGACAACCAGGAATTATGTACTTCACCGCGTCAGATAGCTGAGACTTCATAGGGATCAGCTGCAACGTGGGCTCGTAGATGATGAGCTTATGAACCAGGTTCCAGAGCAGATATCGAGAGCACACAAATAACAAGTCAATCTCCCACACAATCTGACTAGAACACACACAGAGGAACACACAGGCTCTTTGAAAGAGGGGAAAGAAGGCTTTGACTTGTTGTAGCTCTGTGTCAACCAAGAATTGTTCATACACCCAGTTGTTCTTTGTACGACAGATCAACCACACATGATGTATCTACAACACCCCCTTCCAGCAGCTTGTATACGATAAACAGCTCGTACTTATGCTTCTTGTACGGAATCCTCATGCACAAAGAACCCCCAAGAATGCTAATCCATCGAGTCATCCCCTCCACCTATAAACTCATGAATCCTCAACGATCAAAGTCCCTATCATGACTTCCATTTAGTCACTATTGCATCCGCACACAAACTGTATGTCATACTCAGAATTGTAAGCAGCCACATCACGAGTGCTTCCAGCAGCGACAACTCCCAATCTGTCTTCTGTTCCAGCTAAGCTCCCCCACGCAACCTGCACACTTGTGCGTGATTAACGGTAACAAATCCAGATCAGCCCGTTAGCTCTCCGCTCAGCTAATTGTCAGCCTGTCTCTTCACTTCCATACTACAGCTCTCCGCTCAGCTAACAGCCCATCAGCCCTGTGCTATTCATCACACCCCGTTGATAGCCCGTACACAGCCCAATCGCTCTCTCAGATTGTCACAGCCCTCCACACCCTGACGCACTGCTCTTGTACAACAATATGGAGCCGGTGAACCATCCGTTCATCGACCAGCAGATCCTCTCCTCTCTCCTTCTTCGCTTTCTTCCCCCCAACCTGATCTCTTCCGCTCATTCACGTTTTCCAGAACTCTCCAGTAGTGGCCATCCCACCTATCAGCCCACTCGTCAGCCAGAGCATCCCCCTTCCTTGATCACGTAGCCACCTTGCATGCATACATTCCCTTCCAGATTTTCCAGCCACGTCATCACGTAAAATTTACCACTCTTCCATTTAAAAAATGCAAATATCCCGCAAGGCACATTAAATGCACATTTTGGACCTTTGGTCACACAATTCACACATTAAGGCTTGCATGCACCCCTGTACACACACATGAAAAGCCCCTTAACATGGACACTAGAACATATCAAATTTCTGTAACATGCAAGTGCACATTGACTCTGGAAAATATAAAAAAACCCTTCATGACTTGACTTTACTTGACACCAAAAACATTTCACTTGACCACACACTGGACACCCTTGCTCTGGAAGTCTGGTACAACCACATTGCATTTCATCATTTCCCATGAAGTCCCTGCAAAACATACTTTATTGTTTCAAAAAACTATACATTAGTCCATCATGCTTGTGAAAGAAAAATCCACAAAGGCCAAAAGCCCACACCTACCCTAGATGTGTACAACTATGTGCCTGCCCACAGCTATATACAGTGCTCAAAAACTTGATACAGGTTTTGTCCTATCAGCGGCATTAGGACATACAGCTAGACTCCTCTTAGAGCATGATCACTGAGTTTTTCCAACCAGATAGCACCAACCAGCAGGACTTACGGAGATGGTGGACTCGAGGACCCGATCTAGAGATATGACAGACTCGCCAGCGGACTGAGACACAAATTATGTTAGGGGACCTTCCCTCCATGCTCACAAGACCGGAGACATGACCCACAGGAGTGATGGTAGCGCTTGTTCGCCCCGCAGGGCCATAGCCATGACACCACAGCAGGCCACACATGCCGAAAGCTTTGATTCCACCACATTAGCCTCATACAATGACACCCCCTTGTCAGGATTGATGCCCCACCCACTCCCATCCTTTGAGGATAAATAGTTTTTCTCTCTATGTATCTATGCCATTATGATCATGATTATGGACTTTTTGTTTGTATTCATCATGGGTGTTGATGCCCACTACCCCTCAGATCGTCGTATCAAGTTCCTTTTAGTCTCATAGACTATTTGGTCTTCCAAATACTTTTCATTAACTTTCTTTTTTTATTTTTTTGTCTCTTTGTTCCTTCTTTCACCCTTGCCTAGACCCAAAAATTTCAAATATAAAAAATGCACATTACAATAGTAAAACTCTAATAGAGTACTTTCCAATGCATGAGAAAATAATAACCATACTTTATGGAACCTTCACCTGCATCCACTCTCTGATGTGCTGAGGATTTTTCTATGAGCACATCAAAGTGAGGCTGGGTGGAAAAGGGACAGCTGTGGTGAAATGTGGTTAGAAGAAGAGTTTTAGCTGCAGGAGTGAGTTCCAGAAATGCCCTGAAAAAGTAGGGCTGGGAGTGCAAGAGGAGTGAAAAGTTTAAGAAAACAGGTAAGCCACTTGACCCTCTGTGCGTCAAATTCTCTGTATATGTAGTCAATCTTGAATCTTGTAATCAGTTTAGAAGTAACACTTACAGGTCATAGAATCCTTTGTCTGGAAACATAAAGAAATCTCTCCTAACCTTCTCAGGAGATGTTACGTACGTAGAAGGGCCGGTGTCAAGTGCATAATTGCTATATGAACCCAGGTGTCTCATCAAAATTGTCAATATTCTGCATTGTGTTGCTTAGTCTGACTCGTATTGCGTTCATTTGTGGCAGTTACAGTCTGACCTGACTTTCATAAGGAAAGTTTCCTAAAACTGAAACATCTCTGGTTTGTTTCCTATTTTTCAGGTTTGGAGATTACAGTACTTGGAAGTAATGATTTCTACTCGTACAGGAAACATGTATGACTGTTAGATCTGCACCTAGTAATTGGTTTGCTTGCAAGATCATGAGTTTTGATCATCCATGATAAATGCATTTTTATTTGTAAAATGAGAGGTAAAATGAGATATTGAGGCCCCTTTCTAATGACTCATCAAGCAACATGAGAATTTTGTTGTATGTCTTTGTTTTGATCAATTTTAAAATGCATTGATGTAGGTGCAGTGTCTTTCTAGGATTTGGGATAGTACATGATTCTGAATGTCAATTTTTCTATTTCACGCATCAGGCATGATGTGGACAGTGAGTTGTGACATCATATTATATCTATTATTGATTATGGATATATAAGTTCAACTATCTTCATTGGGGATATAGATGCTCTTTCTAAATATGGGAGTCATCTTGCTGCATATGTTGCATAAACTGCTTCAACGATGAAAAGCATTGCCATGTTCTGTCTCATAATTGCCTATCCTTTTAGATAGTTACTGTTTTATATATGTATAAGAAATGGCACCACAAGTAGATAATTTCATAGGCCTCAAAGGCACCCTGGTTGGGCAACCTGATTCCGTTTATCTATTTCATGTATCAAGCATGATGTGGACAGTGAGTTGTGACTTCATATCCTATTTGTTATTGATTATCGATATATAAGTTCAACTATCTTCATTGGGGATATATTTGCTCTTTTTAAATATGGGAAGTCAACTTGCTGCATATGTTGCATATACTGGTTCAACGATGAAAAGCATTGCCATGTTTGTATTTATTAGACTCTTCTGTCTCATAATGTCATGTGCCTATCATTTTAGATAATTTATGTTTGCCTATCCTTTTAGATCTTACTATTTTACATATGTATAAGAAATGGCACCAGCAGTAGGTCATTTCGTAGGCCTCAAAGGCACCCAGGTTGGCCTGTTCAGGTTGCCCAAGGGCTGCAGATCTGATTGCAGCAGGTTGGAGCAGAGGACGGATCACAGACATGTTGACCTGTCACATGGCAAGTTGGCAGTGGGCCAGACTGAGTCATCTGTCAGGTGACCCAGTCGGCGGCCCTAATTAGGTCAGCTGGATTACAAGACCAGGTTGGTCTGTTGGGAGGGTTTATACCCTATACAAGGTGCAATCAGTTGCAACCCTCTTGTACAAAGCCATGAATACCCAGATAACATCAGTGGCAAATCCAAAGCTCAAAATCATGGGATAAGCCGAGCTCAAGGTATAGAATCAAATGCCTTCCAGAAGTGTACAAAGCATGTGTATAGTCTCTGTCTCTGGAATCTGTCCTCCTCTATGGTGGCTCTCAGGGTGGAGATGTGGTCCAATGTAACGTGATCCTATCTGAAACATGCCTGTCTTGTCGTGCACAAGGCCTTGCTCTCGGCCTGCTCAGTAATGTGTATCTTGAGAGCTGATCCGTATAACTTGTCTACAAAGCATGTTTATAGTCTCTGTTTCTGGAATCTGTCCTCCTCTATGGTGGCTCTCAGGGTGGAGATGTGGTCCATTGTGAAGTGATCCTGTCTGAAACATGCCTGTCTTGTTGCGCACAAGGCCGTGCTCTTGGCCTGCTCACTAATGTGTATCTTGAGAGCTGATCCATATAACTTGGCATTAGATGGCCAACCATGATAGTCCAGTAGTTGCTTGGATCCATGGGATCGCTTGTCTTTTGAGGTTTGTTAACATTTTTGGAAGGCCATAAAAGCCTATGAGACCAAAGCTGAGTACATGATGGAAGCATCTGCCCATGAGGGGGAACTAGAGTTGTCTAACACATCTCTAAGAATCTACTCAGAAAACTAGGAAACAAAATAGGAATAGAATCCATGTGTCGGCTGTTGTTCCTGCTATGTCATGTGTCATGTGTCAGCCCATGAGTAGCCTGAGCTTTGTTTGAGCCTGACTAGGGTCCTAGTAGGGGTCCTGGTGTTGAACATATTCAAAATCTGTGAATGGCATCTGCTAACGGATGTCCTCATAAGTGATATGAGGTTGTCTTACACTAGAATGCAGCTATGATGGTGGACTAGATGGAGCAAGTGCTTACAAGGCCTGAGTCTAGCATCCTCTTGATTGGAGGTGAGCTTAGAGTCATGAGCACAATGTCCCTTGGATCACTATATTCTCATCTTCTGCGATGAAGAAATTTGTGATCTCTTGTTTTTTTAGCAACATGACTCGTAGGAACAGGCCTCATGAGTCTGGATTGGAGTCAGGTGACCTCATGTACAAAGCATCTTTAGTTTGGGAGCCTATGGCATAGAGTCTAAGGCCTTCCAAAAATCCATAAAGCAACAATATACTCTATTCCTCCTGTCTAGTCTCCTCTACGAGTGTTGGAAAAAAGAGTTGTGAACTACAGATTTAGCTTATTGACCCTTTGGGTCATTTGGTGGTTAGGTTTTTTAATGGTTCCAATAGAGTGGTAGTTAGACCTTAGGTTCTAAGTCATTGGCCAGTGTTTAGAATTTTTAAAGGGGCCACATGCTGACAATAACTTTTCTTTACTCATTCTAGGGCGCGGTGACGTCCTATATATCTTGGCTAAGAGAAGAATATATCTCCCTTAAGACCAACATCCTTATTACGAGTCTCAATGCTGTTTGAAAACTACAATAGGCCATTATGCAATTGTAATTCAAGATGATCTACACACGACGGCTCTTGCAAGTTTGAAGTTTTGTCGTAAATGCAATGTGTCCGATCTTGATAGATTATGGAGGCCATAGCCAACATGCAAGTCCCACATTCTGGACCAGGCACTTGCAATTACATTTTCTTTGCCCTTTCTGTGTTTAATGAAGTTCATAGGACTATAGTGAAGCCAACCACCTGTTACGCTTGACTGACAAGCTGGGTTGTGTACAAAATTATCTAAGAGTCTTATAGCTTGTCTTGACTTTGATCTTGCTCCCATACAAGTAATGATGCCACTTTTGAAGGCAAGCAGGGTTGTCAGCATTTCCTAGTCTTACGAATGGTAAGTGAGCTCTTTGTCATCAAAGCTATCACCCATCTGCCTTCACAATGAGTGATTTTGAAAAGTTGGGAATTGGACATAATTTATATCGAGCTTTAGATCTTCAAACCTGACTTGTTGTTCCTGTGACCACAGGATATTCACTCTTTTAAAGATGTTTTTTGAGAGGAGCTATCCTTTTTGCAAAATGATGTATATATCCCAAATAAGCTCTTAGCTAAGTTGATTTTGTGGCTTTGACCATTCCCTCACACATTTCACCTTTGAGGGGTCCACTTTGATCCCATCTGGGCCCACAACGGCTGAGATATTCAGCCTTTATGTAAGAAAATTGCATTTGCGGCTATGGCAGTGTTTCTTGTTGGACACATTCAATGCGTTCTTGCTGTAAATGAGGATGTCACCAATGGAAACAACTCAAACTGTAATGTAAGTGGCCGAATATCTTATTCATTACTGTCTAACAAGTGGTTGGCACATTAGTCAACCCTGTCATGAGCTCAGATATATCCTCATGAAAATTGAGCGCCCTTGAGGTCATCCAGCGATCCATTAATTATGGGGATTGTAAACATATTTTTGATAGTGGCCTTGTTGAGATCTTCATAGTCAATGGGCATGCAGAGGCAGCCATCCTTCTTTCAATCAGAAGCACAGATGAGGCAAAAGAATTGCTGTGAGAGATGGATTTCTTCTCAAGAAATTCGTTCTATATCCTCCCATCCTACCTTAGAGAGACGATATGGAGCTTTCTTGATGGGCTTGTTGCCAGGCTCAAGGGCTATTGCATGGTCCACATCTCTTTTGGGAGGTAGCTAGTGGAGCATATGAGCAAATATGCAAATGAAATCTGAACAGGTTCCATAAATGGAGCCGATTCTATGTGTGGCTCAGCAAATTGCAATGCATATAAGGCATTCTATTTCTTGATTTTTCTAGTCAGCTGCCGTGCTGTGATTCACTGCATTTATGATGCATTGAGACCCTACAACTTTGTTGTCTTAACACTATTTCTTGCCTGTGTGTCAAGTGAAGAGTTATGGCATTCAAATTAACACCAGTCAACTGCCTTGCTGTAATTAGCTGCATTTTTGGTGCATTGAGACACTACAATGTTGTTGTTTTAACACTATTTTCTTGCCTCTGTGTTAATTGAAGAGCTGTGGCATTCACATTAACACTAATCACCCTAGAGATTTCAGGACAACGTCAGTTGGTCCAATATCTCAGGCAAACATATCTTCTACAAACGAGGAATTAGGGGAGTGTCAGATCCATTCATTTTGGGAACACAATCAGCTTTTCATGTGCTGTATTATTAGCAACCTCAACTGCCAACCACATGGTCAATCTCAGTTGCTGCAAGTTTCACTTTTTGCAAGGCCTTCCTGTTTTATGAAATTGTAGGTACTCACTTACATATGAATGGTCTTGCCATTGAAGCTGCCTCTCAACCGAGTGTTTTCGGAATTTCTGGGACCCCCATCAATGGATCAAGTGACATGGAATACAGATTTGGCTGTGCATCACAATATTGCTCCTCCTCATCAACATATGGGCTACCCTCAGCATCATCTCATGCATGAAAGACATGGCATCGTGGTGCAATTCTATGGGAAGTGCTAACCACAGGCTGAATGATTCTGATGCTCCATCCCAAAGGTGTCATGTACAAAAGAACATGCAGGGCAGGCAACCTCTGTTTGTCTCCTCATCAGTCACATCTAGTATCTTAGGGGCATCCACAACAGCCTTCTCATCATCTGACAATTCCACGATCATGCTGAGCTTGGTTGTCCTATTGTTTCTAGTCCATTTCTCGCCACATTTGAAGCATCTTGTTCAAATTTAAAAGAGGGGTCCGGATTTAGTCTGTAAGGAATGCCCTGTGGAGCACCATCTGTCTTCTCACGAGTTACCTCTAGGATCTTACAGGCATCCAGAAGCTTTATCCTCATCAATTGCATAATCATGGTGAGCTTGGTTGTCCCAGTGTTTCTCATTTGTGCATACATCCCTATGTTTGGGTATCCATTTCTCACCACATTTGAAGCACAAACTTGACGTTTTCCTACTGTCCATGATGGCCCTAGAATGCTAATTAATTCTGTTTTTTTTATTTTTTTTGTACAGCGTTAGGCTTTGCTCCAAAAATTGCATTTGTAGATTGGCACAAGGCATTTTGCTACTTGGAAATGGGCCATGCCAGTCAAGCACTTTGGGCTACTTCTGTGTTTGTAATGCTTTGCCATATGTGCTGCCCCCAGTTTGCTTGTATTGGGCTCGAAATCCCAGCAATTTTGGCAGGTCCCTCAATGGTTGAGGTCTGTGGGCCCTCAGATCAGGTTCCAATGGAGGGTGCAATCCTTGAATAACATGCAAAAACTTCCCTCTCTCAGAGATAAAATGCACAAGAGGGAGCATCTTCAGAATTCTTGTGTGTACTCTTGAATCATTCCAGTAGAGGATAATGCATAAAATCAACTGAGTAGGCTCTTGAATGATTGGGATAGTGGTGATCATAAGGATCTTAAGTTGGTCCCATCCCATAAGTTGGTTTGGTGAATCACACATGTAGCAAGTGTGGGCATTATCTTGCAAACTGATGCCAGCATAAACAATGTTGCCCTCCTCAATCTTAGAATAGAAGGAGAAATTATCTTTCTGCTACATAATCCACTTCTCAATCTCACTCAGACTTTGTGTCTCCCTCTTAGACTCATGCATTGTGAGCTTATCTTTTGCATCTTCTCCATGTGTACTTGCATTTTCTCACTATAGGCTAGCATGATACTGAAATCGCAGCGCATTTCTCACCTCAGGTAGGCTCAAAAGGATTAAAGTGTGTCTAGTAACACATCATCCAAAGGGCTTCCCATGTGTGCCACTACTTTGCTGAGGCATGGTACCAATCGTGTGAAGCAGTTGCTGGCATGCCTAGCTGTGTTGTATGGATCCAATAGTAGCTCAGAAAGAAAGAAATAACTTTATTAACTTCTTCAAAAGACCGAAGGGTCTATGAGACTGAAAAGAACCAGATACAATAAAAGCTAAGTGGCAGGCCCAGTAAAACAGACAAAAGACTGATGTCTAAGACGCAAGCCACGAATGAGGGTGATCATTTGTAAGGAATGCTAAGGTTGTGGTAATCATGAAACTAAGTGTTGGGCATATTTGATACGAGTTTACCTGATATCAATAGAGAGATACACTGTGTTATCGTTGTGGGGGAGAGCACACAGATGCAAAGAATGGGACGGGAGGGAGAGATGGAGATGTCTGATGAACTGACCGTCTTAGTAGCAAAACCCATGTATGCTTTTTGTGTGACCAACTCCATCGGTTACCTAAGGATAGAAGAATGATCACGGCCGACAATGGCTCTGGAGCTGCCAAGGAAGGAAATCAGGAATAGAGCGGTCACTGCTCAGCTTGATCAATCTATTTGGACCCCTCTCTCCTCCTCTGCAGTCTTTGGAAGTGGCTTGTTGTCAGATGAGCATTATCGTCACTCTAGTGGTCTGTCTCCCCAAGTCAAATACTAAAGAGGAGATGTCTGCAGTTCTCATGTGAGGGTCAGCTCGAGGGCGAGTATGTCATCTCATGCTTTCTGTGTTGCGGTTGCGTTGTGTCTCCTGCTGCCTCTGGCTCGAGTGGTCAGGATTGAAATCTGTGACGATCCTCTGGCTGGACTCAGACACGCCCTTGTGGTCTCTCCTCTACACTCAACTGAGTTGGTCTCCATGTCATTGGACCTCCAAGAGAGAAGATGCCACTTGTCGCAGATCAGGATTGGCTGAGAAGACTCCGAGTGGTTCAACTCTGCTCCTGAATAGGCAATGATGTCGTCCACGGATCTCCTAGTACACAAGGCATCTGAATGCAAAGTGCTCTTCGTCTTAACCTTCTGCATGTCACAGAAAGTGCATATCCATCTATCGCGTAGGGTGCCTTGTCTGAATGCGTAGTTGATGAGAGGGTACTCGGAACTGCCCAATCGTGATCCTTAATGCATGTGTGAGCTGGATCCAAGTATAGCTAGGCGATCGGAAAAACCACCCTCCGAGATTTGTAGGCACTGATTCTGTAGAAGCTGAGTTTTACTTAAAGCTCATGGGGTGCTAGCCAGGTTCTGTGCGTTTGGAGCTGTAGGAGGTACATCTAGGCTGCAGTACTTGCACTTCAATTAGGTTGTGGTCAAGATGTACAATTTTTTCTAGGAGTATCAAGTCTTTTCCTTGACAAGCTGTAGACTTAGCGCTTCTAGTGAATGAGTGCCCACCATCTCAATGGAAAATTTTAAGCGAATGAAGAGATTCAGGCACTGCTTTTGTGACAATGAATGCATGGAGAGGTAGTTTGATCACACACACAATATTTCATTTGTCTTGTGGACTCTCTTTGCTGATAAAAGGCTTGCTGATGTGTGTAATTTGACATGTTAGTTTGCATTTGTCTCTTTTTGGTCTATGATTCAGTGGTTGTATGCATACCTAAACAAGTTTTATGTTCTTGCAGATTGAAGCAAAAGGACTGCCGTTGACAAGCTCGACACTAGCTTCTCTCCCTCTTTTCTCACCAATCACTTTTAATAAAATTAAAGATGACAGTGCAAACTCAATGCTTCCTGAGGTAGCAAAGACAGGCCTTGGGTCTTCTGCCGCTATGACATCAGCAGTAGTCGCTGGCCTGCTTCATTATCTTGGAGGTGTCCATCTCTCTCCTTGCAGCAGTACAACTTCATGGCATCAGCAGAATGCTAAAGATTATGATATGGTTCATGCTATCTCTCAAGCTGCACATAGCTTTGCTCAAGGGAAGATTGGTAGTGGTTTTGATGTAAGTGCTGCTGTTTATGGCAGCCAACACTATGTTAGGTTTTCTCCATCGATTTTGTATTCTGCACAGGTATTGGCAGTCCCTTTTAACCAAATCTAGTGGTTTTAACCTGTTGAGTTATTATATGCTGAATTTCCCTCCTTTTATGCCTGGTGATAGCTGCCTAGAAATGATTTGTCGTGTATGCAGACGTGCACTTGACTGTTTTGGCTTATATCACTTTATCTTTCATTGCGCCTTTGTGCCTCGTATATATTGATTGGTTTTACTATTTTCTTATCGGTATGTCTTGGTTGCATCCTAATGATCGCCTCAAGTAGCTGTGGGTTTCTGCTATAGAAAGAGACTTATTCTTGTTCAGTTTTGATATGGAACTTATGAGTTGTCTGTTGAACAGTTTCTTTTGCTTGGATGTAATCTGGCTTTTGCTTTTAACCACCATAAATATTTGGCTGTTCATAGGATGATGGCATCTCTTCTTGAATTACATAAATTTACCAGTTTGGGTTGTGTATCCTTGCCTCTGGCACTTTCATGTCCAGCTCATAACATTTGTAAGGATAAATTTATTGATTTTGACCCTAATGTTTTGTCTGTAAGCGGGCAGGCACGACAATGTATTAGCCTTTTGATTTCACAGATTGATAACATCATGTCATGCTTTATTAAATTTATGTCCACCTATACTGTTGAGGGCAGCACTGCATTGATCAGCTCATTAATGTCTTCTACATGAAGGCATAGATACATTCTACAGAATACATATAAATATGTAAGTCACATTTTATTGAGAAATTCTAGGACCGGAACATGTTTAAGTTTTGGGTTGGAGCTTCTCTCGCCCTTTTTAGTTCACCTCTATTTTTCTGTCATGTGTTGCACTCTATCTCACTCTCTATATGTCATTTTTTTCTGTGGCTTATTTGTGAGCGCTCTTTTTGCTCTATTTTCTCCCTGTCTTCTCATCCCTGATTGGGGCCCTCCACCCTTCCTTATCAAACACACTGTCCCTTCCTTGCCTGATTCTTCTTCAAAGCTGTTAAGCCTCCTTTTCTTGCCCCCTCTTCACTTTCTTTCTCTTCCCTTTCCCTTCTCAGGTCCTGTGCGCTCCTGCTGTGTACTGCCCGCCCCCATTGTCTCTGAAATGGGAACCCAAGTGTCGGGGGGGGAGGTTGCTATACTCTCCAGAGGTGTTACTGCAGGCCAAAGGCCACTGGTGTGAGAACACAGAGGGCGTATGGGTATTGTGAGCTCTAATGCAGTGGATCACACTGTATGAGTGCACAATGCGAGGTGACAGTCATGTCGAGAAGAGAAGCCCAGAGAATGAACACAAGGAGAAACAATCCTCATGTGTGCCAGAGTCGTGAACAACTGCATGTGACTAGGGAAATAGAAAATGACACGAGAGTGACCAGGTTGGCCAAAGTACAGAAGTCACTGAAATGGATAGCCAAAGTCACAAGCCACAAGTCACAAGTAACAAAATGTGGCCATATTTGTCAAAGTACACAGGTCCATCCCCATAGTGGACACAAAGCTACAATGGGCGAGCTTGTAGCTCAAGCCTCTATCTCTCCTCACACTCTCCTCTCGGGCAAGCTCGTAGCTCTAGCCTCTATCTCTCCACGCACTCTCCTCTCTCACTTTCTCACAAATGCCGAATGAATCCCCCCACTCCTCTCCTCCTTCATCCTCATATGCAATGCCTTGGCGGGTCCCTCTCCTCGCTAAGAATCTCCTCCGTTCCTCCTTATTGGTGGTCCTTCTAGCCGTTGCGCTTCTTGGTTTCTTAATGGCTTTGGCAACTGCCTAACTCGCCAGCCTCTTCTAGTCGGTGCCGTGTAAATACTCCATGTGCATAGTGCATCTGACTGCTCCAAGTGCATCTGTCATAGTGGCCTTGTGTAGTGAGCTGGACCACCTAATGGCGTTCTTTGCCATGTGCAGCTGTTAATGCCCCTAACTGCTCCATGTGCGCCTGAGTGCTCCATGTGCGCGGCTTGACATGATATTGCCTTGTGGTATGGTACTCCTGGAGTGAACACATGGTCGACATATGGTTGACATGTGGTTGACACATGGTCAACATGTGGTCAACGCATGACGACGTATGAAATACATATGCTCAACACATGGTTGACAAGTGACTGCCTGAATTTCGGGCTGATGCCCAACAGTGCCTTTCTTGTATTTTGATGCCTTTTGAATAAATGGTAAAGAAATACCGAAAGGGGCCCTAAGTTTAGGGCCAATCTGGTGTTTGGTGCAAGACAAGGGCAATCTAGCTCTTGGGTGGTGTTCTAAGTTCTTTTGGTCTGTTGTGGAAAGTTCTAAATGGCTGGAAGTTAAGTATTTACTGGTTATTATTTGTTCACTGCCCATTGGAGATTCCGAAGGCCGGTTTTATATGCTGAAAATTCGTAGTATACCAAATTTTAAGTGGGCGAAACAATAAATACAGCTACGTACTTTCATAACTGGAGTGCTACAAAATACGTACCAAAGAAAGAGTAGAGCCACTTAAGAATAATAGGATGCACGGCTTATGCTCGTATCCCTGATGCCAACAGTTAGAAAACTCGATAATAAATCAACTAAAGGTATATTTGTTGGTTATGTTGATGATTGCAAGCCTATAGGATTTGGAATCATGAAGCACACAATATCATCACTAGTAGGGATGTATCTTTGATGGAGGAACTATTGCTATCCTATCACTGATTAAGTGGTAGAAAGAGAGACCGAACCATTTGTTGTTCCAGAACCTTCATCAATTACTGGTGAGGTTGAAGATGAGTCAATCACTGTATCTAGATGGTTTGATGAAACCATCAAAGAAGGTCAAGTTATTGATGAGCCCTCAATTAGTGAGGAAGGGCTCAAAAGATGTACAAGGATCCGAGGGGCACATAATAGGCTCAATGTGAGTCATGCATTAATGACCACTATGAAAGATATAGCCGAGCCTGAGGATACACATGAATGAGGATCTCACACCTCTACAGATAGAGGAGAGGCACACTCTCTTACAACAATGGGATGTCGCCTCCAGAGGAAGGGAAAGTGGGTTCAAGATGGGCACTCTTGACTGGACCTAGACAGGCATCCAATGGCAACCCTGCATAGGGACCGGCTCTATGAGACATAGATTGCCAAGAGTATGTGACTTGCACTTTTTCGAATTGTAATGGTATGCATAGGGGACCAGCATTATGAGACTCAGATTACCAAGACTCTAACTTGCACTTTTTGGAACTGTAATTGTACCTTATACACAGGACAAGATATTGTTTTCTACACAAAGACCCATCAGAGTCCTTAGCGTCCTTTACCCTTAGTTGCGGATACACATGGAAGTCGGCATAGTGTGATGAGACTAGAGAGAGAAGTTGGGTTCGTGGATCAGGAGTTGTTTTGGATTTGGATTCGACACATCTCTCAACAAGATCTTTCTATTGGAGTGTGATATTCCCCTATCGAGACCTCACATTTTGCTAGGGATCTCCATGAAGAGGCCCTATATCCAAACATGATGGATTTCTCGAGCTACGGGAAGTCCTTCTGGTCGGGAACTTCAACGTGATAATGGCTACCACTGATTGGTTTTTTAATTTTGCTACTTGATGTTGATCTGGATGAGGCAAGGATATTTCAGAAACTCAGTACGAAGACTTTGTATAAATGGATGCTCAAGTATGTATGGGTGTGCGGATTTGAATGTGTGAGAGCATATTTGTATACTATGGTCTACACCCACTGTTAGGCATTGATGACGTCAGTAGGGATGTCATAGTAGCTAGTCCCTGCTATGCGTGATGGAGTTTATGGTTTTCAATTTTATGATTGACTATCGTGAGATTGAAACTGCACTATGTTGTGTTTTTAGAGGATGAGTTTGGGAATGTTCTTGGATTCATCTAGGTATATCTGCAGACAGACGAGCTTCGATCACTTGTATGTGCACCCTTTCTTGGACATGGGCAGGATACAATGACCTCATCATCTATAATGGTTTGGACCAATGGCCTTCTTCTTCGTTTCCTCGCCTCCTCCTAGGGCCGATCCTTCTCATCTCCTCTTAGCCCCCCAATCCACACACCATGACATCCTCCGCAACATACAACATAACACGACATACACTTCAACCATAGGCTATCCCCCAAGTACGCTGCCTGCCTTCTACCCTACTTGCAAATCTTATGGACATCCCACGTCTTGAGGATTGAGGAGCTGTGATCACCCACCCACTCCCTTCACGCTGCCACCCTCCACACCTTTCCTTGCACCACATGGTCCACTCATCTGCCACCTATTGGCTCAATCCCCTGCAATAGCAGGTACGCTGATGAGTGTAAGGCATCATGCTGCCAACTCAGATTTGAAAGCAAGCACCATCTTTCGAGGAGATGGAGACTATACGTGAGCATTACCATTTGGTACGTGGAAAGAAGCAGGCATTCGTCTTTTAGAATAAGGAGTTACTAAATGTCTTGTTTAGCAGCAACTCCAAGACTTTTGGGTGGAAGTTCCTTGAGTGACGGGCTTCTCCTCCTCTCACCAAACTCAGGCACTCCTGTCCACGTACACTATACGATATTCCTCACTAGTCATCCCCGGATGTCTCATTACTACCTAGCCCCACAGTCGATGCACCTTTCACCATCTATGACATTCGACACGCATCTTTAAATCTACATTATGGCCGAGCCAAAGATCATGAGGGACTATGTGTTGAATACATTGCGTATGGACTAAGGGGACACAATCAACTAGGATGACAATTGCAATTTTCTAACAGAGACCTACTGCGAGGCAGGCATAGAGGGCCACATAGGTCGATTGTCAGCAGCGTTCTATCACGGTCTTACCTCTGAGCGACATCGGCCTCTTGAGACGTGCCCATTCTCAGCCAGCCAGCAGAGCTGTCCCTCAAACAGCACACAGAGGACCGTCATAGTGATATCACACTATAAATCTATCTTTTTCATGGGTTGTTAGATATTAGTATGTCTTGGGTGTGGATGCCCACTTGGTGGCCCCACTTATTCTCATTGTATCTGATTTTTTCAGTTTCATAGACCTTCCAATCTTTCGGAGACTTTACTAAATTTTTTTATCTCCTTTCTTTCATCCATTCTTTCTGCTCAAGCCAAACTTTACCAAGCATAGGCTCCCCTCATTGATTAGGCCCTTGGCCTGTAATATGCAAGAGTGATAGCCAAGCTTGACACATTTCTTAGTGAAATGTGTCACAACGTGTATTCTTTCTCTCTTTGCTGTATTACGGTGCTGCTGTCCTGATTCCCTCTTTTCTTTCTTGGTAATGTTTTTCATACATGTACTTCAGAGTTCCAACTTGTCTGCTGAAACTGGCTAGGTGGTTCATGTTATTGTTCTATTGCAACCTTTGAGGGGCCTTCAATCTGTTTGCAGGATAGGATAAAGCACACGTCTTTGCTTGACATCGCAAGGAGTATATTGAATGAAAGGTGGGATGCAGAGAGGCAGGAGTATGCTTTGCCTCCTTCGCTGGCACTGGTGAGTCAAAAAGTCTGTGATATTTTGTAGTCGTGGATTGTAAGGTGTCTCATAATCTATCAAGATCCTATTTCCTTCAATTCTCATATATGTATTGCTTCTGCAGTCCTTATAAAGATAATTTCAAACTATCTATGAAAGTGTGTTGTACTGTCCTGCTACATAATGCATGAGCTGTGCTAATTCTTCCTATGAGGCATACTTGAAGAGCAAATGTGAAACCTCCCAATGAACCTTCAAACTTCTGCAATCAAAAGGTTTCAATAGTTAATGAGGATTTGTATCTGAACTGGAAACTTCACTTCATCATAAAGCTCAAATTAAATGCTCTTTAGTGTTAATGGGGCTTTTGGGCTATATTCCTGCTTTGCCCCGCTTTACTATTCACGCCTTCTGACACTCTTTCCCCTCCCCTCGGGAAAAAACCCCACACCCGAGAAAATAACCTTCCCCCGGAGAAAATAAGAACTAAGAAAATGAGATGCTGGAGAAACCAGTTGTCCTTTGGCGTGCTTCACAGGTCCTAGCACACTGCCCAAGTACCCTGGAAGCATGTGCCAATAATCCGTGTGGTGGAAACAACCAGTTCATTGATCTATGGTGGCCATACTCCTCCTTGCCCAGTCTGCGGTTCAAGCCCTTCTCTTCCCAATCATCCCACTACAATGATCCTTTGCCACTCAAGGGAGTCAAACACCTCATCATCCACTGGCTCGTGGTCAGTAGATTCCACCTTAATGAGGAGCATCCCTTTGGTGCCGATGCTGAAGAAAACCAGGTATGACACATCCTTCTAGCACCCGTCATCACACATTGCCTCAAATGGTAGGCCATGAAGAGGGTTTGGAAGAGCCCCTTGTCATAAAGAACCGGCATCTATGGCATCTACAAACCCTTGTCGAATCTCCTTTCTCCAAGCCTCTAGGGTGGCTGTGTCTATCTCCTCAATCCTATGAGCTATCTGTCTCAAATGTGCCAATGCCTACAGGTCCTCCTTTGGCTACTATGGGAGCCGGCTCCATGGATTAAGAATTAAAAATAGCAGTAGTATATTTACAGAAGGCAAAAAAAGCTTGATGTGGTTTGCTCAAAATCCCCAAAGGGAGCTGTAATAACAATTGCCTAAAGTTTGTTCAGGACAGGAGCACCTTCAGGGAGGCTGGAGCATTCGCACGTTTTAGACAGGAGGGTTTTTGGTCTTGCTTCTCGATTTTGAGAAGGCATGTCACAGGGTAAAGTGGGAGTTTATGGAGGGACCATGAAGGAGATGGCTTTTCTAGGCCAGTGGATTACAGGGGTGTCAGCTCTTTACTCCTTGCCTCCTAGTTAGATCCTCATCAAGGGTGCCAGATCAGTGAGACAGGGTTGTAGCTGAGGCCATGAGCAGTGATGTAAAAGACAGTGGCACTGGCATTCGAGACATGAGGATACCCATTGGAGTTTCAGAGGAGCTTGTGGATATGGAGTTCATAGATGATAGAATAGTTTATTTGGAGGGTGGACAGGCCGATTTCATGGCCTTTGTTTCTGCTATGGAGTTTTTTGCTTGGCTTCTGGAGCTCTCATAAACTGGCATAAATCCTATGGGAATTGGGTCAAAGATTCACTCCATCGTTAGTGGAGCCCATACATAAATTGGGAGTTTTTGTGAATGAGGTGGGTTTTCTAGGCCAGTAGATTACAGGGATGTCAGCTCTTTACTCCATGCCTGCTAGTTAGATCTCATCAAGGGTGCGAGAGGAGACAGATTCTACAGAGCCAATCAGTGAGACAGGGTCATCCATTAGCAAATTCCTCTTGTTATTTGTAAGATTAGTGAGACAGGGTTGTAGCTGAAGCCATGAGCAGTTATTTGAGAGACAGTGGCACTGACATTCGAGACATGAGGATGCCCATTGGAGTTTTAGAGGATGAGTTTGTAGATGATAGAAGACTTTATTTGGAGGGTGGACAGGCCGATTTCATGACCTTTTTTTCTACTAAGGAGGTGTTTTGCTTGACTTTTGGAGCTCTCGTAAATTGGTATATGGGATTTAGGTCAATGATTTACTTCCATTGTCAGTGGAGCCCACCCATGGACTTTACTTGGGTTCCTAGAGGGACATCAGAGAGTTATCTCTGTTGTCACGCAGGCATAAACGCCATGGCAGAGTAGTAGTTGGCCCAACTTCATTTGAGTGTTTGACACAAGCTCCTTTAATGGAGCTTAGCTAGGTTATCATTGGCAGAGAAAGAAAAAAAGAAAGGTGTGTTAACATCTTCAGGAGACCTCGTGGGTCTATGAGACAAGATACAAGATATATGTAACCCATACAAGCCACTGTGGGCTGCTCACTAAGGCCCTTGCTGAGTTCTAAATGCTAAGAATGCAAAAAAACCCTAGTACAACTAGTACAAAACATTTTTCCCCTAATTCTAGGGCTTCTTTGCACTTTCCTTGGTCCTACACATTGCCACAAACAACATTCAACACTTTAACCCGTTAAAGGTTAGTCTAATGCATGCATTCTAGTTCTTGGACTATTTCTAGTCCCTTGTGGGCATCCCCACAGTTCTCTTTTTACTGATGCAAAGAAAAAGTAAAACAATAAAACTTATTCTTGGTTAATTAGCTTAACCATTCTTTGACCAAAGTCAATTCTAATAAAGATTATTCTTTATTTTCTTGGGAGAAGCCCCAACTGGTGACAGATTCCCTCGTGAGGCCAGAGATAAGCTACAGTCGATGCCTCAAGACACCGAGCTAGATCGAGCACAAACATGCATCACGCATTTTTACACATTCGAGCCAACGCCCGATGAGATCGAGGGGGAGAAGCTCGAGGAGAGGAGAGCACTATGGATCAGCAGTGAGACCCGTCATCACCACGATATGGCTGGACGAGAGATGCGGAGACCACACATGACACGTGGGGCGACCAGAGCACGCACGATTGAGGTTCAACCTATCTCAGTGCTCCTCAGAGGGGACTGCCAGAGACGAGGCATTACTCTTGATGTAGCCCATCGGATACAGAGATCCAAGAGAGAGCGCCCCCCGCCACCGCAGGAGACAACCCGACAGAATCAGAGGGCCAAAAAGCAGGTCCTACCAAAGACAAAAAGCATCCAGAAAGTGGGCGCTTATATGGAGGAGGGCCCCAGCTAGGCAAACAAGCAGAAAAAGCAGCGCAATTCTCAAGAAAAGCCCTAAAAGCAGTAGAAAAAGCTAGAAAGCTTGGTTTTTGTATAAAAGTAGCTTTTAGGAAGAACAAAAGCATAAAATATCTTTTAAAAAGCACTAAAGCTAGAAATAGCTTTCAGAAAGCAGGTTTAGCTTTTTCCTAGGCCAAGTTTATCAAAGAAGAGCCAAAGAGCTCAAGATCATTCAGTTTTGTACTCAGTTCATGCTCTTGTGAAGAGCCAGTTGTACAAAGACTATTTTCTATTGCAATAAAGACCTTCGGGGGGGGGGGGGAGGGGGCGGCCCTTCTTTTTGGCCCCTAGTGCTATGTTCTTGCTTCTCTCCCTCATCTCCCAGCTACTCTACTTGTCGGCATTCACGTTTCAACAAGCTCTTCAAAGTTCCCACGCTTTGTTCAAGTTCCGGTTACAGATTCTAGTGCAGGAGCGAATTGCGATTTCTTCTATAGAGCCTGTCTTGTATTGCGTGCCAGGTTCTTGAGCTCGAGAGTGTCTTCTATAGAGCCTGTCTTGGATTGCGTGCCAGGTTCTTGAGCTCGAGAGTGTTTCCTTTGCTGCGATTTTGGTTTCTATGCGTGGATTGAAGCCCGTAAGTGCCTACAAGCCGTGCCCGAGAGCCCAGGAGGAATTTGTGATTGGTTTGAGGGTTGTTCTTTGGTTTAGTTATGGTTTCAGTGGTATCAGAGCCAGGTTGTTTGCTCTCTTTGGTGACCACGATTCAAGAAGCTTGCAGGCTCAGAGATTCGCAGGCCCTTGCTGTATCTGCGTATTTCTGGTCCCGATTCCCCGGACAATTGGTTGCACCATACAACTAAAAGCCACTCCCACCCTTACTTCATCGCGCATCGGGTCGGCTCTCGTCTTCACCCAAACGCATTTACTACCTCAAAGAGGAGTGGAGCTCTGCAATTAGTTGTCTAAACAAGAAGTCATGGTTTCGGAGCAAGGGAGTTCAGCTTTCAAGAGGCCCGGTTCAGCTTTCAAGAAGCAATCTAAGGGACCTGAGAACAATCTTAGTGAAGGATTCATGAAAGAAAAGATCAAGGAGTTCCAGATTCTTAAGGAGAAACCTCGATTTCAGCAATTATTTAAGGAGATGATGTCCTATCTAGGGTCAAAGCTAGGAAAAGAAAAGGGAGACAAAGAACTTTCTCATACTTCTTCATCAAAAGAGTCTTCTCAGCATTCTCCTTTCTCTAGGGAGGATTCATGGAGTCCTGCATCACGCCAGAAGCGTCAAACTTCAAGAAAACGAGGGAGGAGTCTGAAGCCACACGGGAGACGAAGTCGAAAGCATGGAAGGAGAACTCCGAGTTCAAGCGCATCTTCTTCTAGTTCTTCCTTATCTTCTTCTTCTTCCTCTTCCTCATCTTCTTCTAAATCCGGAGGACGCTCTCGTCATAAGCGCAGAAGAAGATCCAAATCTCGAAGTAAGGATTTCAAGGAAGGAGGTAAGTTTGTCAAGTTCAATACTTTTGATGGAAAGTATGGAGCCACTGAGAAAGCTTTGCAGTTCATCCGCGAGTTTGACATAGCCTTCAAAATGGGGCACTATCGCGAGAAGTCCAAGTTAAAGATTGTGAGTCTTCATCTGACAAATAGTGCCAGTGCTTGGTGGGGAGCTCTTCTTGTTGCGGAAGAATCTCCAAAGACTTGGAAAGAATTCAAGAAGTAGTTCTATGAACAGTTCTTGCCTAAGAATTGAAGGGACATGTGGAGAGGGGAGCATCACTCTAAGACTAGGAACAGAATGGAAAGATGGAAAGCATAATGAAAATGGAAAGAAAGTACAAGTGCAAGGCAATGATAACCAAAATACTCACATGTAGATAAAGCTTGATGTTGATTGATGTGATTGACAATAGACAAGTACAATACTATATAGTGTGCCACTAGACTCTAGAAAGTCACAATGTCTATGGGATATCTCCCAATATGACAAGTGGCATGTCTAGGAATCACTAGACTATAAAACCACACCTAGACCACCTAGAACACTCATTTTAGACTCACTTTGGCTTCATATTCAACACCCCCCCATGAAGGCAAGGTGAGAGACTATTGGAATAGAACCAAGAACAGAACATGACAATGACAGTCATCAAACTGTGCACCCTATGTAACTCAGAGGCTAAAGTCTGAGCGTGTTCAAAGGTTGATCCAAGCATTCTCATGGCTTGAGACTCAACATGCTCAAAGGCTCATGTTATAGCATGGCTACATGACCAGCTTATAGGTGTAGGAATACACCAACATCCTGGAACTCGGCCAGGCCTGATAAGGAGACCTATCAAAGCCATTACATATGGCTCCCACAGTTCATCCCCCCTTGGCTTCATAACAGGACATGTTAGGAAGCCACACACCAAAATAGGAAAACCAATACATCTTTTTAGGAGGACTATCCAAGGCAGAGGACCTTTAGACTCAATGAAAACCGACCACTCAATACATATCATTTTAGGGGGACTACCCAGGGCAAGGGACCCCAACATACATCAAGCTATAGGAATAGATTTAAAAAAATCTCTCTTTATATAAGAGACGTCCTCCGCAAAGTGGTTGCGCATGTGTGTGCACATTCTTCCTGAAATTCCGGGAAGAATGCCCCCTAAAGAAAGTGTCGATGAAGTCCATGGGAACAACTCGTGGAGCGATCACCGCATGACTCTCAACGTGTCGAAGTGAGAGCCACCTAAAAGTCGATGTAGAGGCCATAGGTACCACGAGCAATCGGAAAGTCGAACAATGTGAAGAACCTCAGGCACCGATCAAATAAGCAATGTCGGGGTGGAGGCTCAAATTTGAGCACTTATGCCCAAATGGGGCAAAGTTCCCAAGTGAATGGGCAAAATAGTGATAAATTTAAATGAATGTGGGGGCTTCAATAGAGCTGAAGGGATGCAGAAATCAGAAAAGACCTAAATTCTGCAAATTAGGGTTTAGCAGAAAATTAGGGTCTCAAGAATTTTGGGGCTTTCCAAAAATTTTGAAGCAATGTGTTCCTTCAACAGTTAGGAACCCTCACACCATAGAAATCCTTGGAAAGTTTAAAATCTGGGGTAGAAATTGGAGAAATCGAAAATTAGTGTGAGAAGCAGCTTGCCCGTGTTTCTCGAGGAGCAAGTCTATGTCTTCATGAGTAAAGAAAACACGCCCATCAATCCATCTTCGTTTCCTGAAGAAGATAATGGATCATATTTCGATGCACGAGCGCACAAAGATACCCATGGGAAGTAGCCACTACAAACATCAACAGATGACGAAATGCAGTCTTGATTTCGTCACACCTTGCAGATGGAATAACTTTTGATACAGAGCTCCGATTGAGACAAAGTACACCAAAACTGTAGCTCTTGAAGTGTACTACAACTTTCTTTCAGAAACCAAATGGAAATTCCACTTGTAGCTCAAGATATAAGCGCCGCACTGGTCGCAGGTCTCAGAATGGCAGGCAGAGTGGCGAGCAAAATCCGCAGCAGCTCCAGCTCCACTCAGCAGCTCTAGCTCCATATTTGCGATTGGTGTGAGGGTTGTTCTTTGGTTTAGTTACGGTTTCAGTGGTATCAGAGCCAGGTTGGTTGCTCTCTTTGGTGACCACGATCCAAGAAGCTTACAAGCTCAGAGATTCGCAGGCCCTTGCTGTGTCTGCGTATTTTTGGTCCCGATTCCCCGGACAATCGGTTACACCATACAACTAAAAGCCACTCCCACCCTTACTTCATCGCGCATCGGGCCGGCTCTCGTCTTCACCCGTACGCATTTACTACCTCAAAGAGGAGTGGAGCTCTGCAATTAGTTGTGTCTAAACAAGAAGTCATGGTTTTGGAGCAAGGGAGTTCTGTTACACACAACTTCTATTTCCTACTGCAGATCATGGGAGTAGCACCAATTCTTTCCTCCCAGCCAACCTTGCTGAAGCACACGAGCTGACATAGAATTACCGTCCAAAACATACGTGAATAATTCATTCTCTTCTCTCTCTAGCTTCAACAAGCCCCATCTCCCTAGATGGATCTAGATGCCACATGTCATCATCATAGAGCCTTCCTAATGCAACATTTCACCCCTCTCTTGGGATGCTTTAAAATTCTTTGCCCCTAGGCACATTCCTTGCATTAGGCCCTTAGCCTTAGATCCACCTAGTCTGGTGCTATCAACCCTCACCTAGGATTTTAACATTAATTCCCTCCTGATCATTTACATGAAGCGCAAACAAATAATTACAGATATAGATCCTTCAAGGGAAATGTCGACTGATTCTTCCGAGGTCATGCTACCTTGGCTAGAGCGTAACATTTCTTCCCTCTTCAGACATCAGCGTCCTCGATGATAAAATCTGGGAACACTCTCCGCAACTGGTACACGGATTCCCAGGTAGCTTCGGATAGAGGCTGACCATGCCATGCAACCAACATCGTGGGTATCTTCCCATTTCGTATTTGCATTATTCCTCGGTCCAGGATTCTTGTTGGTTTGCGCCTCGCATTATCCTCTATCTCCTAAAACAAAACCACACCTTCGATTAGTGAGTCACCTGTATGTAAAAATTTCTTTAAGCGTGAAACAAAAACCGGGTGCACCTTACACCCCTGTGGCAATTCTAATTTATAGGCTACCTTGCCTATTCTCTTTAGAATTAACCACGGCCCACAGTATCGAGGTGATAACTTAGCACACTCTC